>NC_090924.1:611799784-612102814 GCF_040938575.1 Ambystoma mexicanum
GAACAAATCTTGGAATATGTAGAAAGCAATAAGCTGTTGGATCAGGCACAACAGGCTTCAGACCCATGAGAGAAATGGAAAGTGCACTACTATCCTTATGGGACGATCTAAAGAACAACGTAGACTCCAACGTCAACTCAGCACTGATGCTACAGCCTTCGACACAGTCAACCACAGTCACACTCATCAAAAGACTAGAAGATATTGGGATTGGCAACACAGCTCTCCTCTGGCTAAAATCCTTGACAGAAAGAACAGAAACAACCTGGATAGCGCTATTGAAGTCAGGAGCTCGAAAAACAACATGCAGAGTCCCACAGGGCTCAGTGCTATCCCCATTACTCTTCAACACCTACATGAGCACCCTTATTCCTAGTCAAAATACATGGCCTCACCTGCTATAACTACATATATGACACTCAAATCATCTATAAAATCAACGACAGCGAAGAACTAAACCCAACACTCACCGACTGCCTCACTGACAAACTAGTGGATGAGCACCAACAGCCTTAAATTCAACCTCAACAAAACCGCAATCATGATCGCCCCAAACAATCTGTTGAACAACCATCAAATTCCATGGCCCACCGAGCTGGGAAACCCACCAGAACCATCCAAATCTGGTCACAAATCTTGGAATCCTAATGGACAACTAACACACAATAAAACCACAAGTCAAAAAAGTAGTTAAGATATGAGGCTTCCACCTACACACGACCAAGAAGATATTTCCCACTCCTCCACACACAGAACACTCCATCTCTCTCATCATGTCAAGAATACACTACGCCCTCAACAGTATCTACCTTGGAATGCCAGAATAACTCATGAGGAAGCTACAATGAATACAGATCGCAGCAGCAAGACTAATTCTTAGACTCACTAGAAGAGAATACATTACCCCAGCACAAAGAGCACTGCATTGGTTACCAGTCAAAAAACACATCTTCAAAATGTTCTGGATAACACACAGAGCGATCCATGGCTAAGGAGCGGAATTCATACAGGAAAATAAATCACCAATGTTAGGGAGATTTATCATTTTTGTGCTTCATCCTCTCTTCTAGTGAGAACGCCAGCACTTTTTGTTGTACTTTTGGACCTTTTTCTTTAAATCCTGAATGAGTGGAGCCTTTTTTTCCACTCATTCATTCTTGTGGGCTCTGTCTTTTGGAAACTCTATTCTTCGTATTCTTCCTGTACCATGGAGTCTGTCTGCTCCATAGCTCTTAAAGGCATCTGTATTTTACTACTGCAGCACACAGCTCCTTATGGGCGGTGTTGGTGGGGACCGCTAGGGTCCTCCTTTGAGATTATTTTTCTTATCCTCAAGTCAACTACAGTTCTTCAGGGTAGAGGGATACCTAGTATCTCTTCTAAAACTTTATATCCTGAGAGATTGCCACACACCACCTTATGTGGAGTGCCAAAGGGATACCTAGTATTCCCCTTATCTCTGCTCCTGTGACTTTTTAGTCACATAGACACTCTCCTAGTTATGGCTGGTGGCAGTGGACGCGTTCTACCAGCTATTGTGTCATTTGTGTACCGCAGGCTATGTACATAGTCTCTCTTGGGGCCCCTGCTTCTTTTTTCGCCTTTACTAGTGTGGTTGTTCTTTGTCAGTCCTTCTACCATTCTGGGATGGGAAGGCCTGTGTGTGTGTTTTGGTTTGGCGGGAACACTTGGGTGTCCCCACCTATGCTCCAGAGTGTCTGGACAGGCAGGAAGTGGGGGAGGAGTTTTCCACCCCCCCTGTCCTTTATCTGCCAGAGTGCCTGAGTAGGACAAGCTCGTACAGAGGTTCTTGGCTGTCCTATTTGGACAGCTAAATGCCCCTTTCTGTAACCTGCCGAGAGAGATTTCAGAGGAAAATGTTCTGTAACTGTATAAAAGGTGAGGCTTCTGGAGTGAAAAGCAAGTTGACCACTGGAAGCTGAAGTAACCAAAGAAGACGACGACCAGAGACACCTGCAGACCCTTTGTAAAACCGTTAAGCGACCACTGCTGTCCTGACCCCGTATTCTGTGCGACAGAGGAACTCTGAAGAGGATGACTCCTTCCCTTTGGTTGGCCGGACCAACCAGTCCCAAGACAAATTTTGAACTGAGCCATCTCCTGAGGTCCTAGGAGTTTCCAGAGCTGCAGAACCCCAATACCAGGAGACCTGCTGCCCATTTTGAAAGGCTGAATACGTCCAGATCTTTGATGAGCCCTCAAGGACACTCCAGAGACCAATCCAACTCACCCAAACCCCCTCATCAGAGCGTGGAAGTGAAGAAGATTGACCGGGCGATCCATGTTCTTTGATGGTGCTGCAGAAAAGGCGACAAAACCGCAGAGTGAACCAAGAAGTTGTTGAAAGTCGTGCTCTAGGTCCTCTCTCGAGACTGCTGCTGAAAGACCCCATCCAGTGTCCTGCCTTCAGTCATCAGACCAAGGAATCCGGAGGTCGGGTCCAGAGCTGCAACTTCACGGAGCATCCAGCACAGACACTTGCTTCTAACCTAAGGTACTGTGGGAGAAAAAGGTATTGCTTACCTGATTCCAGAAAGTCGCTCCAGAGCGTTGGAGTGCACGTAGAGCTGTCCAGGGCAACCCCCTCTTACCTCCGACTCAAGCTGCTGCTTGTGTCCATTCATCGAGTCCTAAATAGGGAACCCTCCATCATTAGTTATTAACTTCTGCTTCTAAAAGACTAGAGACTTGAAGAAATATACAGAAACTCTTCATATTCTGCTGCTTGTTAAGACTTTGAGCCCTCTCCGAACCGCCTTTAGCTAGGGTTGCGATTTTGGACTTACTTGCTGTGCAAAGAAACCTTCTCTAGCACCTTGAACTAGACCAGTTTACTCTATCAAACCATATCCCTTCCTTTAAGTTACTTTCTAGTATGTGTTTGCAGAGTAAATGTCTTACTGTAAATCTGCTAAGAACCGCTTGTGCGCGTAATTACCGATAATACAATAGCATTGTCTTTTCCCTTTCTAAAGTTTCAACAAATGTAACCGTGAACAAACACAAAAAGGAAAGTGGCCTTTGAAGTATATTCCAAAGTCTTCTGAAGTGTTCTAGTGTAAACGTATGAGGTATAGAAGATCACCTACAATTCAGGAAGCTATTAAAAAAATGTCTCTTTGCCGCACCAAGCTGAAGTAAAACACCGGAGAGAGAAACCCCACCGCAACGCAAGAAAATACTTTGAAACTGGATCACCCAAAGAAATATTAGACGCTAAACTGAAAAGGAATAAAGTTGAAGGGTTGACCCAATGTGAAACAACCCAGACAACCCCCGACTTGGCTGCTAAAAACTCAGGAACACTCTGCAAACCTGCAATTATGGGATAGTTTTACTATCAGTAGGACTTTAGGAGTAGGTGATCTCTTCTTTGGGAGCGAGTTCCACTGCTATGAATGAGGATGCAGAGCCCCCGAATTTTTGTTTTGTGCATTGTTTCGGTTCCAAGTGTATGTCGTTGCTTTTTAGGGGAGTTTTCCTAAAGTCCTACTGATAGTAAAACTTTAGTAAGCTATCCCAGTGGTTTGTAGATCCCCAACTCTTAGTATTAGTCTGTACTAACTCAGGACCTTGGTAGAGTGGCAGAGCAGTCAGCTTATTTTAAGAGGAAGATGTGAGCTGTAGGTAAGCATGCTGAACACAGTTAGACATGCACATCAAAGAAGCCCTCAAACTTATTCATATAAAATTATAGTTTTATTATATTTACACTAGAACCACTATACCTCAATTTTCTAAAGGCACAAGCTGACATACCTCTTTGCCTCTCACGCTGCTCCGCAACGCTTTGGACTTGTGCATCCTTCATTGCCACTGAACGTGTTTAAATAGCCGTTATACGGCTTGAACTGCTGAGGCCCCGCCCCTTTGGCCAACAAGCGGTTAAATTCAACAGGCAGCGCGCACCAGGCGAAGTACCTGAAGTATCTCTTTGCCTCTTCGCCGCTGCGTTGCGGCGGCGCGGCATTGAGGTACTTCGGGTGTCTCCGTCTCGTGCTTTTGGGGGGGTAATGCAAATGCGTTCCTCTAGGACGTGTGTGTGTGTTACAATCATATGCAAGCCCCCGTTTGGTTCGAGGGAGAGGCATGTCGGAGTCTACTGGGCTTTTATGCGCTGCCAGTCGCTTGTCTTCAACTCTGGATGCCCGCAGAGCCCGGAGACCGCTGAAACCAGCTGTCAAAGTCTTAAGGAACTCTGACATTCATGCCTTTTGTAAAGACAACACGGGGAGGCTCCCGGAAACCAGCAAAGCTGTGGAAAACACAGAACTTTCAAAAGTGGCATCGGTCCCTTTTAAGTCCACCTCTGCAAAATCATTGAAAACAAAGGCTCTCATAGACTCTAAAGGTGAGCCTTTAGAACGGGTGGAGATTAGTAAGTTGTCCCCTTCTCTTGCTTCTGTTGTGGGAAACATGGGTGAGTCTGATACTTCCAATGATGTTAAAATGGCACCTAAAAATAATTCTTCATTAAGTGACAGCATTATGTTAAAAGCTTTGCCTCCAAATGCCAAAGTAAATACAATTAAGGAATTGGCTGAAAAGTCTATACATGATGTACCGGTTATTGATCTTGATGACGATGGGTCTGGTTTCTCAGGGCACACTCTACCTGACAATTTGTCGGCGTCGCCTGTTCTCTTTGAAACACCCGGTTAATTACACCAGTTCTGCCATAAGTGTATCCTTCATGCATCCCACTCCAAGGAGACCTATATCTCCGTTAAGCAAAAGGAGTACAGTACAATCAGGCTTGCAAAATGAGCGGTTACTTGACGCGACATTGCAAGCTATGAATTTTGCCATTCAAACACTAGGGAAACTATTTGAGACACTTGAAATCAAACTAGCAAAACCGGCTGATCTGTTAGATCGCATGCATACATGGCAAGATACCATTGGGTTGGGGATTGGTTCTAAATTACATACGCCTTGTATGGTGAGAGTTAAGGAGACAGCAACGTTGTCAGTTGTTGTTCAAACGTCTGCAATAATATAGAACGTAGACTTTGTCATTCCCCACATTGATGGGATTATTGTTGAAACCTTCCCAAGTGTAGGAGCTTCTACGCAAATTGAACCGTTGAACATCACAAACTCGTTTGGCTGCTTTTACATTGACAAAAAAAAAGTGTACACTATATTTACCCCTGGTAGTGAAATCAAATAAAAAAATTCCCAGTGGTAGATTACCTAAAAATCACAGTGCACCTAAACTAGTGGCTAACTTGAGCTCCAAGCAATTTTTCAAGGCACTTACGCTTCCTAAAAAAAGCATGTTAGCGGCATCACAGGCTATAAAAAAAAATATAAACAGATGCATGCTAAAGCCATTGAGTGCAATCCCTCTCCGCGGACCACAGAGTTTGCCCCCTTAGATGCACTGGTAAACGAAGTGAACCAACACAATGCTCTAAATCAACAAAAATTAAGTGGTGAGGGTCCAACAGGGTCCGTTAATGCATCTAGATCCACTGTGACAGCCTTGAGCAACCAGGAAGCCCTTGAGGCACACAGACATGAAATAAGAATGGCAGTTGATGCCTACATGTCTGGCCACCGTTTGCAACTACCACTAAATCTGGGTGTTGAGTCTCCAACACTCCCATCCACAGCCAGTAAATCTTTGGCGCAGGATTTCAGTTTGGAGCCACACAAAAACTGTGCAAAAAACTTGGGGTCTCCCCAAAATAGAGTGGGTGGGACACAAAGGAACACACCCCAAGTTCCAGCTTTACTCTTACCTACTCCCTTGTCAGTAGGAGGTGGTAGAGAGCTAATGGCAGGCTCGCATAAGAAAACAGATTCTCTAGATTCTTTATGTCAAGGCTCGGATATGGCATCTGAAATGATGGATTTAGAGACTGCTCTAAGAAAAATACAGGCGAAAACAAAAACGGATTTATTAAGAGATAACAACAATGACAACCAGATGTCCAGGGCTGCCATGCCAAAGCCAGAAGGAAAAAAAAAGACCGCCACCTTAGTCCTTAATTTTGGCCTGTAGACCAGTAACTTGCAAGCAATATGACCTTAACAGAAGATCTGTTCTAGCAGTCTTCTCTGAAGTTGTCCAACGAGAAGACATCAACTCTGCTGACATGGAGTATGTGGAGTTTTTGAGGGACGATAGTCTTAATATTGTGAGATTGTGGCTTAACTCCCGGGTGGTGCAAAATCTCATTTGGTCAACAAAAGCCCATCTGCATGATCTAGGTTTTGACCTCATACTAGAATCACATATACCAGTTCGACTTTCTGATAGTTCCCAAGTACATCCATCTAAACAAACAGGGGGAACCTTTAAGCGGGAAGGAATTGTGGTCAAGGCAAATCTCAGTAAATGCCCGTGCAAATGCTCCCAGGAACAGCTTTAACTAGATCACCTACATAAGCAGGAGCGGAGTTCCTTGTTGAGCTGGAACACCAGAGGTTTTACTCACGTCCTCAACAATGACCCAAATCAGATTAGGTTTGACCTCATTTTATTGCAAGAGACCTGATTTATAGATCCTCAGGTGTGGAATGGATTTGATGTTCATCTCAATCCTGCATATAAGCCATCCTCTGGAAGACCATCCTCTGGCCCAATAACTGCCGTAAAAATCAGAAATGGAATGTCATCCGAATTTTGGGCTTGCCCAAATAATCATATGCTTTTAGTAAAGGTAATGGTTGAGGGAACTGAATATGCTGTATTTAACATATATTGGAATTCAGTGGCTATAATGGACAAGGTATTTTTTGAGGATCTAACAAACCTACTTGATTTGGTTGCCCTAGATAATACAGTCTCTCATCTAGTTTTAGCTGGAGATTTGAATATCAATGCCCTGAACAAAAATAATTTACCTACTGGGGGAAGAGCACATAGATGGAACATGTTCATTAAATCTCGTAATCTATATATGCTAAACGGTATGTTCAAAGAGGACATTCCCCCAAGGGCAACTTGGTGTAACGGGCAAAGGGAGTCAATCATAGATAACATTTATGTGAGTCACACCTTGCTGTCATTTGTCAATAATTTGTGATCATTGACGTCAATCAAAGCGATCACAATATTTTGGCAATTAAATGGTGGGATGGATATGTAAAAAAAAAAATAGGTGAGAACGTACATCGAGAAGGGTGTTTACTTGTTAATCCCGGGCTTAATAGTCTCGGATGGTCGGAGGATGCTTTACAACACTTTAATCAATATCTGGCAAACTCTATCAACCAAAAACCTACTGATGTGAGTAACATGGGTATTCAGTATGGTAACACAATGCAACTGTTTCAGAACCCAAGATCAAAAATGCGAAGTAAAGTTAAACATCGGCATCGTTTTGATCAGGTGATGAAAACAAGGAAAGCCGTGCATCGTGCTGAATTGAGGCAAGCTTCTAGGCATCCTCCTGATATCAGGGTCTTACTTGTGAGAAAAACCAAAACGAAGTATGCAAACTGAGTAAAAAGTCATCGCTCACAGTTGTATCAAAACGATGGTGCCATTATGTTGAGTACCTTGGCAACAAAGAACACTGCCAAAATGTGGAATATTATCAATCATGCCACTGGGTCCTCGCATATCGCTTCACAATCTAATGAGGTTACTGAACAATCTTGGAGACAGTACTTTTCCGACTTATACTCAGCTCCCCAAGGTTCCAAAAGTTTTGATATTTTGGAATTGGATGGTCACTTTCATCTTGATTTTGATCATGAAGATGTATTATTACTAATCAAAACAGCATCCAATTCCAAAGCTGCTGGACCAGGTGGTCTTTCAAACTACACTTTAAAAATATTTAAGAAGGGTGATCGGCAAGCTCCTAGTAGCTATCGACCGATTTCCCTCCCGGATGTGCCAGGAAAAATCTTTGGTAGATTGCTGTTAAAGGAATTTAATCTATGGACTATGCAAGAACAACTAAGAGATTGTCATCAATCTGGCTTTGTATCTGTGTTAGGGACAATACCAAATATACTATGTTTAAATTTGATCAAATTGCAATACGCTGGCCGTGGAGAGCCGCTTCACCTAGCGTTCATTGATTTTCGGGCAGCGTTCGATTCCATCGATCGAGCATTAATGTATAAGAAACTCAAAAAGCACAATTGTCCAAATTCATTATTAACTTTACTGATGCTATTTCATTCGGAGACAAAAATGCAGGTACGCCTAACTTTTGAGGGGATTCTTTGCAGCAATTGCTACTAAGAGGATTGAAACAGGGGTGTACGTTGGCCTCAAGCTTATTTAACTTTTGTATATTTGATATGGGAGAGATCTTTACTAACATCTGCTGTGACCCCCCACCCCAAAGTTGGGAAATAACAAAATCAAGTATTTACTTTATGCAGATAATTTAGTTCTGCGGTCCTAAACGCCATACGGCCTACAACAAATGTTAGATAAGCTGGAACAATACACTGTAGTTAATAACTTAAGAATAAATGGAACTAAATCTCAAATTGTAGTGTGCGACAACACTCTCAAGCGCAGGAAAAAGAGAGATTCTTGGACACTTCAGGACAAGGTACTTGGGTGGTGGAACAATATAAATACTTGGGTTTCATCTTTACGAATTCCATCACTCCAAAAGTCCAGAACTGGGAACTGAAGTCTAAACTACAAGCTCTTACTTCACAGGCCAAGATTCTTGCCTATAGATTCGGCAAATTTTCATTTAGGCATATATTATCTTTCTTTCAAATGAATGTAGTGCCAATAGTCCTCTATGGGGTTGAGGCCGGGAAGTCCACAAAAGCGAGAATTCTGGAATAAAAGAGTCTTAATTCTGGAGGCAAGTGTTACAACTACCTAACTGCACCCCGCTGCCCATGATACGTTTTGAGCTGGGCTCATTATCCCTGCACTCGCAGGCTTTGTGGAAAATGTGTGCGTTATTGCTGAAGTGTCTCTTGGGTCTAAATGCACCTAATGTATTAAGTACATTAGCACATTACTTGTTGTCAACACTAACTGGGTTCCCTAGTAAGTGGTGCACAGTCCTATTTAGTGCTATGGCCGATGCTGCCATAAGCATTGAGATGTTGGTGTCCAATCCAGAACTAGCAAAAAAAAAAGATCTATGAATATGACTGGATAGTAAATCTGGATGCTTGTCAAACATATAAGGATTTTGATGCCTCAGTATTTGGGACGAAAAGACACAGAGTGATGGCTGAATACTTAATTAAATGTCCCTCGTCGCATATTCAACAGCAATATATGCGGTTTCGTCTCAATTTATGGCCCACCCGAGAGGTTCTCCAGAGGAGAAATGCAATTATGCCAAAGCATCATTTTTGTCGATATTGTTTAAATATGCAACAAAAAGAATCTCTTCAACATCTGATAATGGTATGCCCTGGTCTAAGTTCGCTTCGTATGAAATTATTTCAAAATGTTTTCACTTTATATTCCGACTTGGATGAAATGGTAATTTGGAGATTGATGTTTACAAGCCCAAAATTGGCTGTAAAGGTTGCTATTGTGCATTTTCTTGAGGCAACTGTCCCTGATTTTGAGTCCATAAAAATTCATGAAAAGTAAAGCATCAAAATGGCAAAGAGGTCACTAATTACTGATGTCTTGATGTGACCTTCTGGGCGCATAACATACATTTCCTTTATGGTAGTTTTCAATTTTCACTCTTTTAATGTGTTGCTGTGTTAACTTTTGCCTATGGGGTAATTTGTTGACCCTTTATACATTGTATACTGTATATTTTAATTATGTATATGTCATTTTGTTTGTCTTTTTTGATATATGTGTAAATGCAAAAGATTTGAAAAGTTGTTTTTAACAACTAAAAAAAAAAAGTTTTCTAAACCCAAAAGGTATTACCAAACTCTTAGTTTGTAACAAGGCTGAGCAGTAAGGCTTGGACCTAGAAGATCACGGGTCTGGTGTGAAGTACAGTTACAAGTACAAGAGATTTGCCAGTATAAGAATGTTCACAAAGTTGTATTTACACAATATAGCACACTTGTATTACATGTAATAAACTACAAACTAAGTAAATCAATAGCTACACTTATATATTAGAGTGTGGTAACCATCAATGGGCTACAAATCACTTCAGCATTAACACGGTTTCATTGAAAAGAACACCAACTGTTCCTCAAGTGAAGACAACAATGTTAAACATAAATTCCAGGCATTCTAAGGTTATAAGGCACCACCAACCCACAGCAAAACTTAAGACGTTCTAACCCTATCGTACAACAGTGTATTCAGCAGTGTTACAGATAGGGAACCCTTGTTGCACGCTTTATTTAGGTTGAGGTCGACTAGAGAAAATCAATGGGCATGAAAGCAAGTCTTTAGAGTCAAGGTAAAATTCATATGATCTCAAATATAGGTTTCCTGCAAAAGACAGTTCAGACTACAAGCCCTATATGTTCAAGATGATCCCAGGCAGTTCTCTCATGACCAGACTCCACCATCTATGGCAAGGCAAGGATATATGCCAAGTGAACATCACATCATATGGGGGATGGTGGTGGCTCAAGGACATATAGACAACCCGGCACCCTGGACTCTGAGTGAAAGAACCAACAATCTCAGGCAACAGAGTATCATTTGAGAGAACTGTGATCACGGTTTGATCTGCTGCAGGAGGCTCACTGGTTGTGGGTGAAAGATGCCTTCCAACTATTTGGTCAGGAAGCAGCCGGTACCCCTGGATGCAGTGAAGACGGATCGTCCTGGATTCCTACAAATCAGAAGGAGCAGACGAAATGAGCAGTTCCAGTGTCTCCACAAATGGCCAGGAGGCCCTTAACTGCTGCTCTGTTGGTTCCAGGCTGGCCTTACTTCGTGTTAAAAGAATGCAGCAAAGGTACCATTGTGCAGAGAAGAGGCTTGCAAAGCTTTCAGCCCCCAGGATAGATGCTGCCCATACACCGTGGCCGTCAAGACGAAAGAGGACCAAAGAGGATGACGACAATTGAAGCCCCACTGACTCTTCCAAGCTCTAAGTGATGAGGACAGGAGAGCAGGCTTGCTGACTGGTTATGCTCACCAGTCCAACAAAGGAAGCACCATTTCCAGGACTCGCCAATCAATTAGAAGGCAGAGAGTCGCTAGGCGGTGGCTGGCTTTGTCAACATAGGTTGCAGCAGTAATCGTCCAATGTCCATCTATTGGTCCTTCAGCAACGGATACTTGGCTCCAAGGGTGGACATCTCGAATGGCACCAGAGCTGCTTCGTTTATCCAGAAATCCTGGGCTATGGAACTCCAGCTAATTTGAAGATGAATTTGCAACATTTAAACGATAGTGGCTGTCCAATGCTGGACAATCGGCTCCCCAAGCAACTGCCACCACATTCGGGCTGAAATATGTATCAGGACAAGAAAGCTCCTCTACCCAGTTTCAGCCATTTCAGATACATACTGTGCCTTCTCCGGGCATCTGCAAGACACCCACAAAATTCCATGATCATTTATGGTCATTTCCAACCTGAAAAGGGAAAAGGACAGCCAACAAAGACGATGCATCAAATATGGTATAAATCACAACGGTCAGTCATGTTGAGTATACGGCCACCCAAAAGGCATTACCACAGTCAAATTAATGGTGTTTCCCACTGAAGCAGACTCGCAGAGAGGAGGAAAATGTCATGGCCCACGGAGGGAAACTCACAAACAATAGTTGAAGTGACTGAATGAATTAACAAACAGTCGAGAGTCACAGGGTCAGATGGCAGTGAGCCAGCACTAGTGTCCAGAAAGAGACCGGCTCACTGAGCAGATGCTGAAGTGTGGGAAGAGATGCAGTGAGCCAATGCCAAAGTACTGAATGTGAGAGACCCAGTGAGAGCACACCATAGTGCTTTGCATGAGGGGGCAAAGCCTGGGAGACTTGATAAAGATAGTGAGAGACTTGAGAGGCGTAGTGAAGGAAAGCACTGGACCAAAGAAGTGAATATAGGGATCTGCCGTCCAGACACTCCTAAACTGCAGCACAAAAGGGCGAGCTAGAGTGCCAAGAGCGCCAAAAGCCAGACCAATGAAGTGCATGCTGGGAACTGCAGGTCGGGCACTCCCTAGTGCAGGGCAAGAGCCTCAGAAAAAAGAGAAACGTGCCCAATGCGCTATGAGGCTGACTAAATAAAGGTATGCTGGGAGTTGTAGTCCAGGCATTCCTCAACAGAATGTAAACGACACAAATAGGGAAAATGGACAAGTTATGCTAAAAGTTTGAAAATAAGTGTTTATTGGAATGTGTGGTTCTGGATCACCAGGCAAAGCTTGCGTCACTCAAAGGCCCCCATAGAACCAGAGGGTGCTGTTTGACACAATAGGTGCAGGGAAAGAGAAGAACAAACCAAAGAAGTACCTATTGGAAGAGTGGTTCTGGCATCCGTCAGGCAGAGCAGGTGGCCCAAAAAGGTCTCGAGAGAACCAAAGTTAACTCCTGGGTACAAGAAAGGCTGAGGACAGAGTGCACCCATGAAGACGTGTTTACTGGAAATTGTGGCTCTTACACTTGAAGGAGCTCTGAGAAAGCAAGAGTCAGTGTTCACAGAGGAGAGGCTTGTTAGACATTCCAAGAAAGACAATCTATGAATGGCAATTATAGACAAACTGTGGGGAATCTAGAAATACTGAATAAAGATGAACTATGGTACCCGCTAGATATAGCGAGAGCTAGTTGAGAGATAAAATACACAGAAAAGAACCTGAGACATTATCGGCATAGCAAGAGATAGCCAAGGGAGAAAATAGCTAACATTCGGAAAGAGGACCAGAGACTTTATGAAAATAACTATCGTTTTGGGTGTAAAATAAGGAAAATAACGTTTAAGAACTTTAGATGACTAATGATGTTATCACTAATGGCCATCCGCCACAGTAGAGAATATCAAGAAGAGGGTTGTAGGTCAAAGGTGTCCAGTCAATTGGTCGACAGCAAACTGGTCGACTGCAATTTGGTCGACACCATTTGGTTGAATGCCAAATTGTCGATTTTTTTTTTATATATATATATATATATGTGTTTTGTGGGTTTTCGTGTGGGTAAAAAAAAAAAAGAAAAGAAAAGGGGGTTGGGGGGGGACCCCCCCAAAAAAAAACAAAAAAAGGGGTAAAAAAAATAAAAAAAAAAATTCGACCATTTGGCATTCGACCAAATGGTGTCGACCAGTTGTCCTGTCGACCAAATGTTTTCGACCAATTGACTGGGAACCTAGGTCAAATGGTCGAAAACCTGTGACCTGCTAAGATCTTTATTACTGGGGGTGGGCGAATCTGCCCAAATTAACTCAAGCTGAGAAATTGTAATTCTGGACAAAAACAACCCAATTCACCAATTTCGGTGTGCAGCGAAATTATCCATTTAATTCATTTTCCTGCCCGAAATGTCATATTTTTTCCTGAAATTTAGCATTTTTAGACAAAGTTTTAGCCAATCAGGGGGCTACAAGAAGTATCAGCACCCTAACTATCAGAAATGTAGACAATGTTTTAGCCAATCAGGGGCTACAAGAAGTATCAGCACCCTAACTATCAGAAATGTAGACAATGTTTTAGCCAATCAGGGGCTACAAGAAGTATCAGCACCCTAACTATCAGAAATTTCATGCAAAAATCCCAACAAAAATCCCAAAATAAAAATCCACAAAAAGTAGCGAATTATGGAAACAAATGTGGTCTGGTGGTGAAGCGAAATTGGGGTGAATTTCACCAATTTCACTTCACCAGCTGTTATTGTACGCACCCCTATTCATGGCGATGGTTGTATGAGAGGTTTAACCCCTCTTTCTCTGAGGTTGGGCTCTTCTTGGGTGTCCGGTCAAATGGTCGAAAATAAAAGATCGAATGACCATTTGATCGAATCAAAATGGTCGAAAAAAAAAAAAGGTCGCATTTATTTATTTATATATATTTTTTAGTTTTGGTTGCTTAAAAAATATGTTTAATAAAGAAAAAGGGGGGTTGTGGGGGCAACCCCCCATAAAATAAAAAAATAAATTAAAAAAAAATTCGACCTTTTTTTTCGACCATTTTACTTCGATCAAATGGTAATTCGACTAGTTTTCTGCCTTGCAGGATCTGTCCATTCAGGCTCTAGGCTAGGGAGCAAGTGGGAAGATATTTACTCTCATTTCCCCTATGCATTGTGCAACACACCTAGACACCCTCTCACAGACATTGCATTTCAAAAGGCCTCAAACCCTCACTTACATCATATTATAGGCCTTTGAGTGGCAAGCATGTGAGGTTGTGCAAATCCATTAGTCTTTAAACAATGCTAGCACAAGACAGCCTGGGCAGGGCCACGCCATCCCAAACTTTACATACACCCATTCCTCTACGTCCCCACCAACATTTTTACAGTGTTTGCTCCCCTGACCTTTGACTTTGCCTTTCTCTTGATCTGGACTTTGCCTTGGTCTTCATCCATTGAATGATGTGGTGGCCTCAAGACCGCAGGCCCGGTCTTTTACCCGTCTTGCCCTATTGGTTTCTCCAGTGCGTTACCAGTGCAAATCTTGTAACTTGTCCTAGTGGTTTTTCTTTTCGTTTCGATTACACATTCTCCCCACTATCTGGGTACTTCACTGTATGATTTTCTACCCTCCTACCTGGTTTCTCAAAGATGGGTAAAATGCTTTGGTTGGGCTGGTAGATCCCACAGCTGGCTTCTCCCAAACTGCTGTTCTCAATGTGTGGCTCCTGCCAGACTTAGTCTGTTTTCTGCTGTGTTTTATTTGCCACAGCCACCTCGTGTTCAAGCTCCCTCAATCTAGTTGGCTTCTTTGGTTTTGCTAACACACGTTTTGTTTCTCTGCTGCTACTACTCCTCCTCCATTCACTGTAACCCAAATTCTCCGAACACAATTCTAACCAGAAAGCTCACTCATTCGGAAGGCTTCTATGTATGTAGTGACAGAGTAATTGCCCTAAGGAGTGTTCTGATTGGTGGGCCCATTTTCCTAGTGGTGACATTGTTCATGATAGGTATTTATCTGTTGATTTCACTTACTTCCAATGTGCTTGGGTCTGCGTTTCACTTAATTTCAGGTGTGGTGCCTCCATCAATGTTTCCTATCACCTGTGCCTTGATCCGAGTGGCCTATGAGCCATGTTGGAATCAAGCAGTGTGTAATGGCGGTTTGATGATCTCACTTTCCTGTTCCTCTCTATGCTAGTGCGTTTGTTTCTATGGTTCCAGTGCACTGGCACCTACTACGGATGCTCGTGCTGCCAGATTTCTCATGTTGCTGTAGGTTTTGCATCCAACTCTGTCCCACGCACCATGCCAGCGCTTGCAAACCTGAAATGTACTGCCCGATCCATGGATCGGGCATCAGGAGCTGAATGGCATGGCAAATCACTTACTAATGGCCAAGGCGCCCCACTGTACCCTATTTTACCTGTCCAATTAAGCATGTTTCTACTTGCAGAATAAAAGAGGCGAGTTTTGACATGGCCTGCTGTTGACTCTTGATGGCTTGGGCGAGGACTGGGGGCGCCCAGGTGGCTGGCCACCAAAATTCCCTAGACTCCCTCACTGGGCGACACACAGATGACAGTCCCAGTAACGAAACCAGTCTAATGTGTGCACAAGCCAATCTGTTTTTACTTAAGTCGCCGTCTGGATGAAAGCAAATTGATTAGAACTGAATCCAGACAAGGAGCCAATAATTGATTTTGAAGGACCCTGGATGTTGGGTCTGGGACAGTGCAAATTACCAATAATTAATGGTGCGTAACCCTACCCGTTACCCACGTGTTCATCCTCAGCGCCCTGTTTGATCATGGTCTTAATGTGGGTGCACAAGGTACACAGCAGAAAAGGCTGGGTAGGTTTATTTCAGGACAGTCAGAGGTTTGGGTCCCCTCCCATCATTGATTTTGGGTTGGTAGACAATGAGATTTTTCGTCTATATCTTCAGTACAGAAATGCACTATTTGAACAGCTCACTGTATGTGTAACACAGAAATGTCAGCTGGTACAGAGCCAGGTTGCTCGAATGGTGCTGTGTGCCTTGTTCTTTGAGCATACGGTTTTATCCTCCGTCTTTGGATTCTGCATTGGTTACTAGTGTTTTCCATGTGAAATATACACGGCCACTATATGTGGGCATATATCTACGGGCTAAAATCCTAAAGAGTCCCCTTCATTCAAAGGTGTCTAACCCAAAAGTGTGTCTTCTTGAGGCTGGCTCCAGTAGTTTGGAATACTCTGCCACTGCACGAAGATCCTCACCGACACAAATCTTGTTCTGGGCTTGTAAGGACAATTTTACCAATGGATCTTTCCACCTGGATGTAAACTGCATTGCATAATGTGTCTTCTATACAGTGTCCAGTTGCCCCTTTCAGTACGGGTGTTGCACATTAATGGAAGAAAAATGTTATGCTCTTACCAACAAGTATTCAAACCATTCAGCTCCCATCCGCCAGTCCAAGCCCAGGTCCTTGGTAAGGAAGCTTGCAACATTCTGCCGCCCTCTGTTCGACATAAAACCGGTCATGGCCAGCTCGCGCATGTTGGCATCCACAAATGGCACACCAGTTCGACCTTCTGAAAACGGATAGGATAAAAACAATCAATTGGAGGCAACAAGGATCTATAAAGCCACACAGAGCATGACATTATTTCTGATTTCAATGCAACTATAAAGAATGGAGTCTATAACAATTCACCAGTCTTCACTTCTAATCCTGCTGTCTGGAAAGAAACTTTCAGGCTCTTTACCTCCCTTAAAGGCCACCCTAAAATAGTTACATTATGTGGCCAGGCAGTACAGGGTCGAGTCCATTTTCTTTCATGAAACCAATTGCACATGACTTTACACATGCTTTGATCTGTTTTTGCCTGCAGAGTTATCATTTTTCTTACAATTGGGAACTTCCAAATTCTACAGGATTTCTTTCCCATACATTTGGCTAGAGCTACCCTTCTATTGGAAAAAGGGCACAAAAGATTTCCCATTAGAATAGATCTCTTCACATCCCATACAAGAGGACTGTCGAAAAAAATCACCAACAGAAGACTTTCATTAACCGGATGTTGTGTGGAAAAGTGAAAAAGTCCTAAGAACCTGCGAAGATTCATAAATGGAAAAAGCTAAACTGGAGAGGAAAAGAAGCTGAATGCTGCAGACCACAAACTAAGAGTGCCAATGCTCCGTTAGATCTGCTTGTGGATCAGATCCACATAACAGAACCTTCGTCTTGGAATAATATAGCAATCACCCCCGAGTCGGGGGGCATACATGGCCAGTAATGTCCTGCCAGCACGAGCCTATGCCGGCACGTGCAAAGCGAGGGCCTCGTGAGGGCTGTGGCCCATTACCGGCCATGTACACACCCTGACAAGGGGGGAAAGTGATTTGCACCCCAGGGTTTGCCGGGTGCAAATAGTTTTTTTCTTTTTCCTGGAGATGGGCTGCGTGTGTATTACGCAAAGCCAATCTCTCGAGAAAAAAACAACAAATGGCCACGGGCGGGAGAAGCCAGGACCGGAGCACAAAGCTCTGGTCCAGCAGGTAAGTGGGGAGGGTTGAGGTGGGCAAAGGGTATGTTTTGGGGTTTGGGAGAGGGTGGGTAAGTGGTAAGGCAACAGGCTCCCTGTTGCCTCCCCACAATCAAGATGGCTCAGTGTGTTCTCACCCGCTGTTTCAGCCACCCGAGTGGCTGAGCACCCTTTCCCTGGTTGCGAATTGACAACACTGGCTCAGGTTCGGAAGGAGCAAGAAGTCAGATCATCACTCTTTTCCAGTGTTGCAAGCATGGTTTCCAATTATTCTGGAACTTATCACGGATTTAACGATTCTCATTCCAGACTGCCCACATAAGTCTCACAGATCACAAAGGCAATCCACATCCGGTGGGACAAGATCTTTCCCTAGTGGCCTGGTGCATTCCATATATTGCTAGAGATAAACCAGATTTTTGACGAAGACTTTACTCATGGAAGATTCTTTGGCCCTCATGACAGCTAAAAGCTTTACAGTCGCTTGTGTGATAGGACTCTACTGGTGCGTGAAACCTGGTTTCAATTCAGTTTCAGCACATGCTGAATGCCCTTAATTTTCCAGCTACTCCGGGAGTAGAAAGGGCAAGTCATTCAGTATCTGCCTGGCACAAGGTCCTCCAAGTGCTAGTATTCTCTCAACAAGCACCCCTTAGTTCTTCATTACTTGGCCAATCCTCCAATATCTTTTAATGCCCTTTCAGGTAAGCTGGCTATGCTCCTTTATTGGATTTCTTCCTAAAGATTTTCAGATGCCAGGGTTTTGGATGTTTATTGTAGTATGTTCTTCACCTGCTTTTAATATGCCAAGAAAAAACAAGACTAATACAAAGTTTGTCTCTTAGGCGGTCTTTCCGGATTGTTCTAATTTATGTGAGGTTTGTTGACAGAAGGAGTACGAAAGGAGAACGATTTGTACTCTTCCTCTGGGGGTAAAGCAATGCCATGTAGAAGTCCCTTAAGACAGTTACTTTGCCACTTTGGCCAGAAAGGGGGAAAAGCATGATGGTACTAAAAGAAACAGGCATCTCAATTCTTTTGGTAGCATTATATCAGCAAATGTTGATAGCGATCTTGGGTATTTGCAGCGGGTGAACGTTTGGAAGACTTCATGGGGACTGAAGATTGGTGCCTCTGTGTCTTTTACAGAATCAGACTCCCTGTACTTATCAGCCTGCAAAGGCTTCCCAACACCGTCTGGTCTCTTGCCAGATGGATAAATATTATGTGGCATAACTATCATTAATCCTCTTTGTCGTGGATCTTTAACTAGTGCAGACTTGCACAGCTGATTGTGTTTCAGAAGTAACTGAAATCAAACTTGATGTGTATTGCTGTACGATCCCTCGAGAACCACAGACGCTCCCTTGCATGCAAGCACTCCCTCTGCTCTGAAGTGCGATTATGACATGTTGTGCATTACAACAGAACTGATAAAATGGACACTCTAATTGAGGATCCATTTAACAATTCCTCCCTCAAACCTCCTTTCAAAGGCTTTCCTTACTTGCTAAGCATGCAGAGAGATTCAACAAATCCCTCTTTTAAACTCATTCAGGAGTATTTTGTTACTGCTGAACAAAAGGGAGACAAAACCCAAACAGTGTTTACTACATTGCATTTTACTGTGCTGCTTCCTTTTTACTTCCTCCCTAATCTCTTATCTCAGCCGTAAGTTCCCCTTTGCTGAGCGCAGAAAATACAAGGCGCACACAACCTGTCCCCTGCCCCATGGTGTCCTTATCCCTCGAACACCTTCCGAAGTATTTTAGAAATCATTTAAGGCCAATGTACCGAGGAATCGCAGGATTCAGTCACTTCTCCCCAGACAGAAGCCTCTTCCTGTGAGGCTAGGGAGCTGAGCTCGCTACTGATTGGCAATAGAATAATTAATAAGTGGCATTTCCAGGGCAACATTACCAGTTCATACCAGGGTACTTGTGTTTGAGCATAAAAACAGGGCACGTTTTTGTTGCGCTTGCTAAACCACTAAAATCTCTTTTTCCAAACTCCTCTGCCAAACTACCCAATTAGAAGTGCCCTAACAATATCTGCTCCAATCAGCAGCTTTGAAAGAAGCAAGTTAGGTGCTGGGATTTTATATTGGTTTATTTTGTGTTTTTTCACAGACAATTGGGCTATTTCGGGCTACTTTTGATGACCAATCTGTTTTTTGTCCTCCTGAGTGTGCCTGTCTACATACCCACTAACCCACCCCACGCTCACTCAAAACTACCCCCCATGCCCACACCAACCCCACTCCTGAGCTCTACCCCGACTCGCCCATCCCACCCCTTTACGTGTTGTTTGGGTTTTGTTTGGGCTATTTTCGGCTACTTTAGACAAGTCCTTCGGAGGCTGCTTTATTCTTCATGTTTTGTGCCCACAACCAACTACCATCAACCCAAAGTCTCTCTACCCCCTCTCTAACCTCAGCCACCCAATCCCCATCCTCTCTATTTCTATTAATTTCTAATGCGCCGGTAACTCGCAAGTCTCGGGGCGCAGATACATGGACACAAAGTACTTAGAAAAATGAACGAGACAGGCAGAAAAGGAATGACTTGGCGATTTTAAGAAGACCGTTAGTTAAAGATATGCGTCTTCACCTGCTTACGAAAACTCAAGTAATTCGCCTCTTTTCTTATGTAAATGGGCAGGTTATTCCATAGACCTGCTGTAGCAGTCGGAAAGGATTTACCTAGACCTAGCTTATGTTTATGCTTTGCTACCGCAACCTTATTTTTATCTGCTGATCGTAGAGTGCAGGTAGGTACATGTGTGTATTTTTTTTTTCAAGTACCCTGGTGCCTTCCCATGGATACAACGATGTGCTATGGTGAGAGCCTTGAGAGAATTGAATTCTATTCTCAACTTTAAGCCAGTGCAGCTCTTTCCTGGAGTTGCTGATGATGTGGTCAAATTTAGGTATGCTCTTAATAATTCTGACTGCATTATTTTGTATGATCTGGTAAACTTGGAGACATTTGTTGTTTGCCCCTACCATCAGGGCATTACCATAGTCCAAACGAGATAAAATGGTTGCCCTAGAAACTGCGGCTCAGTTGTCCTCTGGTAGGTAAGGTCTAATAGCTTTAAATTGATATTGATATTTTATTTTTAACGTGCTCGTACACAAGTGTTTCAGAGCGCGACAAGGCAAGGGGGGGGGGAACAGGGGAGAACAAAACCGCGATCTTACTAGGCCCAGTGACATTGAGAACGCGCAAGTGCATGGGAGAGGGGGAGGGGGAAAAGTGCATGGATGGGGGGAGAAGTGGAAAGTGCGAAGCAGAGGAGAAACAGATAAATAACAATAAATAAATAATAAAGGCAACAAACAGTGGTAGTGCAGCCAGCAATTTGCAAGTGCTAGGTTTAAGGCAGCAGACAGGGTAGGTCTGATAAGTGCAGGAAGAAAAGGGGGAGCTGTATGGGTACAGATACAGACCCCTGTGCAAGGGGTGGGCCGGAGGCAGTGCGGGAGGGTGGTAGGGTGAGCAGGTAACTGGGCCCAGAAGACAGAGGGTGGCCAGGTGCACGGTGCCAAGAGAGAACAGATCAGCAGGGGAGAGGGGGAGCGAAGGCAGATGAAAAGAGGAAGGTCTTGAGGTGGTTCCGGAACCGGAGATGGTTCTCAAGTTTTAGAGTGGCAGGGAGGCTGTTCCAGAGGGAGGCCCCAGCCAAAGACAGATCTACCCCCAGCTCGTTTCTTTGAAAACCGACTGACCCTGAGGGAGTTGGAGGTAGAGGAGTGAAGAGCTCGAGAGGGGATGTATTTGCAGAGGGATAGGTAAAGGAGTCTAAGGTAATAAATACATTTTTTTAATATATATTGCGACTGTGCTTTGGCTCCTAATGATGCTTCCATCATCATGCCCAATGTTTTAACTTTGTCGAGGACCTTAATCTGTGCGTTTTCGATCTCTAATAATTGTATTCTGGGGAGAGGGAGTTTCTGGCCTGCTGGGAGCCAAAGACCATCAACTCGGTCTTCTTTCCATTTAAGCACATCCAGTTTGTGTCCATCCATTATTCTATGCTGGAATAGATTTTAAGTAGGTTGTCATTATCTTTTTTATGAGCACCACAGAGTTCCATCACTAGCTGAGTATCATCAGCGTAATTAGTAAAAAATATATTTAACTGATCCAGTACGTGGCAGAGGAATCTAAGATATAGGTTGAACAACAGAGGGGAAATGCTAGCTCCTTGTGGAACCCGCTGAGGATTTCTCTTTCTGACGAGAATTTGTCTCCCCAGTGAACCCGTGATGTCCTATTTTTTAGGAATGACATTATCCACCCTTTAGCTGCTGATGAGCAATTGACAGTTTTTTTCCAGAGCAACTTCAAGGAGATCATGATCAAGAAGGTCAAATGCAGCACTAAGATCCAGGAGGATGAGAAGGCCTGGTTTCCCCTTGTCCATGATCCTGAGCATCTTTGTCTGAAGATCTATCATAGACGTCAGGGCCGGTCTTTGCATAAGTCCGTGCAGGCGACTGCCTGACGTGCCAGCCTCTAGTGGGCGCCAAGAGGATTAATACACACACACACACTTTTACATCATTTAATTCCAAGAAATAGTACGTAGGGTAATGTTATCGATGTAAAACAAAAAAGTGCAACTGGAATTTGAAATCAGACTCAGTCTGAGAGTGAGAACACTGACTCACAGCATGATGCCTGGGTGCTGGCCTCTGCTGCTGTCCAGCAAAGCAGCCAGGCTAGCACCACATGCTTGTATAAATGAGTTCCTTCATACTTATCAACCTTTGCAAACTCCAACAGATCTTGGCTGGGTATTGCAGACTTTCTTTTACTTCAGCTGTTTAGAGTGAGTCTTTCTTTTGCTCCAGCTGTTTAGTGGGACATGACATATGCAAAGGAAAAGGAAGCCTCTGTGGCAAAGGGTTATCTTTTCCATTTTGTCTTTATCTTTAGAAATACAAATACCAGAAAGGCAAGGAAAAGAATTGATGGCTTCCTTGCCCATGAAACTAGTAAACTTGAGATCACTGGGCAAGTTGGTAAACACAGGTATTATTTAAGTTTTGTTTTTTAGTGTGTCAATCGTCAAGGTGGGCTCAGGGGCCTGTTTTCCCCGGTCTCACAATGGAAAGCAGTTGAAAGATGTCTTGAGAGCCAGGTGCACCAAAGCAGGCCTCAGCACCAACACACTCCCCTCTCACTGCCCTCGTAGGAAAGGAGGCCTGTTGCCAGTGCCGCCACCAGCCTCCGCCAGCACTGACTCCAAGTGGGCCGTGGCTGGTGACAGCAAATACAGAGCCATGAATAAGGTAAAATCAGCTGGTCTTTAGGAGGCCCAGCCGGCGTTGATTCCTTCTTTGCTCAGGGCAGTGGTTTTTGCCCTGCAGCAAACAAGCATGCAATTAGCAATTACATCATGGGCCTCATTACGAGTCCGGCGGTAAAACCGCCTGGGTACCGCTGGACTCGCATTACCATTCCGCCTCCGTGATTCCCGGAATTACCGGGGCATTACAACCCCGGTTTCCCTGGAATCATGGAGGTGGAATGGTGTTAATCCCCATTCCCATTGAGTTCTATGGGACTCAATGGAATGGGGATCATGGAAACACCGGCAGCATCTCGTAATGCTGCGGGTGTTTCCTCGTCCGCCTGCAGGCGGGCGATGTTAAACCTGCCAGGTCAGACCTGGCGGGAACATCACCTCCCGCCTGCAGAAGTCGGGATCAGGCGGTCCGGAAACAAAGGTGGCGGCGGGTTTACCGCCACCGTTATTTCCGGACCGCCTGATTTGTAATGAGGCCCCATGATTTTAACAAAAATTGATTCACAAAGCAGAATTATTTCCTCTTACTGGACACCACCAGTTCACATCTGTAGCCATGATGAGGACAACCTAGAAGTGGCACTTCTCGGAGCAAAGCCACTGTGGAGAGAGTCCCAGAGTACACTGCTGCAGGTGCAAATTCACTTGACAAAAGACACCAGGCGACACCTAGAGCAAAATCACACTGGAGCAAAACAGTGGCAGAAGGCATCCTGGAGCAGGTCACGTTGGACTGAAATAGAATTGGTGAACTTATTACGTACTACAATGTTTGGTAGACTAGGGGGCTTGCCTGGGGCGTGATCCTTGACTGTATAGGGAGTCTGCCAGCGTGCCTCCCTTACCCTAGGAGGTTACTGCATGAGGGCATTCCGAATGCAGCCAGGAACATGTGGCTGGTGAAGGTTTAGCGTTCATTGCTGAGGTGATCTTATTCTGAAGCAGCAGAAGTGGCAGAGTCAGTACATCGAACCCAACCTTGGTGCAGTCTCCATGGGTACACTGCATGCTCTGCATGCCTGGGGCGATTACAAGTCACCTTAAACGAGCTGTGTCATTGAACCTCTCCGGAGAGTGGAAAAGTGGTGCACTGCCTAGTGCCTTCCGTTAAGTGCCTGCCACAATGGTCACACACTGCAGCCCAAGCAACACTTTCAAACTCCACTTTCAGTGCCGTGGTTCATTAGGGAGGCCTCCTGTTGGAACTAAGCAATCTGCTCAGCTCAGGGTGCTAGTGTCTGTGACTTTACAATGCTGTTAGCCCTTTTTTTATTTCTCAGCAGGTGGTGGTGGTGATGAGGAGGATGGCTATTTTAGCATGCTGGTGGTTGATGGAGAGACATTGATGTATTAGCACTGAAATTACTTTTACATTCAGTGGATCCAAAATTAATAAAAATAACCTTTTTGAAGATGTTTAATTATAGATTTGGGACAAAAGTTACTTTTGTATGTTAAGATGTGCTCTGTCCTTGGAATCGGTTTACATTTTGTCTGCGGACACACATATAAGAGAAGACCCAGTATCTTTGTGTTCACAATTGTTTGACAGGGATGGTGTCAGGGCCTTTCATTTTTTTCAAATGAAGGGGGCCTCGAGCCTCAGGGGGCCCCCAGCAACTGCCCCCAGAGTTCCAGTCAGCAGTCTTTCAATATATTAATTTTTCTATTTTCGTTCTGGGACTTAAAATATGCTCTTTGCAGTGCTCGCATTACAAGCTTGTTTTCTCTTCCCACAGGATATACAGAAGTGTTATCACCTCATTGCCTTCTGACATTGGTTCCTCCACATCAACCATTTGCTGACAAAGAATTGTTTGGAGCTCTTCATTGGGCATTTTGGGTTTGAGCTTCCTGACGGCAAAGGGCAACATCAAGAAAAGTTACTTTTTGAACACATAATACAGGTAACATTCTAAAACTGACATGTAGTATCTAAATTATGCATTTTCTATTGCATTTGTATTTCCATCTAGTTTTTATCGAGTACCTTATTTACAACATTTGTAACATACATTTTTGTTGTCATTATTGGGGGGTGACAAGGATGCTTCCTGCCTGGGGTGCAATCTGGTGTAAAACCGGCCCTGATAGAAGTCTCCGTGCTATGAGCAGGTCTGAAGCCCGACTGTTGGGGATGAAGGGATTCCGACACTTCTACATGCGCCTGTAGTTGTGATGTAGCCATCCTATCCATGATTTTTAGTAGGAAGTTACAATTGGTAATGGGCCTGAGATTGCTGTGGTCTCTGGGGTTCAGAGACCTCTACCCTCATCCACCCACCCTACCGCCACCCTCTCTACCCAGTCAACCTACCCACACTCTCTACCACCACACACTCTAAATACAATCTCTACCACCACCCACCTAACCAGCACTCTGTACCCCACCCACCCTCCACACTTTCTACCTCCACCTACCATAACCCCACTTGATCTACCTACACCTGCCAACCCTAACCCCACTCTCTACCCCCACCCTATGCTCACCCTCTACAACTACACCCACCTACCCACAAAACCCCACTCCCTCTACAACCCACTAACACCCACCCTACACCCACTCTCTTTACCCCCACCCGCCCAACTCTCTCTGCAAATGACCTAGCACCACTCTCTACCCCCACTCATCCTTCCCCTCACAGCCTCGCTTTTTCTCTTACCCTATGTAAGGGGATGGAAGGAGGAGATGGATACACAGGTGGCATGATTTTTGCTAAATATTTTTTATTCTTGAGTAAATAAAAGGAAAAACCCTATCTAACCCCATTACTAACTCAATACTAAGGATGGCAGAATGTCTGTAACCAAAAGTCCACTGTGCTGCTCCTGAAACCTATTTCCTGCCCTTACACTTCTAACTAATCTAAAAGGTTGGTGACTCTTAATTCAGAAGAATGGCTGCCTTCTCCTGTGGATTATAGTGCTAGTTGTTTAAAGGGACTTTTTCCTGAGGGAATGGCTCCCTTCCCCAGGTTGGAGTTCTTTTCAAAAGCATCACACAAAGTTCCAGAATGAAAAGTCTCAGTTCACAAATAACTCGAAAACCTTGACGTCAAGAGAATTACTACCTTCTCTTCACCTTTCTCAGGCTTCCCAAAATGTTCACAAACAGCAGGGGGAATGTCTCCCTGCCCAAGGCCTCCTTTTTAATGAATATTACTGATTGTGGGTCCATGACCCAGGTTTCTCCTGTGGCTCGTCTGTGCAGAGCTGGTTCACTATCCTGCCAGGTACTGCCACTATTAGGATGGGAAGGGGAGGCTCTCCTCCACTTCACGTTGCGGGTTCCTGACCCGTTTCTCTCTCTACTGTGTCGTCTTTCCACGCTACTTGGGTCACTCTCCTATCAGGTATTATATTGAGCATTAGGGTCCCAGACTTTAGAGTTATATAGTGTATCTTTCTTGTATACCACAGCCTTGCTTCAGTCCATCTAATCATTTTATGTTCCAATGTCTTACAGATTGTCCGTGTTGACTAGAGTGCTGATCATGGTTCCGTGGGGAATTCTTTATGACTGTGTACCTCTTCTTCATCTCAGTATTGGTGTTCTCATCCTCAGCTGGGTTAGTTGTATTCTTCATCCCACTGTCCATATAGGACTCACCTAAGTAATCCCTACTCTTCCTCGTCTCAGTACTTTTTAGGGATGCCAGATCATCTACCCTACAGAAGTACATGGAAGTGTGTGGGGCAATGGGACTCTGTATAGGGTTGGAGGATGAGGCAGGTGGTGATATGTTTTGGGGGGTTCATCCAAAAAGGCTGATAAAATTGCCCAAATGCGTGATTTGGCCAATTTTCGGATGTTCCAAATTTCTGAATGGCCGAAAAAGTTCGATCAAATCACCCATTCGGTGCTGGGGCCTGAGGGGGTGTCCCCGGCACCCTTGCTCACTATATTGTGAGCGTGGGTTGCGGGGGTGTCCGCACCGGTTCCCGACCACAGAAGTGAAAGGGAACAGGCATCGCAGGGACCAGCATGTCAAAACCAAGGTAAGTAGGGGGGTAGGGTGGTGGTGTGTTGGGGGTGTGGGTAAGGGTGCGTTAGGGAGAATTCTCAGAAATGTGCTAATTCCCTCCACCTTAGAGACCCCCCCCCCCAGCAACGTTGCTGGATTTTGATGACTTGATTTTTTTTACATGGAGAGAGTGAGGCCCTTTTTCCAACTCTCTTGTGTATTTTAATGTGATTTTAAACACTGTCTTTCTTTTGGTTGTGGAGTCTGACAAACTCCTAGGAATATTTTACATTGGGTCACACAGCACCTTCAGTGCAGTGACACAGGGAAGTCTTTCAGATTTCCCAAAGGTTTAAATACCTTCTCTTGGATAAACTACTGTTTCCAAGGACAGTAAAGTGAAAATGACTTTACTTACATTTGTAACTTTCTAGACCTAGCACACACTATCTTACAATAGGGTGCTGGAGGGGTTACTTAGTATTCCCTTTGTCTAGCTTCTCATGTAACATTTTTATGTTACCCTTTCCTCGATGAATGGCTGGTGGCAGTGGTTTCATTTTAACTATCGTGGTGTCCGGCAAGGACAGCCACTGTTAGGCAAAGTTTGTATGCAGTACCCTCTGGGACCACTACACACAACTCTGACCACAGGTATAGGAAACCCAACCTTTGGTATAAGCTTGTACTACACAGTTTTGGTAGCGTGTTCAGCAGCCAGGCTTATCTCAAGAGGGGTCAATGTGAGCTGTAGTGCAGTTACACAGAGATTCACAGTAACAGGTATTAAAATAAACTCTTACACTCAAGGTTTCTTGCATAAACAATTATTAATGTATTTATCAGTCAGTTAGAATAAGCCTTCTTCATAAGGGAGCAATATAATAGTAACACACAAATACACTTCAATACTGTACACTCTTAGTTTTCTAAATCAGTAAAGACCCTTTTGGGATGGTCCACAGACACAACCTACACCCTCAGGTGACTTCAATAACTAGGTTACTGGGGACATTAATATCTTACTGTTGGCATTTAGAATACTCTTAAAAGTTGTTAAAAGGCAAAGGTTGTTAGGACAACAAGAGACCACAAATATTCTTAAGCAGGCAGATACTTTTAGATTTTCCTCGAAGAGTCATTCAGTTCATTAAGCTAGGCCAAAGTCAATGGGCAAAAGTCTTGTATACGATGAAGCACTTCTGGTAAGTAAATGGAAAAGTCTTTGCACAAGTTCTTAGGAGTCTTTGATGAATAGAAGAATCAAATACAACCCACAAGCCGATTAGACTTGTGGGTTGCAGAAATTGCAAGCACTCTAAAGTAAGTGGTAAGTTCTCTCAGACTTTTTACAGTACCTTAGAAATGAAGAAAAGAGGCAGCTGATAACTTCTGTTCCTCTGCATCTCTGCAGGTCTCATTTTTCCTGGGCCTCAGTCGTGGGGACAAGAGGAAGGACAGTCGTGGGGACAAGAGGAAGGACGTCGTGGGACTCCTGCAATGCACTGGGATGGTCACAACGTGCAACCGGCAAACTTCACTTTCAGTGGCTGTTCAGTGTTTCAGCGCCTCGCGTCTAGCGCAAATAGCAACACTGCGGTTCCTGGTTGTCGAGATGGACTTTCCTTGCTTCTGGGGTCCCACACTCTGTTGAGGGGGCTCAGGCTCGGTCAGTCCTGCTTCCTGAGAGTCCAAAGGATCTTCCTGAAGCACTAAGCCAGCTTAAAAGCAACACACACAATCTGGTGTTCCTCTCCCTGGCTATACGGTTTCCAGAAGCAACTCTGGAAATTCAACCAGCTCCGAGATGGATGTCCAGGTGGCTTACTTTGGAGTTGATTGGTCCCACCAATTCAAGGGGAGAAGTCTTCCGTGCAGTGGCTTCTCTGTCGATGAGAAGTTGGCATTTCGGCACTGCAGCAGGGCTTCACCGGGAAAACCAACTGTCCCGGAGTTGCATCAGGCGTCCTCTTCAAGTTCTTCTTCGGTTCCTTCGTACAGTGGTCGACTCTCCCTTCCAAGCCAAAAGAATTTTATTCAGTTCTCTCCCATTCATTCCATCCTAGCTGTCAGTCACCCAGCAGCGTGGCTGTTATGGAGAATTCTCAGAAACTCCCTCCACCTTAAAGACCCCCAGCAACTTTGCTGGATTTTGAGGACTTGATTTTTTTTAACCTTGAGAGAGTGTGACCCTTTTTCCCACTCTCTCATGTATTTTAATCTGATTTATACAATGTGTTTCTTTTGGTTGTGGAGTGTGACAAACTCCATAGGCATCATCTTTTACATTGTGTCACACAGCACCTTCAGTGCAGCGACACAGGGAAGTCTTCCAGATTTCCCAAAGGTTTAAATACCGTCGCTTGAATAAACTACTGTTTCCCAGAGCAGTGAAGTGAAATTGACTTTACTTACCATTGTAACCTGCTAGACCCAGCACACCCTATCTTCCAATAGAGTGCTGGAGGGGTTACCTAGTATCCCCTTTGTTTAGCTTCTCATGTAACATTTTTTATGTAACCTGAAGATTAGGAACACAAATAGAAAGTAGGGAAAAAGTTACTTACCTGTAACTTTTGTTCTCCAGCATGGGTCTGGCATGGATTCACATGCTCATGAATATTCCCCGTGCTCAGGCTGGGAATCCTCGGTAAAGAAAAAATCATTATCAGTTTCGTTTCTGATCTGTCTTTCTTAGTAGTAACCAATCACTGGTCTCTGGGTCATACTGCCCCCAGCCAATGACTGCCCTCTCCCTAAGCCCCTCCCCTGGCAGCCATCCTCAGATTTGGTAGCACGTAAAGTGGCAGTATAACCAAGTGAAGAGCCGCAGAGGGGAAGGAGGGAGGGTTCGCATGTGAATCCATGCCAGACCCATGCTGGAGAACAACAGTTATAGGTAAGTAACTTGTTCCTTCTCCAGCATGGGGTATGGCATGGATTCACATGCTCATGAATATAAGAATACATAGCAGTACACACATGCACAACCACGGGAGGTGGCAAGGCTCAACATTAAGCATTACATAAACTCAACATTAAGCATCTCTTACCTCCACACCAGGCCCACCTTAAGCGAACAGGTTGCGCAGCACTGCCTGGCCGACTCTGGACTCCTCCCTGGAATCCCGGTCGACGCAGTAGAATCTCGTATCTCGTGAAGGTGTGCGTCGACCTCCACTTAGCAGCCCTGCAGATGTCCAGCAGGGGCACACCAGACAAGAACGCCGTGGTAGCAGCGATCGCTATGGTCGAATGGGCTCTCGGACGACCGGGCAACGGTCGGTTTGCCAACCAATGACCGTGCATGATGCAGCCGGAGAGCCATCTGGAAATGGAAGCCTTTGAGAGAGCCTTCTTCTAGTTCACAGGTCCAAAGTTCACAAACAGCTGTGATGTCTTCCGAAAACTCTTTTTTCGGTCCACGTAGAACTTCAGCGCTCTAGCTACATCCAGCAAGTGCAAAGTCCTCTCGGCAGGCGACAAAGGCGATGGGAAAAAGACTGGTAACACCAAGGGCTCGTTGAGATGGAAGTACGACGGCACCTTGGGCATGAAGGAGGGGTGCGTCCTCAGCACCACCCTCGTCTCGTGGAAAGTCAAGTATGGATGCTTGCAGGATAGGGCCTGAATCTCTTCCACGCGTCGTGCAGAGGTGATGGCCACAAGGAACGCCGTCTTCCACGACAGGAACTTCAACGGAGCCCAATGCAAGGGCTCGAATGGCGGGCCCACGAGCCTGGTCAGCACCATGTTGAGCTCCCACGCCGCGGCTGGTTCTTCACCGGCGGGAACAATGGGAACAGTCCTTTCATAAACTCCTTCACCAGGCGATGAGACCACAGGGACGTCCGTCCTGCAGTTCTGGTGTATCAGGAAATCGCTGCCAGATGTATCTTGATGGAGGGATGAGCTAGTCCAGCTTTGGCCAGCGACAGTAAGTACGGTAGCACTCGAGGGGCTGTAATCCGTAGAGGGTTCATTTTCTGTGCATGGCACCAGACAGAGAACCTCTTCCACTTGTGTTCGTAGCACTTGAGAGTTGAGGATGCCCGGGTCTTTGCAAGAACCTCTCTGTAGTCAGCTGGGATATCGTACCCTCCAAACTCTAGTGTTGCAGGAGCCAGGCCTGCAAGTTCAGTGACTCCGGGTCGTGATGAAGAATGGCACCCCCTTCTCTGGAGAGAAGATCTGCGTCTGTCGACAGTTTTCCGAGAAGGGACTTGATGGACCTCACTCTGGCCACGTCTGTGGCCAGCAGACGCTGTACCTTGTCCAGGATGGCCTGCGTCCTTTCCTCTGACGGCGAGGCCAACTGCGCTACTGTATCGAGTTTGGCTCCCAGAAACAGTGCGACCTGCGACCGACCCAGGTGGAATTTAGGGAAGTTGATGGAGAATCCCAGGTCCGTGAGCAGCCGGACGGTCTTTGCTGTGTCTTCGACGGCGAGTTCCCTTGTCCCTGCTCGGATGAGCCAGTCGTCCAGGTAGGGGTAGACGTGGATCCCCTGCAGGCGCAGCCGCGCCGCCACTGGTGCTAGGCACTTGGTGAACACCCTGGGCGCCGACTTTAATGCGAATGGGAGGGCCTTGAACTGGTAGTGCTGCCCTTGGACTACGAACTTGAGGAACTTTCAATGTCCTATTAGGATGGGGATGTGAAAGTATGCATTCTCCAAATCCAACGACGATAGGAAGTCGCCTTCCTCCAGCTGGCCCAGCACGTGCTGGAGGGTGACCATCCAGAACTTCTGTGCCTTGATGTATGTGTTTAGCCGACACAAGTCCAGGATGGGACGCCAACCTCATGTCTTCTTTCTGACAAGGAAGTATCTTGAGTATACTCCGGAGCCCCGGAGCCTCTTTGGGACGAGCTCGATGGCTCCTTTCTTGAGCATCGCCCTTACCTCTAACAGCAGTTGAGGGACGTAGTTTTCCTTCGTGGCCACAGGAGGAATTCAGGGGCACTTCTTTAGGAATTCCAGAGTGTGCCCGTGGACCAGGGCATCCAGCACCCAATGGTCGGTGGAGATGGACTCCCACACGCTGACGAACCTCGCCAGCCAGCCTCCCACCGGGGTGCTGCGGTGGGGGCCCCGACGCGACAGCCGGTTCAGTCTTGCTTGCAAGCGGCCTTACTGCTTTGGCCTCCCTGGCGACGACGGCGAGATCCACCTGACTTGCCTCGTCCCCTGTAAGCTTCTTGCGACGAGGAGCGGGCCGCCTGATGGTACGTCGAGGAGCCGCCACCGAATCCTTTGGAGGCACCTTGTTTGCCTCCGGAGTTCCGAAAGGGCGGCCGCCAGTGCTGCAGAGCTCCCAGGGGCCGAGCCGTCTCTGTGTCGGTCTTGATAGTCTGCATTGACTCATCCACTGTCTTTCCGAACAGGTTGTTCCCGTCGAAGGGCATGTCCAAAACCTTGGCTTGCACGTCTTGGTGGAAATCCGTCGCCTTGTGCCACCCCGCCGTTGAAGGCAAACGCTGTTGCCCAACTGGCGGAAACCGGTGTCGGCAATGTCCGTGGCCACAGTTATTGCATCGTCCGACGCCACCTCACCACCCTCCTGTAGGATCGCCAGTGCCTCTGCCCTCTTGTCATCTGGGAGAAAGTCCAACAGGGGGGCGATCTTGTACCACAACTCCCTGTCGTAACAGGCCACAATAGCTAGGGCATTGGCCGCCATAATCGTCGTCCCATGGCATCTACTTTCTTTCCATCGCCGTCCGGCGTGGAAGTTGAAGCCAAAGCCCCCCCCACTTTCTTCTTGGACGCTGCCGAGACGACCGAGTCCGGGGTCGGTTGTACTCTAAGGCACAAAGGGGCACCGTCGGAGACCCGGTACTTCTTCTCATACCGGTCCCTTTTGGCAGGCGCCGTGGACGGGTTCTTCAGGAGAGCAAGACCCTCGTTCCAGATGTCATTCAGCAACGGCACCGCAAGGACCGTCTTCCTCTTGGACTCGCGCCGTTGGTAGAGGAAGCCTTCCTTCTTTTCTTCGGGGCAGAGCTTGTTAGGCAGAATCCTGTGCAGTTCCCTTAGGGAACACTGCAAAAAGATTAAGACTACAGGTGTTGGCAGTAAACCCACTTGGTAGCAGTCTGTACCACACAGATTTACCTGGTAGCTGTGGCTGAGCAGTCAGACTTCTCTCAAGAAGAGTTAGGCAGTATACAGAGCATACACATTCAGGTACCCAAAATACAGTAGTACAAGCAAACACTGACCAGAGCTTTGGTATAAAAGTATATAATTATTTATTTAAAGACACACTTGTAAAATACTCTAGCACTAATATGGCAAGCAAGTTCAAAACACAGTCACAATTACTATATTTACATCCCTGATCACTTATTGAACAAGTCTTAGTTAAAAAACCACTTACTTTCAGACAGAGGTGAGTGCTTAACTCAAGATGGCACTCCAATAAGTTAGTTAAAAAGGGAGGGAAAAGGCAGAATTAGAAAGCAAACAATACCAACACTCTTAGAAGAACCACAACAAGTCAGAAAAGGCAGAGTCTACTGCTGAGCAAGAAAGTTCAAGGCCAGGCCCACTCTTAGAGAGAGCAAGGCGGAATGTCTCCAAGATCACACGGTTGAATGCACTTTAAAAAGTCTTTGTAGATAGTTCAGAAAGGGTTGGATCAGCTCAGAAAAAGTTAGTTAACAGGCTAACCCAGGTTAGAGAGTCAAGGATTTACCGGTCACCTCGAACAGTCTGTAGCAAGGGAGGCCAGGCGGGATACAGTACCTGAAATGGTGAGAACGCTCCAGCAGGGGCAGTTGTTCCTGGCAGCAGGTGCAAGTCGGTGTTTCGTCCAGAGGAAGAGCAGGTCTCGACATGGGGGAAAGTTGGAGGTCGTTGCACTGCCAGGGAAGAAACCAGGCGCGGAGTCTCTCGGTTAAAAAGGTACTACCCTTTTATTCGTGGTAGTGGTAAGACGTGGTTATCCAGCCACCGGGGTGCTTGGCACAGGCGAGTCGACCACGAGATGGTCCAGGATGGCGAAAAAGAGGGCGAACTGGTTATCCCCACCAGCTCAGAGGAAGAAGACTCTCCGGGATGAAGATCTTCTCTGTCGTCGGGACGTGGTGAGACGGTTCAGCAGGTCTCCACTGGTGGTGTCGTTGTTGCAGGTCGGCTCAGCTTCTCCCTCTTCGGATTCTTTAGGTCCTGTGGCGACTTCTGAAGTTCCAGTCCCCAATGCCCTGCTTTTATGCATAAAACCCCCATTCATTCAGCCTAGCTGTCAATCAAACATGCTAAGTGGTGAGCCGTGCGGCTCACCACTGGACCAATCACACAAGATTGCGACTTGAGTTGCCAAGGAAACTCCGTCCAGGGTGCCTAAACCCCCCCCACCCCCACACATCCTGTAGACCCAGACAGAGTGGCACCACTTTGGAGGGCTTCTGTGGAGAAGCCCGCCAAAAAGTCGAACAAAGGGCTCGACTTGGGTTGGAGTTACAAAAGTAAACACATACGCCATTTTGGCACTGTGTTTTGGCAAAAAATCTGAACCGGTGAATTTATATTAATTTAATAAACCGGCGGTATGTTTGAGGCTATGTTAAAAAGTGGTAGCCTCGAACAATGGGGAAATCAAATAGGAATATATTTGTGGTCGAATATAAAAAGTAGTATCCACTGCCACCAGCCAAAACTCGATCAGCAGGGACGGAACAGTGCCCCCTCGATCAACAGACCCAGGGGCAATCGAATTGCCCCTTCCAGTACGTCCACAATATGATGGTTTGTACTGGTTCTGTTCACAATTTAAGACTAGTAAAGCCAATGGTGACTTTACATGCCCTGGGAGACAGTAGTCAGTCCCAGGGTATGGAGTCTATGTTTGGGGGTCACTATGACACCCCTATGTTAGTGCACGGAGGGTGCTGTGTAACACACATACCAAAAACACATTAAACCCTATGGAGTAAAAGACCCCATAGCCCATACACACAGACAGTCAAAGGAACACCTCAAATCATGTCTAAGAGTGGGAGTAAAAGAGTCTCACTCTTAGCAGGAGAAAAATAATAAACCCCAAAAATCCAGCAAAGATGCTGGGGGACTCACTAGGTTTGGGAAATCAGCCTTAACAGAGAATTCTCCCTAACAGAGCTGAAAAAGCTCAGATGCCCTGGCAATCATGGCGTGGAAGGAGCCAATTTCGTCGGGCGGAGACGCCCGAGGAATCAGAGACGGGAGGTCAGTCGCGTCGTCACCGCCATCGTCATCCGTCCCCATCGTGGCCGTGTCCGTTCCCGTGTCATCCCTCGGGGTCGGGGACAAAGGCTGAGCAGCCGGGGCTGGATGAGTCTTCCTCCTCTTGCTTGGAGGGCTTCCCAAGGGACACGGCGCTGTTGGGTCGTCCGTCGGGGCATGGGCAATCTGGTCCTTCTCTGTGCATAAGCCCTGGATTGCAGTCAAAATGGCCGCCGAGTTGTCCTGTGGCTCGGGCCGAGACGGGTGCGACGGTTGCTCCTCTTCCACGGGAACCTCGTCGTCGCCATCCTCATTCCCGTGTCATCCCTCGGGACCGGGGAAGGCGACAAGGGCTGAGAAGGCCCTGAGGGCTGAAGTGGTTGGAGGGGAGCCGGATGAATTTTGCCTCCTCTTGTTTGGAGGGCTTCCCGATGGACCCAATTCAGTTGGGTCGTCCGTCGGGGGTAGGGGCAGTCTCGTCCTCATCTCCGTGCATAAGGCTTGGATTGCCGTCAAAATGGCCACCGAGTTGTCTTGTGGCTCGGGCTTTGACAGGCGTGCCGGGAGTGACGGTTGTTCCTTCTCCACGGGAACCACGTTGTCGCCACCCTTGCTCTCGTCGTCCCCCTCATCGGGATCCCTCCTGTGGGACCAGGCCTCTTCCAAATTCTCGGTCAGTTCCTCCTCAGAGGTTGCGTCCTTGTCCATAACGGCCACCGGCCCCCCCTCTTTTTCCACCGGGGTCTTCACGGGGGTCTTCTCGATGGGCTTATAAGAGGATTCCCTCTGCGGAGGCAGGAAACTCTGGGCCCCGAGGTCGCCTCCACTGGGTTAGCATCCACAGGCTTTGCCAGGGCCGCAGCGACTCCCTCAATCGAGGCCTTGGCCGGGATCAAGGCCTTCACCACCTTGGGTGCGCTTGAGGCCTTCACCTTAGGGGGGAGGGTCACCGCCTCGCTCCCCTTTGGCCTGTTCCTTTGAGATCGACCGGGGCCTCTCCAGAAGCTTAGCCGGGTTCTCGGGTTTTCTCATCCCCGAGCCAGAGCGTTGGCTCGCGGTTGATGGCATCGGTGAAGGTGCGCCCTGCCTGGCAGCCGAGGAGCACGATCGTTCGGCACTCCCGGTGCCTGCAGACTCGCGGTGCGTTGCCTTCTGTTGGGCCCCCGTCGACGGGGCGCTTTCACAGGACTTAGAAGACCGCTCAGACTTCTTCTTTTCACCTGCTGGGCTCTTGCCTTCCAGCCAGTTGGAGAGACGGGTCCGACGATCCCTCATAGTCCGATCCGACACGTTCCTGCAAACCACACAGTCCTTCTCCACGTGCGTTTTGTCCTCGTGGAGGCAGTAAAGGCATTTTGAATGCTCGTCCTCCTTGAACACATTTTGTAGGTTGCATCCAGGGCAGATCCTGAACAGGTTGCCGGGAGTCAAGCTTCCCTTCTCCTGGGCCATGTTCTTCTCGTCCGCGATGTAGGCCTCAGCAACTTCTGGAATCCTCAAAACGTAACTCGACGAAAACTTCACGCTTGGGGGGCGTAGATAAAGCTGAAACGGGTCCCCGTTGATCGGAAGTAGAAACGGTGGAGCTTGAGGCTCGATTAAACCCAAAAATTAGATAAATCTCTATGAAAAAGTGCAAAATGCAGTAAAAGCTCGAGCGCTATAGCACGAGGACTCCCAACGCTTGAACGTGTGGTAAAAATCTGAGGATGGCTGCCAGGGGAGGAGCTTAGGAAGAGGGCAGTCATTGGCTGGGGCAGTATGACCCAGAGACCATTGATTGGTTACTGCTAAGAAAGACAGATCAGAAACAAAACTAATTTTTTGTTTACCGTGGATTCCCAGCCCGACGACGGGGAATATTCATGAGCAGGTGAATCCATGCCAGACCCCATGCTGGAGAATACAGCTTCACCCTTCTGATGAGGCCCAACCAGACCGAAACACGTGTCCGGGGTTTCTGTTGGTACTGTTTTTCAGAGGAGAATTGCCTCGCATTTCGGTGCTGGACGGCCCCAGGCTGATATGTTTTGGCTATTTCTCCCCTGTGAAAGATAGTGAGATAAATATTCTGGGTAAGGCGCTCGTAACCGGAACAAATGGCCCGCAGAGGGACTCACAGGACCCCCCCTGGCTTTGGTATATATGGGATACATTACTCACCGTAATCATATTTCTGATGCTTGTATCTGCTTAGATTCACATGCTTATGCATAGGCCGACATCTAGTGGAAGCTGCAGAGTATTAGAGTTTGTTTTTAGAAACTCGAAAAAGGGCGTCGAACTAGGGCGTGCCAGTAATACTATCCCTAGTGTGACATCCCATGTACCCATGATCCCTCAAGCGTGTAGGACCCTCAGATTGTATTTTTTCTGACATGAGGTTGCATGAGGAGTAGCGTGAGTACAGAGTATCCAAGCAGATAAGAAAGATAAGACTACAAGCATCCATTCGCCTTCTCTCAGAGGGGAGGAAGGGTGGGCGCATGTGAATCTAAGCAGATACAAGCATCAGAAATACAATTACGGTGAGTAATGTATCCCTTCTGAGGCTTGTGGAATCTGCTTGGATCACATGCTGTGCGTAGATTAGCGAGCAGTGTTAGAAGAAGGAGGTGGGATGTGAGAAGGTTCATGAGCAAATAAATGTCTTAGAACCGCTTGTCCCACTTGAGTATCTGTCTTGGAATGAGTGTCAATGCAGTAGTGCTGAGTAAAGGTGTGACTAGAGGTCCATGTAGCTGCTTTGCAAATGCTGTCAAGGGGTACATTTGCAATGAAAGCCAGAGTGGCTCCAGTACTTCTTGTAGAGTGGCCCTTGGTGCAAAATGCAGTGTTTTATCCGAGAGGGAATAGCACAGTTGGATACATCTGACTATCCATTTAGAGATGGCATTCTTTGAGACATGATCTCCTTATTTGCCTAGAGATATGGAGACAAACAGTTGATCTGTCTTTCTTAGCAGTCTGGTCTTGTCTACATAGTAGAGGACTGCTCTCCTCACATCTAGTGTGTGGGCTTTCACCCCAGCAGAGCTTTTGGGTTCTTGGAAGAAGGCCGGTAGCTCAATGGACTGGTTAACATGGAATTTGAAAATGAACTTAGGTGAAAACCTAGGGTGAGTGCGTAAAACCAGTTTATCCTTATGAACAGTAAAGAAAGGATCCTGCACTGACAGAGCTTGAATTTCACTGACCCTTCTTATAGATGTGATGGCAACTAAGAAGGCAGTTTTATAAGTCAAGTGTTTGAGACTAGATTTGTGCATGGGCTCAAAGGCGGGTCCTATGAGCTTAGCAAGTACCACATTAAGGTCCCAACCTGGTGGTGGGTTAGAAATTGGAGGGTGGAGTCTCTTTACCCCTTCCATAAATGCTTTGACAACTGGCACTTTCCATCATGACACCTTGTTATAGGAAATGGTGTAGGCTGATAAAGTTGCCAGGTGCACTTTAAGTGAGTTAAACACTAACCCTGCATCCAATAGTTGGAGCATATAGGTGACGACATTAGAAGGAGTACAATCAACTGGGTTGATGTGCTTAATCTGGCACCAAATAACAAATCGTTTTGATTTGTCATAGTGACAGTGTCTTGTGTTAGGTTTTCTTGATTCTTTCGAGATATCCATACATCTCTGGGGTAAATTGAGATGCCCGAACTCTAGGACCTCAGGAGCCATGCTGCCAAGTTCATTGAGTTGGGTTGAGGATGCACGGTTAGGCCCTTGTGCTGGGAGAGTAGGTTGAATCGGCACGGGAGCTTGATGGGGTTGCACACCGCTAATTTGCATAGGTGTGGGTACCACGGTTGTCTCGTCCACATAGGAGCAACTAGGATGAGCGTCATAGCTTCCTCATCAGAGGGGTTGGTGGAAAAGCATAGGCAAACATTCCTGACCAATTCATCCATCGGGCGTTCCCCTTGGAGCATGGCTGGGGGAATCTGGATGCGAAATCTGGGCATTACCTGTTTTCACTTGTGGCGAATAAGTCTATAGTGGGGAAACCCCAACGAGAAAAGAGGTCTCCTACAACTTCTCCGTGTAGTGTCCATTCGTGTTCTTCTGGAAGGGGATCCCTGCTCAGAGCATCTGCTAGCGAGTTGAGATTCCCTGGAACATGTTGGGATGACAGGTAAATCTTCCGTTTAAGTGCCCATTTCCAAATTTTCTGAGCAAGCTTGGACAGATTTGGTGAACGAGTGCCCCCTTGTAGGTTTCAGTAAAACATTGCCGTTGTGCTGTCTGTTAGGATCTGCACTGACAGGTTGGATAGGAGGGGTTCGAATGCACGAAGTGATCTGAAGACTGCCAGAAGTTCTAGCAGACTGATGTGGTATTGAGCCACTGTGTGAGACCAGAGACCCAGAGCTGTGTGGTGAAGGTAGTGGCTCCCCACCCTGCTAGGGAGGCGTCTGTTGTGACAACGGCCTGTATCTCTGGATCGTAGAAGGGATTCCCCTTCATAAGATTCTCTCTTGTCCACCAGCGAAAACTTTGTACTAGTGTTAGCGAAACTACCACTAGATTGTCCCAATGACCACTTGCTTGAGAACACTGTTTCGCCAACCATTCCTGCATGGTGGGGAACCAGGTAATGCAAGATGCCATCATGCCTAGCAAACGCATTGCTTTGCGCACCCTTATTTGGTGACCAGCCTGATATAGAGGAATTTGCAGCAGCAGATTCCGAATCATTTCCTCTGATGGAAAGGCCAACCCCTCTTGGGTGTTTAGGACAGCTCCTAGGAACTGTTTTGAGGTGCTTGGTACCAGGCTTCATTTTTTCTCATTGATTGAGAAGCCCAATTGGAAGAGGAGGTCAATTGTTCTTTGAATGTTTAGTCTGCAAATTACGGGGGTTTCCCCTGTGATGAGCCAGTTGTCCAGGTAAGGTTACACTGGGATTGCCTTCCTGTGTAGGTGCGCCGCCACCACCGCCAGTACCTTGGTGAATACCCTTGGAGCCGAGGCTATACCGAAGGACAGCACCTTGAACTGGTAATGCTGGTTGTCTATCTTGAAACGCAAGAATCTTCTGTGCGCTGGGGACATTGAAATATGAAAATAGGCATCTTTCATATCCAATGTTGCCATGTAATCCCCCTTTTTTAGTAGGGGGATTACCTCTTCGAGTGTAGTCATGCAGAATTTTTGTGGCTTGACATACTTGGGCGCAAATCTAATACTGGGCGCATTGTTAGATCTTTTTTTGGCACAACGAAGTAGGTCGAATAAATACCCCCATTTACCTGGTTGCTCGGGATGAGTTCTATGGCGTCCTTTGCAAGTAGAGTGGCGATCTCCTCGCAAAGGATTTTCTGGTGCTCCAACGAGTGTACCTTCTGCCTTGGAGGATGGTTGTGGGGGCACGCTAGTAATTCTATACAGTATCCTGAGGACACTGTGGACAGCACTCATCTGTCCGAAGTGATCCCCTCCCATGCGTGGGTGAAGGTGGAAATGAGCCCCCCTCCTGGGGGTGCATGGAAGGGGACCCGAAGCGGAACGTCACGGTTTACTATGTGGCGTAACACGTCTGGCGGGGCTGCTTCTACGCCTACTGCGGCCCCTGCGCTGGCCTCTGGTGAATCCCTGTTTATTTTGAAATGTTTTTCTCGGCATTTGTATAGTTACAATCACGCATCTTGGTTCATGTATCACATGCCTATGTTAATTAACAACAACAAACAACCATTAGCAAACAACTTCCTACATGTGCTTGTGCTGTGCTTGGTCTTGCTGGGTCGGGTGCTTCCGTGTCTGGGTCTGAGGTTACAGTTACAGTGCTTCTGTTGGGGGTGCGGTTTATCTGGTGAATCCCTGTGATGTTTGGAGCTGATTGTTGCCCCATGAGGTTCCTTGATTCTGGTAGTAGTTGGAACCCCTCTGGGAGCTTTGGCTGCGAAAGCGACGAAAACTATTATTTCCCCTTTGACTTGGGGGTTTATTTGTGAGTTGTCCGAGGGATTTTAGAGTCTCGTACTCATCTTTAGCTGTCTTTAGTGCCTCTTCCAGTGCCCTGCCGAATAGAACGTTCGGCTCCACCGGCATGTCTATAAGCGTGGCTTGGGTCTTGGGTTTGAACCACGACTGCCTTAGCCAAGCGTGGCGCTTCATTACTGTGCCTTCGGCTATTAATCTTCCAGAATTATCTGCTGCATCAAAATTTGTCTTAAGGATGCATCTAGATACGGACCTTCCGCCTGCTGCAATTTGGGCCAGCTGGCCTTTCAGTGGTTCAGGTGCAGAGGCTACTAGAGCAGCTACTTGTTCCCACTGATGGCAGTTATAGCTTGCTAAAAGAGTGATACTGTCAGCAATAGGTGCCCGATAGGCTGACGTGGAGGCAACTTTCCTACCCAGAGCATATATTCTTTTGCTCTCCTTATCAGGAGGAGCTTCTGGAGAAGCTAGTGGTGTACCTGCCCTCTTTTTGGTGGTTGTTATTACCAGGAAGTCGGGTTTTAATTGACCCTTTATGTACATGGGATCGGAGGGTGCGGGCCGGAATAATATTTCCACTCGTGGATTCATTGCACGAGTAAGATTTGGGGTTACCAGCGAGGGATCAATTCTATGCTGGATTGATTTTAATATTCGGATAGCCTGGGTAATGGCTCTCTTGTCCCCTAGGATTTCTTCTGCAAAATCGCCTTCTTCTTGGACACCCTGTGTGTCTATTTGAAAATGAGCTGCTTTAGAGCCAGTACCTCATTGAGGAGTGGCTGATTAGCAAATTGGTGAGTCATTCACCAGGGGGTCCCTAGGAATTGGGGAGTCAAGACTGTAGGCTTCCGCCTCATCCTCCTGTTCCTCTTCCTGGTCCTCGTCATACCCATAATAAGAAACCCCTGTCTGGTCTTCCAGCATATGTGTTTCTGTCTCCTCTACATATGACTCTCGATGGTAAGGTTCAATTAGCAAAGGGTCTGAAACCAATCCCTGAAGAGGAGTCTCAGAGCGGAGCCTTTTAGTAGGGGGTTGAGAGTCCTTGGACCCCGAAGGGGCAGAGGTAGGTGGTGTGTTGGCATAGCTATGGAAATAGTTAGGGTCTTTCTTATAGAAGTCTGCAAAAAAAGACATCCTTCTCATCATCCCATCACCCTATCAATGTCGGCTGAGTTCCATTCCTTGGAACTGGGAATAAACATCTCCTGTTCTGGTTCCTCATCCATGCCCATATTGTGAGGAGTGGGAGGGACAATTTCCAAGGCCCAAGGTCTGTGGTGTAGTTTTTGATGGCTGGTTCCCTCGATCTCCGCTGACGTCGATCTTCGGCGTAGGATGGAAGATAAAGGGGAAAGATTTTAACAATATTTAGATATAATTGGCAAATGCCAAGGGAACTCCGCAACATGCGTCCGACTATTATGGCGGAAAAAACAATCTGAGGGTCCTACACGCGTGAGGGATCATGGGTACATGAGACGTCACACTAGGGATAGTATTACTGGCACGCCATAGTTCAACGCCCCTTTTCGAGTTTCAAAAAACAAACTGTAATACTCTGCAGCTTCCGCTAGATGTTGGCCTATGCACAGCATGTGATCTAAGCAGATTCCACAAGCCTCAGAAATATATATACATGCAAGTGTAGAGCAGGGCCTGATGTTGGAGGCATTAGATTGAATAGAAAATAATAGTATGATGTGGTATGTTGGGCCCGGTTTTGGAATGGCTGAGGAGTGTTCGCATGTAGACATCTAGTTGGTATTGGGCAACTGCCGGAGAAATGAGATAAAAATATGGCAACCCAGGCCTTATGATAAGAGTTATATGAGTTGCCAGGAAGTGTAATTAGGGGTAGTGAAAAGACCTTTGTGTTGTAGCGGGTGTATAGTGGTCGGCCTTCTAGGTCACGTTGTATTTGGACATTTCATGGTTGATATTGCAACAGATTTAGGCATATACACAGAGACGAGTATCGAACCGGGCCTTGTGTAAAAATTGAGTGGAAGGTAATAGCAAGGGGTGAGCCCCATCCTGGAAGGTAGATGTGGGGTAGTCCTTCTGGAGGACGTATAGGTCTGGCAGTTACCAGGCATATGCAAAAAAATGGCATACGCAAGCCCCAGGTTGGCCTGGTACAGGTATGTGGGGGGAGGCTAGATTGGGTGAAAGCCTGGGCCGGTGTGCTGACACATGGTAACGTACGCCATGTTTGGAGAGCTGACTGTCTCTGAGAGTACTGTTAATGGTAGTTCAAAGGAAAACATTAAGTTCATGTTTATTATTCAAGCCAGTACTGACCCATCTGTATTTGCATATCAGTCTGGCTTCTCTTTGACACAGTCTTAACTCTCGGACTCCACAACTTGTGTCACATTTGACTATTAACAGACCGATGAATTGGGTGCTTTGTTTGTTCTCCAGTGGTGCTCGTCTTGCCAGTGTGCTGCCAATGGATATCTTGTGTCCTGGGAGCTTAGCAGGCTGCGAGGTTCACAGATTATTATCCAAAGCTCCCCATTGTTTAGCCTATGGCCTGAAAGTGTGAACACTGAAAACTGTTCTACCTGCAGCTGTAACTTACCTACTAAGACTATAGACAATAGCAGAGACGGAGGGTGGACTGTAAAGAACAGAACAAGGGTATAGCAGGTTGCTTGGAAGCCGTTGACTAGAGGTTACGCATGTGTCTATTTAATATGTGGACCATTTAGCAAAGGAATGCAAGCAATACAATAGAAAAGGGGCATAAAAGACAAGCTACCCATCGTTGGAAGAGATGTCCTTGCCAAATGGGCTATGCTGCTCTGTGCCAATCTCAATAACACTTATTTTACCCAATGATATTTGTTTTCAGCCCTCAAAACTCTGCACACTAACTCACTCACCTTTCCAGGCATCGAACAGCTGTATGTCCTTTTTCCAAGGCACCTCTTTATCTTGAAGACCTAGTATAATGATCATAGAGAAAAAGCATAATTGTAAGCACTTGTTCTGTTCAAGGAAACCTGTACAAAGCTAAGGTCACTCAGTGGGAATTGCAGGTATTCCACACGTTTTTGAAATGTAACTCCATATGAAAGTATGCGCGGAGCAGCTCCCACTCTCCCCTAACTTCACTGCCGACTTTGGCATTTGGGAAACCCAGAGAGGAGATGATACATTTTCAAAAACTTTGATCAAAGGAGACAGACACCCGCTACTATCTACCTAAGCAACATATTTCCTGTGTGATGTCTGTTAGGATAATTTTTCTGAAGTCCAACTAATGGCTTAGTAAAACCATTCAACTGAGGCAGTACAAGACTCACACTTAGTATAAGGCTGTACCACCCAAGTATAAGGTAGCATAGACAAAACAGCCAGGCTTATCTTAGGAGGGAGAGAGAGCTGTAAAATCAGTACAAAGAAATTGTAATACACATTTGGTCCAAAGAAACACAGACACACTATGTATTGTAAAAATAAATGGTTTATTTAAATACAAGTAGGCCCAGATAAATCTTGGGGGAAATAAGTACTATCACATTATATATAAACACAGTTATAAAAACACAACACTATGCTTGAATGTACACAGAACAAAGCATACAACCCTATTTGGAACACCCAACAGGAGTTCTAGGGAAGTCAAAACCATTAGTTACTTTTGGATTACTTTACAGTTATACAAGGGTAGTAGACCCTAACAGTTGTACAGTGACACTCAGCAAGAAATCACATAGTAAGTCAACTGGACAATGTACTTTTGTGAATAGTGACAGACATTCTAGGAACAGTCTAAACCTATAACTTCTTTTGGGATAACTCAGTTATTCTCAAGGTAAGTAACCCCTTTTGTGTAACATACCATTACAGCTACTTTTCAGCTCAGTGACACACTAACTCAAGGTAAGTTAAAATTCTATTCTTTTGTAAGGAGCTACCAGCAACCTAAAAGCTAAGTATAACCTAAGCAGTCTTATTCTGTACAGCCTAACAGCAAGTCAGGGGAAGGAAGGCCTAATTGGGGACACTCATACAATTATCCCAATAGGAATAAAAAGTGAAACCAACAGAATTACTTTTGGGAAGAGGGGAATTCACAGGTGAGTAACTTAACCATCAGTCTACTTTCAGTTAGAATGGCGCAACAGTTTCTAAGGAAAGCAAGATTTAGAGATGTCTTATTTAAGAAGGCACACAGCTTATTCAAGATAAGTAAATACTACATATATTTGTCAGCATGGCAGAACACAGATAAGATAGGTAATAACTAACTATTCATTCATAGAGTTTAAAGTTACCAACTAACTCATTTACAAGTAAGTACCCTTTTCAACACTTGTTTTACTTTAAGGCTGACAAATTATCTAGCCCTTCCCAATTCTAGTACATGAGTTCTCTCAGAGGCAGAAGAGGGACCCTAGTGGTCTGGGCGCCAGCAGTAGGCAGGGTGAGATAGGGCTCAGTTTCAGGCAAAGTCAAGGTTCCTGAGGAAGACTGGGCAAACAAGTAAGCAGTTCACTTTGAAAGTTAGTTAGGGTCCAGGGACTTCAGATAAGACAACCTAGTTGGAATCTAGCAGTGGGCCTGGGTGAACTGGACGAGAGACCTCCCAATCACAGTAGCACCCCAACGATATACAGGAATCACAAGAGACTGAAGGTAAGTAAATACCCTAGCCAACACAGTACCTCATCACAGAAGAAGTGTTGCAGCAGGAAGACTTCAGGCTATGCAGCCAAAAGCCTGGTCGATAGATTCCTTTGTCTACAAGATGGAAGACATTTGCAGCAGGGATCACGGAAGAAGGCTCCAGGCAGGATTTTCCTTGAAGCTGGATGCGGCTCTGTGGATCTGGTGCCTTTTCAGGAGCACAGAAGAAGAAAGGATTTTGCGTTGTCGGTTTCTCATTGTTTGCAAGGTCCAGAACTCTGATGAGGGGACTTTTTGGACTCGATTCGCATCTCTGGAGGTCCAGCAGGATGCCCACAAAGTTTCATCAAGATTCAGAATTATGAACAATGGCTCGAGCTGCCAGGGTATTGGGGTATTGTAGCCCTGCAAGGCTGCAGCACAACGTGGGATGGCTCACAATGCAGGTCTTCCAGAGTCTAGTGGGTCTCACTAGGCTCTGGGTCAGAGAAGTCTGTTTCGGGATCCCTAGGTCGATTAGAAGGAATAGCTACAGCAGGCTCCAGTTACAGAGCAGGCTCTCCGGTCTCTGTAAATCGTCTCAGCCGCGTTCGCTTCATCATCCGCTTCGGTTTTGTTTCCAGTGGTCGACTTGTCAGCAGCTTCCAAGTTCAGAGTTTTTATCAGGAACTACAGCACAACCTGTGCATTCTCTCCCCGCATTTTACAGAAAGGGGTGGTCTGGCTGTCCATTTTAGCCAGAGGTTGCCTTTCAGGCAATGTGGAAGAAGAAGGGCTGCAGAGTTTTGGACTCCTCCATCGCTTCCTGCGTTTCCAGGCACTCTGGCACCAGGGTGGGAAATCCACAGGATTCCCACCAAAGACAAAACAGCCACTGAGGTTGTGCTTGCCCAGAATGGCAGGGGGAAAACCTCAGAAACAGCAAGCACACAAGAAATGTCGAAAAAAGAAGACGCCCACCATTTTGAAGGAATTATGGCCCTTCGGTGCATTACCAAGACTGAATTAACAGCCTGCGAGTAATAAAGACTAAAAGTCATAAAGGTAAAACCACTGCCACCAGCCATTCATTTAAAACTCACAATTGTAACAAAATGTTATCAGGTAAGTAAGAAAGGGGATACATTGTATCTCCAGTGAGAAACCTGAAGGCTTCTCACCCACTAATCCCCGGGGATCGGTCATTCAGGTGGCCAGGACACGGCCATCGCTTTTTGATCCAGCTCCTGGGGGCGGACCAGTGCGGGAGGATCACCCGAATGAGGGGTCTTCGGGGAGTGGAAGTGAGACACCGGAGGGTAAGACGCGGTAGCCCCTTACTTGTAACACCTTTTCCCCTTACTACCAGGTAGGATACCTAGGAACTCAACCTACCCGCCTTTTCAGGCATAAACTTTCACCAGAGATGTGTATACCTGAAATGTCCCAACACTATGGTCAGGCAAGGTCGGGCAAATACGGATCATTACACACACCTGACTTCCATCACATTTCCCTGCACGGATAAAACGCGGAGCATGAAAGCACACTCACACGAGGAAACACTAGTTCCAAGGTGACAGTTCAATACAAGGAGAAAGATGGCGAGCCCAGAGAGGGTTGAAAGGAGGGAATTACCCCTGTGCTGCAAAGACCGTTACTTTTGTGAGCCTTGGAAAGTAAGAAACCGAAGACCAGGAAATAAGGCTGATCAAACCTTCACAGTGTGTCAGAGGCACCTGGGGCTCTCCTGTCTCGATAACCAAGGTGGGGAGGAGCAATTGCTGCTGTGGTACTATCCATTGCTACTGCAACAAAGCCGCATCAGAAAAGACAGCACAGCAGGTGAGTCAGAGAGACTCATACCAAACAAGCTTGTGTTTTGAACCTAGGTTGCAAGCAGCAACACTGTATAAAGAGAACAGTGTGTGAGGTGTTTGGGATGAGCAACGCAAATACAATTGGAAGCCAAAGAAAGTAGTTGAACTTTTTAATTGAACTTTGGGAGGCCAAGAAAAGATATCATACAGAGTGGTCCTGCGCCATGTGGGTGCTCATTTGAAAGTCTCTGTTAGGTATCCAACGGATGCTGTGTGAGAGAAAGAAATATTGAGATCGAAGTGGTCATGCATTGGGTTAAGCTAAACCCTGTGCACATTTGAATGTATTCTTTAGTGTAATGTACGTCACAATTGGTCCAAGCCCGGCTGAGAGACTAATTGAACGAAAAAAAGGCATCTGAGCCCGGCAGAGAGGGGTCCAGAGGGAACCGAGAGTCACCCGAAAAAGTATTCTCTGAACCTTGTTTTGAAAAGGATCCAAGCCCGGCTGAGGGGGAATCCAGGGTGAACACCCAAACTGAATACTGGCAAAAAGGAAAAAGAATGTTTGCGTGTTGTTTTTGGTACAGTAGGCCCTTGCGGGTCAAGAGACTTGCAAGAAGTAAAGAGACTTGGACACAGAAGATCCTGAACTGCAAAAATTGAACTGTATCCTTGTGCAGCAGAAGCCAGAGTGTGTGCTTTGCTCGAGTGACCCACCTTGCCCGCTGAAAATGTGGGAAGGGAGGCCAATGGCCCAAGCATCCTGACATTTTATTTTGAGAACACTTCTTTCTTTTTCATGAACATTACCCCACATTATTTGTAAATCAGTGGTAAGGATTGGCAATATGTCGTTTAGTATAGGCCCTTCTATTTTGACAACACTGCATTATTATTATTATTCAATGGTCGTAGCTTCATCCCATCCGAGGATTTAGGTTTAGATAGGCGTTTATCACACCCTTATGCAAGTTCAATAAACACCCTTGACCTGTGGTTACTTGTGTCTGTCTTACTGTTGATACCATGCCTTCCTTACATCCCCCAGCACTCCACATAAGGTGGGGTGCGCTGGCTCACTATATAAAATGTAAAGAGGGATTGAAATCCCTCTTTCCTACCTGCGAACTGTAGTTCACCCAAGTACATGAAAGAGAAATGAACACATAGGGGCAACCCAGCTTAAGCCCAAACGTTGTAGGAAACCATAACTTCAACCACTCACTATGGAGAGACATAAAAAGTCACCCATAAAAATAGTAAAAGACTAGGTGAGAGGGGAACAAGATTCCTCTTCAACTAGGGACAAGGTAAAATCGTCACCTAGCCAAAGCAAAAGGTTCTGGGGTTGACACAGGTCAGAAATATTTTTACTTGATATGAAAATCTTATCTAACAATGTCTCAAGTTAAGACAGCATAGAATTGCAAGAATCTGTCCCACATGTCCTTGTGACCCTCATGTGCAATAGCTGCTGCATAGTGACAAGCCCAATAATGGAGGAATGATGTCCGGATCAGAACTGTGTTACAGGAATAACACCAGTTGGCACTCAAAATTGAATTATGCAGGAAAATGCAAAAGTGTACAAAATAATTACAAAAAACCCAGTAGGAAAAGATCTGCTGCCACCAGCCCAACATGGACAAATTAAAAATATAACACAAACATTAGTAGAAGAAAAAGAAAAGGGGTTACACTTCAGCACTTCACTGTAAGGCGATGTGCAGTACATTAAAGCAACAAGGAATATCAAAAAGTATGAAAGATTCTCCCTGCGCTAGTATCCTTAGACGGACCATTGCCCCCAAAAGCGATGAGCTGAGCAAGGTAAGTAAAGCAAAAAGACTTTACTCACCTCCAAAAGTCAGGACAGGGTTAAAATCATAGCAACAAGTTAGTGGGCCCTTTGATGTCAATGGCGGGAAAGCTGCAAAAAAGAAAATCGTTCCTAATATTGTGTGATTAACCTTTATTTCTAGGGGAGTCAAAAGGTCCAAATATTTGGTACAGAAATGAGGACTAGTGCTTGGAGGCCAATATGCAGTTACAATGATACAATGGCATTGATAACAAATTTGCAAAAGTGTTTTTGAAAAGAGCGATAAATGGCGGTCTGCAGCAGGGTTAAGGGGAATTTGGAATTGAAATCTGGTGTGACTTGGTTATTTTAATTTGCACGATTGTGATTAAAACGGTGAAGTACTGGGGGAGCATGGTGGGGATAGCAGTCATTTAATTGTGGGTGAAGCAGGTTTCTGACATAGCCTGAAAGTCTATATAAATTCAGAAATAGAAGGTTGGCTGCAAGCTTGATGGCATCAAAGCGATTGCGGGAGCTGACGCAAATGTGCCAGGGTTCTTGAGAAGTGGGTCAGTGTCAGGAGGGGAGGGTGCAAGTTTACTAGAAAGGAGGGAAGAATAAGCAAGAGGGGACAGAGTAGGAGAAGAAGTGGTAGGGTCTGGGTCTGCCTTGGTGAGGCACGACATTGGAGGTGGAAGGGAATGCTGTAGTGATATGGGCTTTGAAGGGTGGCGGGGCTGATGGGGGCATCCCTTGGTCACGTTCAGAATGTGAGGAATGTGGAAGTCAAGTTTGCTGAATGTCGAGTGTTTGGCTCACAACATTATAGTGCCAGTGTTATGGTCATCTTACCTCTTCTAAAATCAGGAATGAGAGTCGTCCAGTGTGAAGCAGTGCTGTATTGGATTGATTTGTAACACGTTACTTACAGAACAAACTGTATCAAGGCGCAGAACTGAACCCTGGATTGCTGAAAACAGGAAAGAAAGAGTTAACAGAAAAGCCAATGGGTTTAAGGCTCTCTGAAATTTAGAGAACTAGTCTATGGATCTAACAGAGAAGGGAAGGCCATTTCGTAGATGCTGAGCAGCAACTGCAAATCTTTCTTTTACATTTGTTTGGAGGTACGAAGTGGCTGGCCCCTGAAGACATCTGAAAACCAGGCAAAGGACCTAGTTAATGGCTGTCTCTGGTTTATGTTTTGGCTCCAGAAGAACAACCTCTGGTTTATTTGGATCGAGTTGAAGGGCATTTTCCAGCATCCAATCCTCATTTTCTTCTACTCAATTAGTCATCTTACTGTAAGTGGTATCCAGGCTATTTGCATTAATAGATGTTTGAGTGTCACCTGCATTGGGAGATGGTTACAATTATTACAAAAATCTTGTTTATTAAATTAGATTCTGCACATTTGCCAAGTTATCCTCTTCCAACCATCCTTCCAGATGGTCAAGGAAGTTTTTGGCAGAATCTGGAGGCTGAGGAAAAAACATTGCTGTGAAAGTCCTTTGTTCGTCTAGCGTTTTCTTTTAGTAAAATACATTCTTCTGCATTATTGCAGTCTGTTTAAAAAATAGGTTTAACTTCAAAACAGATTAGTGCAATACCTGCTCCTGGAGCAGTCGAATATTGAGCTGGGAAAAAAGTATGAGACAAAGTTTTACAGTTATCTCCTAACGAGCATTCATTTAAAGAAAGGAGCACATCTAGTTTGTGGTCAACTAAGACGTAAACATCGGATGAATGGTTTATGAGCGATCTAGAGTTTATTTGAGGACATTTGAAATGTGAATCGATTTGTCCTTCATGACAGTAAGGATACTCTCCAGCTTTTTTGGAGAGTGTGAGGTCTTTTGCAATGTTGACAACATAGAAGAGTTAGTCTTAGAACACAGTATGTTAAGAATAGCTGTATAAGTGACAGAGCCCTTGCCATTATTGAGAAGATTTAGTTGATGTCATGGTAATGGCAGTTCGCTTTTAAGAGTCAGGTCAATTAGAATTCTTAAAGGAAATATGGGCAGCTAAGATGTAATAGATGTACCAATTCTAAATAGGGAAAGCTCAGCTGATTATTTTTTAAAACAAAAGTTACTTACAGGTTGACATCAATGAGGAAAGATCTCGAGCTGTACCATGCCGTCGACTGAACAGGCTTGGCATCAGCACTGTGTGCCAATGTGAGCCAATTAAGTCCGAGTGTCTCAGGAAAATGACAATACAAGAAGGAACCAACAGGGGAGCTGGCAAATGTAGCGTGTGTTAGCCGTGTAAGGAAAGAAAAAAAGTAAAATCCTTACTTTCTAACAAACAATCTGTGATGCGCGAATAAAGGTGTGCCTATGGGCTAGAAGACCCCACTGATCAAACTAGATGGGCGTTATATGAGAATACAAATTGATCAATTACAATTAATAAATAAGAGTGCTTCAGCACGAAGCAGCGTTGACATATGTGGATTGGGGAAAGTTGAAATAGGTGATTGGAATGCATGAGCAGGTTTAGTTTTTGTGTGAAAAGGCAAGGATGTCAGTGCAGAGTTCCATATAGCAGCTAGTTCTGTCGGTATATGCGAAAGAGCAGTCCGGTTTGGCAGCAATTGTAGCGGTTTCAAAATTCCTCTTGCCATTCTTCCCGGTGATGTGAGGAGGGACAATGACGTTAGGGCAATGTGATAATTCAGGGAGAGGGAACATTGTGGTAGTACGGAACAGTGACCTGGTTTGTTCAGAGCGTATGAAGAGGAAATCAGAAGAAAAAAGCCATGGTATAATAGGTGAAAACAGTAAACAAAAAATCTGGAGCCAGTTGTGCTTGAATGATGGTGTGTAGTGGAAGGAACACATGGTAGCAACAGTAAAGACAGACAAGTGATCACACTTCAAGGGTGTTTATTAAACTGTAAAATGCAGGGTGGACAAACGCCTAACCTAAATCTAAGATGGGAGCAAGCTTCGACCATGAAATGAAAAATAAGTTAGTCCTTGTGGCGTTTTGTCAAAGTAAAAAGGCCTATACTAAAGAAATGTTTGCCAAATCCTTACAACAAATTATAGAAAGAGTGTGGGATAGGGTTTTCAATAAAGAAATAAGTGTTCACAATAATAAGTTAGGATGTGATTGCCAGGGGTCTCCCTTCCCCACGTTTTGAGCAAGGGACAAGATGGATCTCCTGAGCACAGCACACACTCTAGCCTTTCCAGCAAGAGTCGACAGTTCCGTACCAGCTATCAGGTTCTTCGATGGTCAAGTCTCTTTCAAATAAAAGTCTCTTGCCTTTGAGGGCCTGATGTGTTCAATATAACAAACAAACAAAATGTTCCTCTTCAAAGGAATGTTGGGGTGATGCCTTTTCACCCACTGGATCTCCCACTGCCGGGCTAGGATCCTAATGTCAAGGGGGACAATCCACTTCCCCTGGTCTTTCAATCCTTTTTGCAATCTTTATTGTGAACATCCCTCCATCGGGTTCATTCCTGTCAACACACTGTTCATGGGACTACAGGCTTCGCCCCTTCTCGTTAGCATCCCTCCCCCGATTCACACTTGCCAACCTCTACGCCACACAGTTCATACGCTAGTTTCACCATGCGGGACTCATCGCCCTTCTTTTCACAATCGTCTGTCGGCCAAAGACTTTTGACGGTACAGAGGATTTTTACAAGACCCCTGTATGACCACTTTCACCTCTTCCCATGGTCTTCTGGTTATAGTAGTCTCTACCATCGGGTTATCGCCCAGAGTTTCCTGCGTGAGCACACACGTGGTGCCGGACGCCTCTGTTGCTGGTTTTCCCCCGCCTTCATCAATAGTTTCTTTAAACCTTTCAAAGTTCAAATTAGCTATTGCCTACTTTTCTTTCAACACAGTTCGGTTTCTTATCGACTCTTCCCTCGACTCACCGGCTGTGATGAACCGCTTGGCTTTCTCTCTCTTTATGTTGGTACCTCAGAGACAAGCATCTCTCCCCGGTTTGGTAATCAGCGGAGGAGGGTCTTGTGTACCGCTGACACCTGCTGCAACGCACGCTGGCTATTGTTTGCAGTCTTATGCTTCCGTCTGCAGAGGTTTCATGGGCCTTGATCGGAAAGGGCTAGATCGCTTCTCTGCTTGTCATCCTCGTGGTATTCGCTGTCTTTCGCCTCCTCTAACTGCCTTGCTGGGTTACCTCTCACGTCGTGCGATCTGCCTTGCTCGACCTGTGCGCTAATGCTTCACCTTTTATCCCTGTGGGAAAGGTAAAGGGCCGTCAGGTGTGTGTGATTCTGGTCAATTGCCTGACTCTGCCTGACCCTTGTATTGAGACATGTCAGGCAAGTGGCTCTGGTGTTAGTCCGTTGTCTTTCGTGTTGTGCGAAATTGCTTGTGTCAGAAAGGGGGGCAGTGTCTTGGAATATCTTACGTGGTAGGATGGGAAAAAAGGTGTTGAAAGAAGGGGGATACCGCGTCTCACCTGTCGGTGTCCCATTCCGCAAGGACCCCCCATCCAGGTGATCCTCCCTCACTGGTCCATCCCCAGGAACTGGATACAATAGAGAAGGCTGTGTCCTGGCCATCTGGATGACAGATTCCCAGGGACAAGCTAGGGAGACACCTACAGGTTTCTCACAGTAGGAAATAATTCTGAGAGTAGGCCTTCCACAAGTGACTAATCGATGCAAAGCGGCTAGATGGATGAGCATGGATAAAGGAGCATTTGCTAGCACCAATCAGTAATGGCAGATATGCAACATCTGCATCTTTAGAAAACAAGCAAATGCAATGTGGGAACACACAGGTTTAGATAATCAAAGTATGCAAGTGGATAGAATAGGAGTTCCTAAGTGGTGGCATGTAGACAAGTCAGGTAAGAAAGTTTAATCTTGGAGGACAGGATCCTAGGTGAAAGCAGAAATACAAGTGAATTAGCAAATGCACTAGAAGAGCACACATATTCCTTAGTGAGAGCAGATCCACAAGTTAATCAAGCACTAACGGTGTGAGAACATATGTTTCAGAGTGACAGCTGGACTACAAGATTACCAAGCTAATGCAATGTGGGAGAACACAAGTTCCCGGTCATATAAGTTGAGGCCATTTTGTTAATGCAGTATGGGAGAACAAAGGTGAAAATGATGAACAGGCAAGTACAATGTGGGAGCCCAGAAGTTCTTGCGTGCACTCAGATGTACAAGGTGAACAGGTGAATGTAATGTGGGAGAAAACAGGTACCATGCCTTTCCAAGGCGAGGTAATTCAAGGGGTCTGTAGTTGCTGGCTGTTGGGGCGAATTCTCAAAAATGTTCTAATTCCTCTCTACCTTAGAGACTCCCAGCACTTAGACCGTTTTCCCACTCGCTCATGTATTTTTCTGTGATTTGAACTCCGATTCTTTTGGTTTTTGGAGTCTGAAATTCCACAGGCATCTTTTTACATAATGACACACAGCACCTTCAGTGCAGTGGCACAGGGAAGTCTTTCAGATTTCCCAAAGGTTTAAATACCTTCTCTTGGATAAACTACTGTTTCCAAGAGCAGTAAAGTGAAATTGACTACTTACATTTGTAACTTTCTAGACCCAGCACACACTATCTTACAATAGGGTGCTGGAGGGGTTACTTAGTATCCCCTTAGTTTAGTTTCTCATGTAACCTTTTTATGTTCCCTTTCTACGATTAATGGCTAGTGCCAGTGGTTTACTTTTAACTATCGTGGTGTGTCTTTACCATGGGCTGCGTTCGCAGCTGCAGTAAAGCACCCTTCGGTGCCATTTATTTGTCAAAATGGCCCTGGTCTTCTTTTTTCGCCATTTCGTTGTGGAAAGGTCCTTCTTGAGATTTACTCTGCGTGCCAAACCAGGTTTGGACTCCTTTGTTCATTTTGTCTTTGGCAGGGTTCACAAGTGAAGCCTGCCTCTGGCTCCAGAGTGCCTGGCAGGGACAGGAAGTGAGGGAGGTGCCCGAAACTCTCTGTGCTGTATTCCCTTGGTTACAGGAATGCACCCAAAGGTGATTGGCCGGCTGGCTCTCTGGTAAGGACAGTCAGCCTGCTGGGTGATTGGCAGCTAGGCTGGAATGAATGGGAGAAACCTGCATAAAATGCGTGACTTTTTGGCTTGGAAGGCAGAGTCGACCACTGGACAAAGGAATCTGCAGAAGAACATGGAAGACATGCCTGCAGCAACTCCTGTACCGTTGGTTTGCCCGGTGAAGCACTGCTGCTGTGCTGAAACTCCGAATTCGCCTCGACTAGAGAAGCCCTGCAAGGACGACTTCTCCCTCAACTTCAAAGTAAGCCCGTCTGGACACCCTCTCGGAGCTGGCTGTATTTCCACTGCTGCTGCTGTTGGAACCGAAGTGTCAGGGAGAGGGACACCAGATTGTGTTTGTTGCTTTTAAGTCGGAACCAAGCTCCAGGAAGATCCTCCGGACTCCCAGGAAGCAGGACTGGCCAAGCCCGAGCCACCTCAACAGAGTGCTGGACCCCAGACGAGAGGAAAGTCTGAAGTGGTATCCGAGAACCGCGGTGGTGCTATTTGATTGAGACGCAAGGAGCTGAAACTGTGAAGTGCCACTGATTTGAAGATTGCTAGTTGCTGTCGTTGACCTTCCCATTGCAGTGCAGGAGTCCTCAGAAGTCCTCCCTCTTGTCCCCATGACTGAGGCACAGGAACAACAGGAGCTGCACGGGAACAGAAGTCAGCTGACACCATTTCTTCTAACCAAAGATACTGTACAGTCTAAGAGAACTTATCTCTTGCTGTGTAGCCTTACTTGTTTTCAGTTGAGACTTGTCTTTGTTGCTCTGTAGAGCTGCTTGCATATTATATTCTCACAAGCCTAAACAGGATGTGACCCTACATTCATTCTTCTTTTCTGCAAAGACTTCTAAAACATTGTGCAAGACTTACTTACCTGCAAGAAGTGCTTCAGCTCACCTAGACATTTGCCCAATTGACATTGGCTGGCCTGGCTCCCCGAATGACTCTTCTCCCTTCTGACATTGTATTGCACCCATCCTTCCAGGAAGGGGTTAACTTACTTTGCATTGGGGGGTTCAAAAAGTACTTACCTGCTTCAGAATATTTGTGTGATATCTTGTTTATTCTATTAACCCTTTTCTTTGACACTCATTTCAGTACTGCTTTAAATGTACCCATGATAAATTAATGTCCACAGTTTCCTAGCTAGTTAAGTCACCTGAGGGTGCAGGAAGTGTCTGTGTGCCATTGCCAATGGGTACTTGTTGATTTAGAGAAACTAAGAGTGCGTATTTTGAAGTGTATGTTTGTGTTACTGGTATATTGCTCCCTTCTGAAGAAGGCTTATTCAAACTATTAAATTAATAATTGTTAAATCAAGAAACCTTGAGTATATATGTTTATTTGGATGCTGGTCACTGTGAATCTCTGTTTAACCACTCTACTGCTCACATTGACCCCTCTTGAGATAAGCCTGGCTGCTCAACCACACTACCAACCTTTGTAGTACAGACTTATATCAAAGGTTGTGTTCCTATTACCAGGAGGCCATGGTTGTGGCAGTGCACCCAAAGGGTACTACCCCCAATCTTTACCAAACACTGGTGGCAGGCGGTGAGGATCTATTGTAGAGTTGTTACACTAAGTATTTGCTTTGCTTGTGTTCAACTAAAACCTTCACAAGGCTAAGCTCCACTAGAACAGCAATTGCAACATGCCAAATATGGATAACTTCAGTCAGGAAGCCCTGATCATTTTAACAGTAGATCAACTGAAAGAAATGTGTAAGGTCAGGAATCTCCCTGTTAAAGGAAAGAATGAATTGAATGCAAGATGGTTGAATCATCAAAGTCTGGGTAGTAGGCCTGTCGCACCTCCTAACCCAGGAAATTTGGAAACTGATAATTCCGAGTCTAACTCTAATGTCTTAGAAGAGTCAGAGGAGGGAGAGGAGTCCCAAGAAGGGAGGTAACCTTCTGGCATTTACTCTCTTGCCAGACAGCTGCGCACTTCTAAATTGATGATTGCAATTCTGTTTAAAGTAAGTATTAAACTTGAAATACTTAATGTTGCAACTTAATGCTCCTTATTGCTCGCGCCTGTTCCTACTGTTAAGCTTTGTGTTGTGTTTTCTGCTAGGAGAGCAAGAAGTCTCAGAAGTGAAAGTTGTGCTTTGTGTGCGTGAACTACATTACCCACAATTCTAGTGGATAAATAGGAAGTTCAGGCGCTTCAGCGCCAGCGCTTCTGGGACGTGCCGGTCTTCACCGGTCATCGCCGCAGCTTGCCGGCTTGCTGGCACCTACTCCCTGCTAGGCTTCCGTTTTCCCTCCAGAAAGCCAGATTGATCGTTGGACAAACGCACTAGAAAGTTCGCCACTCACTCACTCACTCTTAGTGGACGAAGTGAAAGGTGTTTACAAACTCAATCATGTGCTTAGACAAAACCGCGCGCATGAATGCTGAAACTGTCTCTAACATTGCGACGCTGCTAGTACGGTCTCTTTCCTTGCTCAACACTCGCTCTTTGTATAAGCATGGCGTTGAAATTGCAGACCATGTCAATGAATGTAATCCTGATTTTTTTGGTATCACTGAAACATTGCTTAATTCCAATCAGCCTACTCAAGCAACCCTTTGAACCCCAGATGAATACACTCTGTTTAGAGCAGATCTCTCCCAAGGCAAAGGAGGCGGAGTGGAACTCATGTGCAAATCCAGCCTCAATTGCCATGTAATACCACACAATTCACCCGATGGTTGTGAATCACTTTGGGTCAAAATTAAGACATCCCCTCACTCATCTTTTAATGTACTTACCATCTTTCGGCCACCCAAGGACATGCCCCTTTTTGAAGAACAACTTATTGATCTTATCACACATATCAGTAACAGTAAAAGCCTTTTCATCATCATGGGCGATCTTAACTATTGGGCCAACGACCAACTTGACAAAGCAGGACTTAGTCTAGAGGACTCAATCACCTTTTTCAGACTAACTCATGGTTTAAATCTCCCACACAAAAAAGTGGACACACACTTGATTGGCTTATCTCACAAAAAGCTACTATTTCTGACATTTTGGTTACACCATGTATATGGTCTGATCATTCTCTCAGTCAGGCAAAAATCTCACTACCAGGTTCTCCACCTAAACTCAACACCTATCCGCGCTTGCGGAAACTGACTCATAATTTGAAAAATATCACATCTTTTAAATTCTCATCCCTAGTAGCATCCCAGCTACACCCTATATCCAGTTTAGCAGACTCTTCCGCCCTAGTCAACCATTTGACTCACTATCAAACAAGCTGTGAATGAACTCGCACTCATGAAAATGAAATCTATCAAGTCTGAAGTTATCAAAAACACCTGGTTCTCAGATGATATCGTTAGGGCCAAACAAAACAAAAGGGCTCTTGAAAGATCCTGGGGAAAGAACCCTAACAACAACACACTAGATGCCTACAAAAATCCACACACGTATACAAAAAAAAAACTTATCATTAATGCCAAAGCCACACATTATAATAAAAGAATCACTAAAGCTCAATCCAGTGTCGGTGAACAGTTTAAAATCTTAAATGACTTTCAGGCTCAGCCTCCACCTTCCAATAACATAACCAAAGACTCTAAATGGCGCCAAGACAACCATGATGCTCTCCTCTCTAAAATCGACTCCCATAAGGAAAAAAATCAATCAAGCCCTCACCAATGTAACACAGCCACTACCCTCCAGAAATATCACACATCCCAATAAGACCCAAGGTGGAATACCCCAATTCGCCTTTTCCCACTATTCTGAAAAAGAAGTGCTTAAAGTTATACAAGATCTTAAAGCGATCACCTGCCCTGGTGACGACTGTCCAACAAACATCTTCAAAGAATCAACTGACTTGCTGATACCCTGGATCACTAAGTTGATAAACTTATCTTTTGAAGAAGGCGTGGTACCAGATGCTCTTAAATCCGCCTGGATAACACCCTTGCTGAAAAAAGAAAATCTAGACCCACCAACAAAGATAATTACAGGCCAATAACCAACGTACCTTTCAAATTGTAGATACTAGACAAGTTAGCATACAAACAACTTCAGGCTCATGTTGAAGAACACAAGATTCTCGGCACTCGACAGTCTGGATATAGGGCTCGGCATGGAACTGAAACAGCCATGCTCGACCTTAGGTCCACCCTGGCGGGCATTGCTGAAAAGAATCAAGCCACATTATTGATGCTACTTGACCTTTCTGCAGCTTTTGATCTGGTTGATCACAGCTTACTAGTGACAAGGCTCGGAGAGGTCGCAAATTGTTCCTCGATGGCATCAAAATGGATTGCCTCCGTCTTGGGCCCTCGCGTGATTAGGGTTAGTGTAGGTAGTCATCACTCCCATCTCTCAAAACTGTGGTGTCCCACAAGGCTCCTGCCTGTCACCATTACTTTTCAACATGTACATTCGACCTCTTCTAGACCTCTTGAATAAGGTAGGTGTTCAGTATACTAACTACGCAGACGACACACAGGCCGTCATCCAGTTAAGCGGTCAGTACAGAAATGATGTTGATGACATCAATAACATCTACAAAGCCATCCAGGATTGGATGGCTTGTAACTCAATAGCTTTATACAACAGCAAGACCAAACTAATGATAGTATCCTCCAAGAACACCCAGAGCAAACTAGATACTAACTACTCCCATTTCCCTATTGCAGACAACATCATTGCTGTCCAAAGGAAGGTAAAAACTCTGGGAGTTGTCTTAGACGACGAATTATCCATGAAACCGCATGTCTCTAACATCAGGTCCAGCTGCGGACTGATCAATAAGCGTATAAATTACACCCGGCCTTTTATAACTACTGAAAACTGCGCACTTCTGTCTACAGCACTTATAAACTCCAGAATAGACTATTGCAACAGCCTACTGTCTAGCACTACTGCCGCAAATATACAATCCTTACAAGTGGCACAGAACAATGCTGTACGGACCATTTTCAATCAATCTCGCCGTGCCCATATCTCCATCTTCAGGAAGAAGCTTCATTGGCTTCCTGTTAAACATCACATTACACACAAAATGCTCACTACGACACAAATGCCTCTCTTTCAGTAGCCCCATCTAACTGTCTGAACGCATTCACATCAAGAGCAATGGAAGAAATCTTCGCTCCTCCTCTGCTATTTTCCTTGCTCCCCCCAGTTTTAAGACTGCTACATTTGGTGGCACTACTCTTGAAGTTCAAAGCCCTTTACTCTGGAACGCCCTGTCGGCTGGGCTACGACAGATCCAAAACAACCTCCTATTAAAAAAAGCCATAAAAACTCACCTTTTTAACATGGAGTAATCTTTTATGACACCCTTTCAGCTCCTACTTGCTTCTTTGTTGTCCTGTCTTGTCTTGTCTTTTGTGCGCCCCGAGGCCCACGGGCATGCGGCACGTTATAATAATTAAAATAAATAACCCCTCTATGCCCCAGCCTGCCCTTTTGCCTGAACCTGTATCCACTGGGACCCCACAAGGTCCATCACTAAGTCCAGAATGTGTGCCTCTTGAAAAAATGCGACTTGAGTTGGAATTTAAAAGATTACATATCCACGCTGAAACCAAACATCAGGACATCCAACTCAGGGAGTTAGAAATGCAGCATGCTCTTGAAATTAAGAAATTGTCTCTTGAAAACATATCTCTCCCACAGTCCTCTAGGTCTTGCAGTCCAAAGAGGCCTCGCCTTCCCAAAGAAACAGCGAGTATGTATGATGTGAAACTTGATATTTTGGATTGGTTGGGTGCTTTTGAATATAATCATGGGATTCAGGGTCTCACAGGGAATCAGTTGATTCCTTGGATTTTGTCTAGGCTCCCCCAGGTTGCAGCTGATGCTGTAATGGAGGTGGGGGAACTTGAAAGATTGGAGTATGAGAATGTGAAGCTAGCGTTGATTGCTAGTATTTGGGAAAACTCCTTCCCAGTACCTTAAGAGGTTTAGGATCCTCAAAAAGACTGATGGTACCCCTTGGGCTACCTGGGTGTGTGAATGTTTGAAAAACGTAGATGGTTGGATTAAGGGTTACAGAGTGAACACCTTTGAGAGAATGAGAAATCTATTTTTGTTTGAATTTATTTTTGATGCCTGCTCTCCTGAGCTGAGACAGCACTTGGCTGACTCTAAAGAGATTGATCGCAAGTAGTGAGCAAAGGCTGCTTACTTGTGGGTTGCCAACAGGGCTACTCAACAAGGATTCTGGGGCCACTCACAAGAAGGATGAGGGGAAGCAGCACAGAAAAGATGAAATAATTCTAAAAGCTCCCATCCAAAAGGGGGCCACAAACATAAGAAGGGTAAGCCATATGGGAAACCAGGTCAGTCTAGTGAAACCTCTGGTGCTAAACCAGAGGGAGGTCAGCAGAAGCCCCCATTTGCCAGACCATTTGGTAAATGTTATGCTTGTGGGTCAACTGACCATGTGAAAGGGGATCCCAGAATCATGGGTAAACCTTCAGGGGTCCACACTGCCTCCTTAGCCTTCATCCCTGAGGGAGAAGTTCATATGGCAGGTGGAACCTTTCATCTATAGGCAAAAGACCCCATCTCAGCCAGTGTTTCTTTAGTATCCCTGGGTCTGTGGGAACAACAGAATTTAGATGTGTTAACTCTATTCCAGATAACACCAAGGAATATTACAAGGACAGTGTACTTGTGAATGGTCAGGAAACCCTTGCCACTAGAGACACTGGGGCCAGCATTAGAGTGGTGGATGAAACCTTTTGCAAACCAGAGGATGTTGCAAAGGCACCCAAAGGCCCCACTAAGCTTGCTGGAGGCCCTGTCCAGATGGTTTCAATACTACCCGCTCTCATCCAGTGCAATAATAGGACTGTTAGAAGACCGGTCGGTGTACAAAATGAGGTGCTTGGGAGAGTCCTGTTATGGAATGACTTAAAAGCTTTTGGAGTTGTATCAAGCACCCCGAGGCCTCCCAGTAAAAGGAAGCAGGAGCAAACTAGACTGGCCAGAGAGCAAACTTTGAGTCACTCTCAGTGGGAAGTTACAGAGATACCTATAACTCCCAGTCCACAGGAAGAAAACCTTCTGATTCCAGGAAGAAAGAGGCAAAGGAGAAACCCAAGGTCTCAGGAAAAAAGAAAAGTATCACACCTGTGCACAAAACCAGGACATCCCCGAGAGGACTGAACTGGATGGACCCCAGCAGGCCCATAGGACTGGGGGTCTCCACACAGCCCTTTAAGATGAGTAGCAGCACCCTGGAGATAGATGGGGATGCAGATTTGTACTCTCACATCAAATAATAATGACAACTAAACAGTTTGGCAAAAGGAGTCCGTTTAATGACAAGTACAGAAAACGGGGAGTTCAATGAACATCAGCAACCGCTCGATCTTCCTTCTCGCTTAAACTCCGATTAATTTCAGAAAACCTACAACATTTATACCAAAAACTCGTCATCAGTGACGTGTAACCTCAAAAAACCTAATATTCAACTTGATTGGTTTTAGTAAGGTAACTTTAACATAGGTACCATATCGGTCTATGGTAGCGGGGAGCGGGGATTGGATAATGTTAAGTGGGGCAACTAAGCCCTTCCTTCGAACTGGCTACTATGAACGTCACTAAAAGTACAACGTCCCATTGGTTTTACTCTCTATCGGATCCTAGATTATATGGTCCACTATGATTGGGTTGGCATTGATCCCACACATTATTTTCCGCTTGCGCTTAGCAGCATGCAGAATAATTAGCCAGGTGCAGGGAGTAAGCCTGCACCCCAGCTTCACCTCAATTTATGGTACAACTACTCATCACTTCAGTGGCCGAGTGTCAATTATTGCTTTGTAGTTTGGCCTTGAGGCTGCCTCTTGGCTTGAGAAAGTTTAAGGTGTATTGGAATGACAAGGCTCCATGCGTAGGTGTGAAAGTCGCATCCTTTTCTGCCGCCTTGCCACATGACTAGGACACCGTGAAATCGGCCTCTTCTTCATGCAATTTTGTGTATTTGATTTAGTCCTGTCAGTCGTATACCATCTGCGGCTTATCTCGACCTTGCTGAACAGGAGACTCTTATTCTTCTCTTTAACTGTAGGCATTGCTAGGCTGTTCCAGCCTGATACAACTTTGGCCTCTTTGCAGGGTTATCTTCAGCGGGGTTCTCTCTGTCTTTCCTTCTTGATTTGTGGCTGCGGCCCTTTCCTTTTGAGGCCTTTAGAAACCTCTATTCAATTCTGTTCATGTGCTCAGTGGATTTCCGCTCATCTAATCATGCTTTTTAAGGTAGATATGTATAGTTGGCGCTTGCCGCAATCTATTTTACTATTAATCATAAGCAAGCTGAACGATTTCTTTGTTTCTCGCTGTTTCTTGCGTATGTACATGTTTAAACTGGCTTAATGTCTTCATCATGCATGTGGCATAAGTTTCTTTATCTTGAAATCACCTGTTTCACCTTAGGCCCAAGATGTCACTTATCCATGGCGTTTCGTTTCTTTATCAGCATTCCTGGGTCATCATACATCCTCTCTGTGTGTCAGTCCGATCTCTAATGACGTCACCAGTCATCTTCTTTTAGTATCTTCTTGGCTTCTTCGGGTATTCCGTTCTGACAAACGTCCTTTTGTCGTATCTGGATATGGATTTCTCAGTGGGTACCTTGCTCTCCAGGTTTGCTTAAGTGTCGGTACTTCAATAGGTGCTGTTCTTCTGATAGGCACTGGGTAGCGCCCCTCTGGGGCTCTCTGCTATCTACGTCACATATTTTGGCATGAACGTTCCTGGCACTTCGAAGGGGGTGGCTGGGGTGCGGCTGATACTTGGCACTTCCTCTTCAGGACAGTCCAAGTTCACACCTGTGACCCCTCTACCAGTTGAGGCTGAGTGTGAGGACCAACCAGAGGATGATGAACCAGCTACTGATGACACAGAGCTAGAAGAAGCCCTTCCCCCTGTTGGAGATCTGGATCCTAAAGACCATTCTGAGAATCAGACTTTGCTTGCAGAAGGTGGCCCCTGTAGGGCAGACTTCAGCAAAGAGAGTGTCCTACTCTTGAAGGACTTCGCCAACAGCCAGCTTGCTAGCTGGCAGGGCAAGAGCCAGGGAAGCACAGGCTGTACTGGGAGGATGGCCTCATTTACAGTGAGCCTATAGAGTCTAGCCCAGGGGACTACAGAATACCTATAGTGCCTCAGGAGTTGAGATCCCAGTTTCTACAGATAGCCCATGAGATTCCTTTGGCTGGTCACTTAAGTATTAAGAAGACCATGGAAAGCATTTCTCTATATTTCTACCGGCCCAAGATGGCATCTGATGTAGATAAATACTGTAGAAGCTGTCACACTTGTCAGATTTCTGGCAAGAGTGGAGCCAAGAATGTGGCACCCTTGGTGCCTCTCCCAGTGGTGGGAGTTCCTTTTGAGACCATAGGGATTGACATTGTTGGCCCCTTAGACACTCCCCCCATCTTCAGGCAACCCATTTATATTGGTTGTGGTAGACCATGCTACCATGTATCCTGAAGCCATACCTATGAGGACTGTTACTGCTCAGGCAGTGGCTAAGGCCCTCCTTGGTATTTTTACCAGGGTTGGTTTTCCTAAAGAGGTTATCTCAGACAGGGGAACCAATTTTATGTCCCACTACATGCAAGCCATGTGGTAAAACTGTGGAGTGACCTACAAGTTCTCAGCAGCCTACCATCCCCAGACCAATGGGTTGGTGGAAAGGTTTAACAGAACTACGAAGAGCACGATAGGCACTTTAGATGAACCCCTGAGAAGAAAGTGGGACTTCTACTACCATGCCTTCTCTTTGCTTATAGAGAAAACCCTCAGGAAGAGCTTGGCTTCAGCCCCTTTGAGCTCCCCTATGGTCATCTGGTTCGAGGTCCATTGGCCCTAATCAAGGAAGGGTTATGGAGTGCTCCTTCCCTCAAGCCAGTGAGAGTCACTGACTATGTGTTAGGTCTCCGAAGGACAATGGCACACACAATGACAGAAGCTCCAGATAACTTGAAAGCAGGTCAGGCTCTGGTGAAGCATTGGCATGACCAGAAGGCCAGCATGGTTGAGTTTACTCAAGACCAGCTAGTTCTAGTTATGGTACCTACAAGGCAGAGGGCCTTACAGGACAAATGGATTGAACCCTTCAAGGTTGTGGGAAAACCTAGAGGGGTCAATTATTTGGTGGACTTGGGCAATCCCAAAGAGGCCCACAGGGTCTTTTACATCAACCGCCTAAAGGCATATATCTCTAGACCAGAACGGGGAGCTTTGCTTCTAGCCTCTGCTCGGGAGAGGGAGGAGAGGGAGCCTCTACCTGACCTCCTCAGGGGACAACCTTTAGATGGAAAGATCGAAGGAGTTAATCTATCTTCTTATCTGACTCTGGAACAACAAGAGGAGTGCAAAATTCTGTTACATCAGTTTGCCTCTCTGTTTTCATTGACGCCAGGCTTGACCCCTTGGGGCCAGCATGAGATACTTACTGGTGACTGTCTCCCTGTCAAAGGCAGGGTTACAGAATGTCAGACCATGTAAGAACCCACATAAAGGACGAGGTCAAGAAGATGCTTGATCTTGGGGTAATAGAGCAATCTACAAGTCCATAGACTAGTCCAGTAGTAGTGCCAAAGGCAGGATCCAAGGACTTGAGATTCTGTGTGGACTATAAGGCTCTTAATGCAGTCACCACGACTGATGCCCATCCTTTACCTAGGACAGATGAGCTGGTGGACAAGCTTGGTTCAGCCAAGTTCCTTAGTACATTTGACCTAACCTCAGGCTATTGGCAACTCACTCTGACTGACCATGCCAAGGAGAAAACTGCATTCTCCACTGCAGGCGGCCTCTACCAGTTTAAGGTTATGCCTTTTAGACTAAAGAATGAACCTGCTACATTACAAAGGATGGTAAATCATGTCCTGAATGGGATGCAGGACTTCTGCATGGCATACATGGATGCCATTGCAGTGTTAAGCCCTACTTGGAAAGAGCATATTGACCACTTAGTATATGTTTTGCAGGCTCTTGAGCAGGCCAATCTGACCATAAAGGCAAGTAAATGCCAAAATGGTCAGAGTAAAGTGGTCTACCTTGGACATGAGGTAGGAGGAGGTGAAATGGGGCCATTGCCCAGCAAAGTACAAGCTGTACAAGACTGTGCCACCCCTACTACTCAAACCCAAGTGAGTGCCTTTTTAGGTCTCGCAGGTTACTATAGGAATTTCATTGAGAACTATGGGACCATAGCGTCTCCCTTATATGTAATCTCCTTACCCACATTCCCCAAGAAGGTCATGTGGAATGAGGAGTGCTCTAAGGAATTTGAAGGACTTAAGAAAGCCCTTTGTCAAGCTCCAGTCTTAAGAGCTCCCCACTACAACCAATCCTTTATTGCACAAACAGATGCTTCCAAAACAGGTTTTGGTGCAGTTTTGAGTCAGCTGGATGAGAAAGGCAGGAAACACCCAATCTGCTTCATCAATAGGAAACCGAAGGACCCTGAAACAAGGTGGGCAACCATAGAACATGAATGTTTTGCCATTGTGTGGTCTTTGAAGAAGTTTAGACCATACTTGTATGGATCTACATTTGTAATTCAAACGGACCACCAACCCTTGAGATGGTGAATGCAGATGAAGGGGGAAAATCCTAAATTGTTAAAATGGTCTATCAGCCTTCAGGGGTTTGATTTTACCCTAGAACACATGTCAGGGTGTAATCACCAAAATGCTGACGGTCTCTCCAGTATTTTTCTGTGATTTGAACTCAGTGTTTCTGTTGGTTTTTGGAGTCTGACAACCCCCATAGGCATATTTGTACATTGTGACACACAGCACCTTCGTGCAGTGGCACAGGGAAGTTGTTCAGGTTTCCCAAAGGTTTAAATACCTTCTCTTTGATAAACTACTGTTTCCAAGGACAGTAAAGTGAAAATGACTTTACTTACATTTGTAACTTTCTAGACCCAGCAAACACTATTTTACAATAGGGTGCTGGAGGGGTTATTTAGTATCCCCTTTGTTTAGCTTCTCATGTAACCTTTTTATGCTACCCTTTCTACGATTAATGGCTGGTGGCAGTGGTTTACTTTTAACTACTGTGGTGTGTCTTTACCGCAGGCTGCGTTCGCTGCTGCAGTAAGGCACCCTTCGGTGCCATTTTGTCAAAATGGCCCTGGTCTTTTTTCATAATTTCTTTGTGGAAAGGTCCTTCTCGAGATTTGTTTGTTTTGTCTTGTCTTTGGCGGGATTCACGAGTGAAGCCCGCCTCTGGTTCCAGAGTGTCTGGCAGGGGATGGAAGTGAGGGAGGTGCCTGAAACTCCCTGTGCTTAATCCCCTTGGTTACAGGAATGCACCCAAAGGTGAATGGCTGGCTGGCTGTCCGGCAAGGACAGCCACCCTGCTGGGTTATTGGCAGCTAGGCTGGAATGAATGGGAGAAACCTGCATAAAAAGTAGAGGCTTTAGGGCTCGGAAGACAGAGTCGACCACTGGACTAAGGAATCCAAAGAAGAACTTGGAAGAGACACCTGCTGCAACTCCTGGACCATTGCTTTGCATCGTAAAGCTCTGCTGCTGTGCTGAAGCTCTGAATTTGCCTCGACTGGAGAAGTCCTGCAAGGACGACTTCTCTCTTTGAGTTGGTGGGACAAATCAACTCCAAAGTAAGCCCGTCTGGACACCCTCTCGGAGTTTGCTGTACTTCCACTGCTGCTGCTGTTGGAACCGAAGTGCCAGACAGAGGGACACCAGATTGTGTGCGTTGCTTTTAAGTCAGACCCAAGCTCCAGGAAAATCCTTCAGCACCGACCAAGCCTGAGCCATCTCAACAGAGTGCTGGACCCCTGATGCAAAGTCCAAAGTGGTATCCGACATCCGCAGTGGTGATATTTGCTTGAGACGCGAGGAGCTGAAACTGCGAAGTGACACTGATTTGAAGATTGCCGGTTGCTGTCGTTGACCGTCCCATTGCAGTGCAGGAGTCCCCAGAAGTCCTTCCTCTTGTCCCCACAACTGAGGCACAGGAATAACAGGATCTGCAGAGCTGCACAAGAACAGAAGCCAGCTGACACCATTTCTTCTAACCAAAGGTACTGTACAGTCTAAGAACTTACCTCGTGTTGTGTAGCCTTACTTGTTCTCAGTTGAGACTTGTCTTGGTTGCTCTGTAGAGTTGCTTGCATCTTCTACTCTCACAAGCCTAAACAGCCTGTGGCCCTTCATTGATTCTTCTTTTCTGCAAAGACTTCTAAAACATTGTGCAAGTCTTTTACTTACCTGCAAGAAGTGCTTTAGCTCACCTAGACTTTTGCCCAATTGACATTGGCTGGCCTGGCTCCCTGAATGACTCTTCTCCCTTCTTACATTGTATTGCATCTATCCTTCCAGGAAGGGGTTAACTCACTTTGCATTGGGGGGGGTTCAAAAAGTACTTACCTGCTTCAGAATATTTGTGTGATCTCTTGTTTATTCTAATAACCCTTTTCTGTGACACTCGTCTCAGTACTGCTCTAAATGTACCAGTGATATATTAATGTCCACAGTGTCCTAGTTAGTTCTTCTGTTAATATTTAATAAATTGGTTTATAGAAAAGAAAAAAAGAAAAAAGTCACCTGAGGGTGTAGGAAGTCTCTGTGTGCCATCCCCAATGGGTACTTGCTGATTTAGAGAAACTAAGAGTGTGTATTTTGAAGTGTATTTGTGGGTTACCAGTATTCTTCTCCCTTCTGAAGAAGGCTTATTCAAACTGACTGTTAAATTAATAATTGTTTAATCAAGAAACCTTGAGTATAAGTGTTTATTTGAATACTTGTCACAGTGAATCTCTGTGTAACTACTCTACTGCTCACATTGACCCCTCTTGAGAGAAGCCTGGCTGCTCAACCACACTACCAATCTGTGTAGTAAAGACTTATACCAAAGGTTGGGTTCCTAATACCAGGAGGCTAAGGTTGTTGTAGTGCACCCAAAGGGTAATACCCCAAATCTTTACCTACCACTGGCTTACATTTTTGGTAGGAGGGCAATGTGGGCATTTCTTCAAGGTATGGAAATGTGCAGTGTGACGATTCCTGGGAATTCGTCCCTTCTCGTCAAGGGGGAGCCACCCCCTTTGGGACTAGGAAGTAAAGAACGTTATGCTTAACATCCCCTATGGAACAGGGCAAGCGGGATCTCACTGGGAGAGACTCTCTCTTAAAGGACAGGGAATGCTCAAGCAGGGTTTTTACTAATCATCCCTCCCATATAGAACACCATTTGTTTGTTGATTATATGGGCATTGAGCAGGACAATGATCTACAAGGCTCAAAAAGTGGCTGATGTGGTTTCTGATCCTTTATTGTTGCCATCCTTGCCTAAAGAGCAGAACCAATGGGGAGCCCATGTCTTTGCAGGAACAACCATAGCAATTCAGTGAAACTGACAAAGTGGAGAAGCAAGAAAGGAAGAGGGACACAGGGGGCATTCCCCCCTATGAGAGAACGCCCACCTTCGAGCGAAGCCAGTAAGCAGCACCACACACAAGGCATTGAGAGCGGATGAGCGAGAAAGCCAATGGCACGCTGCTGCCTTTATCAAGGCTGGGGGCCAGACGAGCTAAGGGCCTGCCGAATGGAGAAGAGATGTGACCAGGCAGAAGCGGTCAACCAGTGCTTACCAGAGCAAATACCGAAATCTTGTCGCGCAGCGATCGGAGGAACCGATGCAAGCAAACTGACGAGAAGGACCAGAGGGAAATGGGAGTCACGGTTCTGCAGTGGCCAAGAAGACTGCCTCCTAAGGCGAATGCTGCCACAAAGCACAAAGCATGCAGTGGGACCCGGGAGCAGGGAGGAGCGCAGTAAGGCCGGACGATAGCCCAGTCCATAGCGAGCTACAAGATAACTAGAGACAGGCTTAGAAACCAGACAGCCAAAGGCAGGGTGAGGTACAAGCCAACCCAAAAAGGGGGGAGATACCTGACATTCCAAAAAAGGGTGAGATATCAGATACCGCAAGAAGAGGTGAGAAACCAGACAACTCTAGAAAGGATGAGAATCCAGAGTGCCCAAAAAGAGGCAAGATGCAAGGTACCCCAAGACAGGGTGGAAGGCAAGAGAGCGCAACACTAGGGGTGAGAGAGGAAACCATTTTACGGGCTAAGAAACAGGAGACCACAGGATGGGGTGTAAGGTCGAAGACCGTGACAGGGTGTAAAAAGCAGGACCCCAAGGCAATGTGCGAACAACAATCCTCCTAACAAGGGAGAAGAAAGAGAAACCCTAAAACAGGGTGAGAGACACAATAGTTCAAGGCTGGGTAATTACCGGGCGACACAAAGGAACATAGATTGCCACCCAAGGCAGAAAGAAAGGATACAGAGACACTGGGTAAACCTGAAGCTTGAAGTGTATGATGAGGCAGGTGGCCTGCGAGAAGGTAGAGAATGGGGTCCAGGATTCAGCACCACCAAGGAAAGAAGAAGACTTAAGCGATACTCTAAACTTTGTAATCAGCCACGTGGCCTGAGGGAGGCCAGAGAGACATTTGGTTGGGGGTCAGAAACCAGCCACCATTGAGAAGGTTGAGAGAAAATCCTTTATAGACATTAATGGTTGACCGTATGCTAATTATGTGTGTTAGTGGTAGGGACAGACCATTTGGTGAGATTAGTTTTTGGACGGAGGACTGAATTTTAGTTGTAAGAAATCCTAACAAGCACTCTTTATTATTTTCCTTAAATAGGGCAAAGCACTACCTTAGAAGTAGGGACAGGGTAAGCCATATTTACCTTGGTGCAATAAAACCCACGTTACAAATCATGACCTCTCGTCCATCGTCAGAGGCCGATTTACAACAGCGGGTGTTGCTAATCAATATGAACAATTGCACAGGATTACAAAGTCCAAGTAGTCTGAAGCTTGAGGAATTGAAGTTATATGCACAGAGCTGATGTCGACCAAATACAGAAATTGTTAGGTGCAGGGCCGGAGTGTACAGAATCCCTAAAGTTGAAAGGCGAAGAGGTAGTCACAGAGGCTGGCACATGCTGCCATTTGACAGTGGCCGTTGGCGTGCCGTTCTGAGATAAGCCAGTTCCAAGTGAGCAGCAAGCACTGTTGTAGATATTAGATGACCATTTTGATGTAAGGTCCAGAGGTATTGCAAGTCTTTGTAATACCATCATAATGTTGGGCTAAGGGGGTGGTGTCTATAGATGGGTGTAGCTCAGTGAGCTCTTAACAGATTAGGGATTCAAAATTGGAGCTATGGTAGACTTTCTTGCAAAGTGTTTTGTGAGGGAGGTTATGGGGGATTTGAAGTTGATTTTAAATAAAATTAACTTGTGGTCAGATTACGTATGTTCAATGTTGAGGTTAGCGTTAGTCGATAGTAACAGCATGTTCAGTCTAATGTATGCCCTTTGTTTTGCTTTGTGTGTTTTCTCAGTTGCTTCAGGATTAATGGCTAGTTGTGGCTTATTATGCGGTTTATGAAAGTAACTTGTAGCTGGTGAGGTTCAGGAAAGAGGTTAAAGTTTCTCATAACTGGTAGGTTGTTCATGAGAGCAGACAGGTGGAGTGGACAGTGCTTAATTTGTGGGGGTGTTTGCCAGGGCTCAGCTCCGGCACTTATTTCTGAGACCGGTTTGATGAATTTGTGATATTTTGGCAACTTTATTATTTTAATTGTCAGTTAGTCGTAGTAATACAACAAGCAACAACAGTGTGGCCTAGGTTGGCAGGTCATGGCTAATTATGAATTTTCATGAATAACAGTGATTTGAAAGGTGACAATGCTGGTCACTCATGCAAGCCATACCTGCACACTCCTCCACTCACCCTGCATGACATTGGTGAACATTCTCTACCTTAATCAGTGGCACTGCCATAGCAGGGTGGGTTCGCACCAACACGACGGCCACAAGATCAGTGAATAGGCCAATGTCGAAGAGGAGTGCCTGTCACGAGTGACAACCTATAAAAGAAGACCTTACTGCAGTGTTTGGCAGGAAATTTCATTAGCTCAGTAATAATTCTGCCAGTAGTTGCTCATCAATTCACCACAGGAGGAAAGCATGTTCGCTCTTTTGTCTGTGGTTAGATGATCAATATGTTCCACTTGCCACTAATAGAATTAGAGCAAAATAAAGGATGAAGTGTTTTAAAGAAACACAAACATTTATGTTATTTCGAGTCACAACTAATATGTTATGTCGACACTGCCAGAGTCACACTATTCGTCACCTTCAATGTACCAGTGGCAAATGCAGATTTACTACCAAATATGTTGACAGTACATGGAGCAGACGTGGGTGGTGTCCACCCCGGTGTGTCACAGGCATGCTAGAAAATATTTGGTCCCTTGCACTTATTTTCTTACAAATTAAGCACTGGGAGTGTAGGGCTACGAGCTGACTATGTGTGCTTAAAAGAAATGTGTATAGCAGTATCAGCTTGAATGGTGTGATGGAGTTGGTTGCAGCTTTGTTGCATTATGTTGAAATGATATGTATGTGGCAAAAGATAATGGGTGGGATGTACATTTCCTGACGTTGACTAGGCTTTCTCCAACACCTTGATGGCATTGATCTTCACATAGCATGTTGGAGCAAGTAGAGATAGTACAGATTATGTTAGCCCAGACAAGTCAACCTTCTGCATTGCGGTTTTGCAAAGAGAAACACAGAATTTAGAATGGTGCATATCCCTCCAAAACCTTACATGAGCAGGTCTACATGTGGATGGCCTGAGAAGAGCCAGTACTGCTGTTACCACAGTGCCTTCCCAGTGTGCCTCAGATTGCTCACCTAGCGGTAGGTCAGTGGAAAATTGATAAGGAAAATCAGGTCCTCTACTTATTAAAATATTGTTTGTTCAGGAAAAAGAACACAGTATGCAAAGTGGTGCCTAAGATTAAAGTGGTTGGTGTGTGGAGGTGGGCTCCCTAGCAACAACAACTGTAATCAGACCACCAAAACATCACACGCTGTACACTCCACAACTTCAACAATGGGTTTCGGCCATTGCCAACATGGACCTGTAAAACTGACAATTTTGCATATGAAGACTGTAGACTCCACCACAGCAACAAACTTTAATGCCCAATTATATAACAATTATGGTATTTATCTTATTTCCCACTTTTCGGCTGTAACAAGAGAGTCATGCCCATTAAGGAGCGCTAGAAAATTTGGAACACAGAGCTTTTGATCCTTTAGAAAAACAACCTACTATTGTTAATACTACATTTAAATATCTTTTGCTACTCCATCGCTTGTATGGATCACGTGTGTCACCTCGAATTATCCTGTGGATTACATCTCCACTGGTAAGTCCTCTCCTGTTTGCACCTCATGCTTTATTCTTCCCCAGCACCAGCGCACCACTGTGTTATATTTAGCTGCCTTTTGCGCATATACACAATCATATTTAGCTGCTTTTTGGGAATATCCACTGTGTAGAATTAAGCCTGACTTAAAACTCGCCCCATTCAAACCTAGCTGACTTTAGTACAGCCATTGGGTTATATGTAGCCATAATTTGTGTGTAGCCACTGTGTCATATTTAGCTGTTTTTTGAGTATAGCCTCTGGCTCATATTTAGCCACATTTTTAGAATATCCAGTTTCCCTTATTTAGCTGCATTTTTTAGTATAGCCACCGTCTACTCTTTAGCTGCATTTCCGAATATAGCCACTGTGTTATATCCATCCGTAATTGGAGTATAGCCACTTTGTCATTTAGCTGCTTTTTCAGTAAAGCCACTGTTATATCTAGCTGGATCTTTGGGTATAGCCACTGGGCTATAGCTGGCTGTAATTTGTGTATAGCCACTGGGTCATATTTAGCTGACTTTTTGGGACTAGACAACTCGTATTTAGCCGCCTTTTCGAGTAAGCCACTGTCTGATATTTAGCTGCATTTTTTAGTATAGCCACAGTCTCATATTTGGCTGCATTCTTCAGTAAAGCCTCTATTTTATTTAGCTGCATTCTTTGAGTATAGCACTGTGTAGCTTCACTTAAAACTCATCCCCATTTAAACCCAGCTGCTTTGAAGTATAGCCACTGTGTTATACTTTGCTGCATTTTCTCCAGTATTGCCACAGTGTGATATTTAACTGCATTTTTTAGTACAATCACTATTAAACTTGGCCATAATTTGAATATAGCCACTGTGTTATATTTAGCTGCCTTTTGAGTAAATCCACTATGTCATATTTTAGCTACTTTTCTGAGTATAACCACTGTGGAGAATTTAGCCCCGTTTAACCTAGCTGCCTTGGAGTATAGCCACAGTGTTAAACTACTCCCGTTAAGTATAGTCATTGTGTTATATTTAGCTGTTTTTGAGTACAGCTAGTGTTATATTTAGCTGTTTTTCGAGTATGACCCTGTGTTATACTTAGCTGCATTTTGAGTTTAGCCACTAGGTTATATTTAGCCACACTCTAAGTACAGCCTCTGTTATAATTAGCAACATTTACGAGTATATCCACAAAGTTTATTCAGCCGTATTTTGAATAGTGCCACTATGTAGAATTTAGCTGTGCTTTGAATTCACTCACTTTATATTTAGCTCGATCTTCGAAATCAAGAAACCAGCCAGGACACACAGGTAGAATTCACACTCCATGCTCATGGAAAATAGTGGAAGGCACGGCCACCCAACCGCACACATCTGTTATCATACCGTACTCCAAGACACATTGCATAAAATCTCTACCATAAGAATGAAACCATCCCCCACAACAAAAATCCCGTCTAGCTGCACACAATGATTCTCCTGCTCTCGTTTACTCTTCAAACTACCTCACAGCACCCATCCACATGCCAACTCAACATGGGTAGCTAACAGGGACTTGGCCAACCCTACATACCTTCGTATTGGCTAATATCCACACACGCATTCAAAACTTCCCTGACGAATTTCCCATACCTGAAATTCAGTCCCCCAAGGGCGTTCAACCTACAATGCTACGAGACCATACCATTGGGGAAATGCACTATACAAATGACAATTACATAACATTTTTTTTTAATTAAAAAAATCACTTCATCATTCAATTGTAAGACCTTTGTTTTGAGTGGTTGTGCTGTTAAGATTATTGTATTTGCGACAGAGTAGCTGTGTTTATCGAGTGAGAATAAGGACACAGTTCAATGTTAGTGAACAGAGTAACTGAAGTACGTCTATTATAAGGGGGCGTGATCACCTGGGAATTGCATGCTGAACTTGAGGGGCCTATGAAGAGAGGCATATATAAGTCATGTGGTATTGCCTCTGGGATTATGGAGGGACCTTTTTGATGTCTGTCCATGTATCTGAGAGCAATTTGTAATTGGTCTAATGGCCCATGTGGATACCTGCTCTCTGAATGAATAGTGAATCAGAGGCGAATCGACATGTGGTGGACTTCATCCAACGATGGTGGGAGAGAATGCTGATAAGAGTCAGAAAGACAGAAATGCCAGCCACCGTTAGGTGATTTTAAGAGCAGGTCCAAGGGGAAAACCCAAAGATAAATGTATCTGTAGGCCTCCAGAGAGTCTCCCTTCTACACCAAATAGTACCTAGAGGTCATCTTGTTAAGAGTTGGACACAGGAGATTTTTTCTGTCTAGGTCTATGCAACTGTTAAACTCTTTCACTAAGACAAGATCTGGAGTAGACAAGAAGAGGCTGTGGTGAAAGGGGGACACAACAAAGGTGAAAGGAAAACACTGCCTGCACTATGAGGGTGTGCTGCTCAGATGTGAAAGGTCATATCGCAACACTTGGTTTCCATTCGGGCAGAGTTACCAAAGCTGGGGTCCCAGACCATCATTAGCCCTGGTTTCGCTCAGAGAAGAAATAAAACGGGAATCGGTAGCATGTCGGCTACTGCAGCGAATGCTACACCAATATTGAAAATGTATCATGACAATGTCCGCACACCAGATCCACTGCAAATGATGAAACGATTTCATTTAAAGGCAGTCCCTCATTCATTCTGACATGCAAGACCCCCCTTCATTACTGAAGATCTTGTAGGTCAAACTCACCGTTCAAAAAGAAAATCTTCCTCCCGTACTTGAGAGCCACAAATCGGAAATAGTCTCTCCAAAGAAGTTCAAAAATGACCCTGAAATATAGATAAAAAAAGTTTAACTGAAAACTACGTTTATTCACATAGAGGAACGCATGTACATTTATAGGTCAAAATTAAACTTCATACTGAGATTTTATATTTGCTGTTTTGCTTCTCGATATGGATATTTAGAGTGAATCAATGTATTATTATTGATGAATACCATGGACGAGCGACAGGACGTGTTCTGTATTATACGGTCCTTGTGCTGGAGTCAAATGAACACATTGGCCAAATCAAGGAACATGGTGACAATCAATGAACACATGCCAACACTAGTTATAGGTTCTTATCTGCAGACCATGGTTGGGTTTGTCTCATTTGTACTCTCAGATTAGGTGAGCGGTCAGAGTATCATTTTCAGTAACCCAAATAAGACAGAACATCAGGGCAGCCACACCTAAAGCAGAGAGGGCGGTGGTGGACGCAGGGGAAGCGGAGCATTCAAACTCTGAAAAGAGGAGAAGCCTCTTCTCAGCCATCTCCATTTTTCTGGTGCTTTTTCAAGTGGCAGGAAGTAGCTATAGGACTACAGAGACAAGAAGTGGAAAGATAGTTTTGAAAACAAAAAAAATAAGTAATAATGTGTTTATTTTCAGTTTAAAGTTGAAACTGCTGAAGAGTAAATTAGTTTATTTTCAGTTTAAAGTTGAAACTGCTGAAGAGTAAATTAAAGAAGTTAAATCATAACGCTTGCCTGTGGTCTTCCCCTAGAATGGAGTGACTGCAGATTTTTGAAGAATGCATTGCCTTGGCTGATGGCGTGAGGGGCAAATAATGGGTGAATGTTTACACAAATATTAGCGAGGTTTAGTGTCAGAAGTTATTTCCAAATCTGTCTAGTGCAATACGCAATCAACTGCAAAGGCCCAATATACCGAACCCTGAAAATTCAAAACAACTATTTGCAGATTCCCATGATGACAGGATGAGGTCAAAAAACAACCGGAAATTTTGAAAGGGAACAATTTCTTCCTAAATAAGATTGCATTACGGAATACTATACTGGATGAATTGAGAATGAGGTGTAGGAGAACCATCCCGATTGCAGAAAAAAATAGGAACATGCTAATTCTTGCCTAGATTTGGCACTCTTTGCATTGAGTTTGGCTAGTTTACATACAGATTAGCACAATTAAGTCAGGCTTTCAGGGTGACAAAGAAAATAATTACATGCATGTTTTTCTCATACATATTCAATGTGGATAGCCTGAAATCCACAACTGGATAGTACAATTCACTGGGTGGTTGATCCCAGCCATGCCTAAATTCAGCTTTAAGGAAATTATGATGTAGCAACTCATATAGATTACAATTATTATATATCATAATCATTATTAAGGTATTTATTGAACACATCCTAGTTTCGAGAAGCAACGGAGCGCTTCACAGAGAATAGATATACAGCAATATCTGAAGCTCTCTCGGAGATGATTGGGACCCCGCTGGGCCTTGATCCCCTAGCTTTACTTTTCGGACTGTGGACTGGGGTAGAGGAAAAGAAGATGTCTACATTTCTAAATGTCAGTGTCATGGTCACTGGAGAAAGGACCAGAGAGCCCAGAACACTGCACGGAGCTCCAGAATGTTGATGTGCAGCGGCTTTTCCTGCGGGAGCCAAAGGCCTCTCGCGTGAAGATCTCCGGTGTGTGCTCCCCACCCCTCCAGGGAGGCATCGTAGTCACCGTCACCTGGTGAGCCGGGGTCTGAAAGTCTGTGCCTGCTGTCAGATGAGCGCGGGTGCCCCACCACCGGATCGCTTGCCGGAATGACTCATCGAGAAGGATCCTGTCCTCGAAACTGCCTGTCCCCCGGATCCAACGGGCATCGAGGAATTCCTGTAGAGGGCACATCCGAAAGCCTGCACAGGTGCACGCGTTATATGCAAGAGGACATCATCCCGTGGAGGGACTTGATGGACCTCACCCTGGCCACGTCCATGGCCAGCAGGTGCTGCACCCTGCCTAGGATGGCCTGCAGGCGCAGCCGCGCCACCAGGCACTTGGTGAACACCCTGGTGCCGACCTCAATCTGAACGGGGGGGCCTTGAACTGGTAGTGCCAGACCTGGACCACGAACCTGAGGAACTTTCTGTGTCCTTTTAGAATGGGGATGTGGAGGTATGTGTCCTTCAAATCCAACGACGACAGCAAGTCGCCTTCCTCCAGCTGTCCCAGCACGTGCTGGAGGGTGACCATCCGGAACTTCTGTGCTTTGATGTACTTGTTCAGTCGACGCAGGTCCAGGATGGGGCGCCATCCTCCTGTCTTCTTTTTTACGAGGAAGTATCTGGAGTAAACGCCGGAGCCCCGAAGCCTCTTTGGGACAAGCTCTACGGCACCTTTCTTGAGCATCGCCCTTACTTCCAGCAGAAGTTGAGGGACGTGGTTTTCCTTCCTGGCCACGGGTGGAATGCGGGGCACTTCTTCAGAAACTCGAGGGCGTGCCCCAGGCCAGGGCGTCCAGCACCCAACGGTCGGTGGAGATGGACTCCCACACACTGACGAACTGCGCCAGCCGGCCTCCCACTGGGGTGCTTTGGTGGGGGCCCTACCAAACGGCCGGTTTAGTCCTGCTTGGAGGCCGCCTTGGCCTCCCTGGCGATGACGGCGCGATCCTCCAGACTTGCCTCGCCCTCTGTAGGCTTCTTGCGACGAGGAGCGGGCCGCTTGCCAGTACGTTGAGGAGCCACCGCCAAATCCCTTGGAGGCACCTTGCTTGCCTCCGGAGTTCCGAAAGTACGGCCGTCGTTGCTGAAGAACTCCTAGGGCCAGAGCCGTCTCCGGGTCTGTCTTGATGGCCTGGAGGGACTCATCCACTGTTTTCCCAAAGAGATTATTCCCGTCGAAGGGCATGTCCAATACCTTGGCTTGTACGTCCTGGCGGAAATCCGTCGCCTTGAGCCACTCTCGCCGTCTAAGGCAAATGCTGTTGCCCAACTGGCGGAAACCGGTGTCAGCAATGTCCGTGGCCACCGTTATGGCGTGGTCCGACGCCACCTCACCTTCCTGCAAGATCTCCAGGGCCTCTGCCCTCTTGCCGTCCGGTAGGAAGTCCAACAGGGGGGCGATCTTGTACCACAACTCCCTGTAGGGAAACTCTGGGCCCCAAGGTCGCTTGCACTGGGGTAGCCTCCAACGGCTTCGCCAGGGCCGCAGCGACTCCATCAATAAAGGCCTTGACCACCTGGGGCGCGCTTGAGGCCTTCACCTTAGGGCGAGGGTCACTGCTTCACTCCCTTTCAGCCGGTTCTTTTGAAATCGACCGGTGCCCCTCCAGAAGCTTAGCCGGGTTCTCGGATTTCCACTTCCCCAAGCCAGAGCATTGGCTCCTGGTTGATGGGGTCTGTGAGGATGCGCCCTGCCTGGCAGCCAAGGAGCCCGACCGTTCGGTGTTCCCGGTGCCCGCAGACTCGCTGTGCTTTGCTTTCTGTTGGGCCCCTGTCGCCGGGGCACCCTCACAGGACTTAGAAGACCACTTGGACTTCTTCCTCTTCTTCTCACCTGACGGGCTCTTTCCTTCCAGCCAGTTGGAGAGACGAAGATGGCGATCCTTCATGATCCGTTCCGACATGTTCCCACAAAATGCGCAGTCCTTCTCCACATGCGTTTTGTCCTCATGAAGGCAGTAGAGGCATTTCGAATGCTCGTCGTCCTTGAACACATTCTGTAGCTGGTATCCAGGACAAATCCTGAACAGCTTCCTTTCTCCTGGGCCATGTCCACGAGTTAGGCCTCAGAAACTTCTGGACTCCTCCAAGAAGCATAGCTCGACGAAAACTCCACCCTTGAGGGGCGTAGAAAATCCGAAACGGGTCCCCGTTGATCGGATGAAGAAACGGTGGAGCTTGAGGCTCTATTTAACTGAAAAATGAGAAAATCTCTTTGAAAAAAGCACGAAAACGCAGCAAAAGCTCGAGAGCTAAGCATGAGGACTCCCAACACTTGAACGTGTGGTAAAAATCTGAAGATGGCTGCCAGGGGCGGGGCTTAGGGAGAGGGCAGTCATTGGCTGGTGGCAGTATCACCCAGATACCAGTGACTGGTTATTACTAGGAAAGACAGATCAGAAACGAAACTGATACTGATTTTTTTCTGTACAGAGGATTCCCAGCCTGACGACAGGGAATATTCATGAGCATGTGAATCCATGCCAGACCTCATGCTGGAGAAGCAATATTAAGCTTTCCAACAAGTTTGCTCCACTAATTGACACAGACAATGACCCAAACAACAATGTTGAGAAAATTAAATCTCGGTCAGTCAAAATGAGACCAATCACCAATCACGGGATTCCATCACTTCTGCCCACGGGGGAGGCTCTCCCTGTGAGGCTAGTTATGTTAGCCTGCTCTGCAATACCCTTCCTAGGGTTAGAGGCAAGCGGGACCTCACCGGGAGAGAGTCGCCTTCTGGGGACAAGGACTCCTGTTCTTATGAGGAACTCCCTACGCCACATATCACTAATGCACCTTCAAAATCGTTTTGTGAAAAATGATATAATAACAAACCAGAATCTGTTATTGTCAGCCAAACCCTCTGATAGTACCTGTGAAGGAATACTTATATTGTACTGAGACAAAGAAAACCACTTGGAGAATAAAGATTTGAATCAAACTGAGAAAGACTGAAACTACGCCAGGGAATTCCCATAGCAGTGTCATTAAATTTTGAGGCGGAGATCTTGAGAGAGAGAGAAACTGCAAGTTTTGAATGAGCTGGCAGGAGGAGGCTAAGGAAAACTTGGATGTGCAGCGTCCGAGGCTAGAGAGAAGCCCAAGTGCAGCTCCAACGAGGTGCGTTGGGAAGGAGAGGGGACGCGAAAGCCTGATTGAGAGAAAGGTGATGGTGTGACTGCAAACAAGTTGTGGTGGACCTGGAGGTCCATGAACAACATGGATACTGTAAGGGTACAGATAAACAAGCAAGTACCAGCTTTTTCCCCAGCACTCACCAGTACCGAGCAGGTGGAAAATGATACAAGCTGAGACAGCCTGTCAGGAATGCCTTCCTCTGTGTTTGTGGACTCACTCTCAAAATCCCCCTCCTCCTCCTCACATGATGTGCTGGGTTCTGGAGATGATATCTTCTTTCTTCTGGTCGGCATCTCCTATTTTATTTTTAAAGAAGATAGGGTCTGCCACAGGAGGAAGCCACTGTGACCGTGAGGTCTCAGCAGGCCAGTGGCCTTGCTTCCGGAGCAGCCGTGTTGTGGGGGAAAAAGCCTCTAGGCATAAAAAACCCTGGTAGATTCCAAGATGTGTATATCCCAGCTGGTAGCCACAGGTAACTTGTCAGAGGTGGATCTGCCCTGGGATACCCGGTAACTTGTCAGGAATATTGGCAACACAGCTGATAGACTGTCAGCAAGGAAGGTGTTGTGAGGAACCTGCAAAGGCCAGCAACGGCAGGTTGTGCAAAAAGCCCCAGGGGACCCAAAAAAGATACAGGTCCTATGGGAAGAGGAGAGAGACCTCTGAAGAGTCTCCGGTTGAAGCAAGCGCCGAGAAGGTAAACAGAGGTACAGACTCAGTGAGAGCTCGAAAGCGAGCGAAAGTGCCCAGTGAGCCACCCACGCGGAAGAGAGAAACAAAAACAGCTGAAAGGCAGAGGCAGCAAAGCGAGAGAAGGAAAGGAGCAAAGCAGGAAAGCGAGCCGGGAAGCACCCCAATAGAGAGCAAGAGGGAGATGATGGGCAAGAGGGAAAGGGAACGAGATCCACGAAAAGAGACGAAGTCGAGAAAACAGGAGAGCAAATAGTGGAAATCAGGGAAAGAAACAGCAGAGCACCGCACAAGAGAAATGATAACACAAAGCGTGACAACTAGCAGAGGAAAACCTAGTTTGTTGCAACGCGCCGGCCTCCGGGAGGGATAGGAATATGAACCTGCGGGCAGCGGCCATGTTGCAAAAGAACTAGACCGCGCGGAGACGTGCGGCCAGGAAACGTGATAGGAAAATCAATGGAGCCGGTGTCTCCAAAGACTCCAAAGTTGCCATCCCCCTGGATGCATGACCCAGCCTTACTCCATTCCAGAAACATAAAAGTGAAGAGAGCACATGCGCTAAAAGCAGAATCATTGACTTACACCTAAATAGGCAGCACATGTAAACTGCCATAAAGAAATAGTTAGCTTAAATGACATTCGTGTAGGAACTCAAATGAGATTAAAATAGAGCATAGTGTTGACACCATGATAGGGAGGAGCCAGGTACCAGCATTCAAAAGAGGGACTCACTACACTTCCGGGAGCAGATTAAAATGCATGCAGGGATAGATGCAGCATGCATTTACAGTTAAATCAGCTTATGGCAGAAAATGTATTAGATTACAGTAGAATACAGCAGTGAAATGCTAGCATGAAGAGTACATGTGATACAGTCATTGCCATGTTTAAAACATTGCAAATTGACAGCAAGACTGGCTTTACAAATTGAGCTAGGCCTCAAATGGGCCATGGAACAAATAAATCTCAGCAGCATGCGGGAGCCGCACAGCCGCTCGCTAGAAAAGAAAGTCAAGGTTGCAGGGAGGTTTTCACAGAAACAGAAAAGACAGAAAACCGAATGCAGCATGGTGAGTGTACGACCGTGCACACATGCTCAAGTAAAATAAAAATCCTGCTGACGTAATGATGAATGCCTCAAGAAGTCAGCCAGGCAAGTTGCGCATGTTTAAAGCTAGATACATCTGAATAAAATGTAAAGGTTTGAAAATTGAAACACGGTCCAGTAGCATGCGATTTAAAGCTGCTGTTATTTACAATGGGCCAATAATGAGATCATGCACCTGCAAGGGGGTGCCTCAAAGACAAACTTCCAGCGACAGGCTTGGATCTTCATAGACATTCCGCTGGGATAATGAGACATGTTGTTTAATTGGAAATAGTGGTACACTGATTGCTCTAACCCCATTATGCATCTCCATATTCATCACACTTTATCAATGCCCAAGGTTGGCCACACTATCTGCCAATGAAAGCCCATACTTACCCCAATTCAGTGCCAATGAATGAAGCTTATTAATGGTGATGTAGCACATGTGTTATCTGAAGTGGGTACCCCCCAGGGTGGAGATATTAGATAGGGGGCTTCCCATCATGACTGGTATACCTATATTAAATATACGCAGCCTAGTAGTGTGAACCAATGAATGTTAGAGATAGGTTTTGCAACTTGTTTGCCATCATGACATCAACAGTGACAAATCAGCACTTCAAAAACTGTTGTAATCTATTGGAAACTTGAACTTGAATGAGAGCTTATCTGTTAATCCGGTTTCCCCCCAGCTTTGTGTATTGGGAATAAAGGTCGGGTTTACATTGCATCCAGCATACTCCATCCTCTGTCGCCTCTTTTGTTGGCAAATACCTGATCAAGGGCTGTCTCACTTTTGGGTCCAGGTGAGCAATACAACTTTAATTAAGGTATTGCGGAACGAACAAGTCAAAGAAAGAACGGAGAAACTTTATGACAGTTCCAAAGAAATCAGAAGCCAACCTGATCGAAGGAGAGGGTCTAAGCCTGTTAGAAACCCTGGTGACATTATCCGTGAACAATCCAGGTAAAGGGAAAAGCAGGAGGCCCAGGAGGAGGACCAAAGATAATGACTGGAACGCTCATACTCGTCCCAGTCAATACAAAGCATCAAGAGTACATGCAGGGAGTGAGAATCATTACTGGAACACTCGTACTCGTCCCAGTCGAGATAAAGTACCAAGAGTAAATTAAGAGAGTGAGAATCATTATTGGAACGCTCACGCTCATCTCAGTCGTGAGATAGTATTAAGAGTGAATGAATGACAAAAGAATTAATACTAGAACCCTCAAGCTCATCCCAGTCAAGATAAAGAGTGGACATTGAAAATAGGGAAACCTTAAATCTGAATAAAGAGAAAGGAATAAACTTGGCCTGTGGACGGAATGGGATAAACCCAACTAGAGTAAGAGAAGAAGAGAAAAGGAAGGAAAGAAAGAGTCATTGAATGAAAGACGGTTGAGATCTTGAAGAACCCAGTATCAGAACTGTGTGATTTGTTAAGAACTACCTAAGGATTGTGACGATTCAGTAGATGACGAAACCTCTCCCTGAGGGGGAGCCCATTCCCATGAGGCCAGGGAGTTGAGGCCGTTACGCGATATTTCCAGGGGGTAGTATAATGTGTGGGGATCTCATGGCGAGGGCCCCACCTCAGGACAAGGACGACCATCCGGGGTACAACCCTTATGAAAACATCACAGCCACACATACTCTGGGCTCTCCCTCCTCTACATACCTCTTTTGTAGTGTGGAGAACCCTGTGGATCCCCCACTAAAACCCTGCATAAAGGTTCGTCCCAGGTGGCCAGGAGAGAGCAGACGCTTCCTGATCCACATCCTGGGGGTGGTGTACTGTGGGACGATTACCTAGGTGGAGACAAGGCCCAGGGTAGTGGGGAAATTGCACAAGGTGACGCACAGTATTTCTTCTTCAAGAGGAATACTCTTACCGCAGACTTAGTAGGAGGCCGAGAATTTATCAAAAGGGTAATAAGCTTATTCCTCCGCTAAGGATGGAAAGCTAAATTCTAATATAGTATTGAACAAAAGAACCAATCCCTTATAACACTAAATCCCCATATCCTCCACAATACCAAAGGTATGCCAACAGGAACGTTGAATATGTGCCTTTTACTGTACCATCTATCTCTATAAAGGTTCAACCCTATAACTCCTTTTTTTTTCAACATGTCTTTTTATTGGCATTTATAAATTACAAAAGCTTTATTGTGCTTTATGACATGCTGTTAAAGTGTAACATAACAATAGTCAACATCGCCTCAACTGAGGCGAATGTGAACACGGGGGCGGGGGGATGTTTTCTGGGGTGGTTAGGAGGGGGATGCAACCATCTCGTATCAGTGTTACAGGGCTTTAGTTCAATGAATGCGGTTGGTTAGACCGCTCTGTGGCCAGGCCGGGGGGCCATTCGTCTGTTAGTCCATTTTGGTCAGCCAACGGAGAGATTGTGGTTGTCTGGCCATGCCTGGGAATTTCAGCACAAAGTCGAAAAAAAGGTCCCAGGTGTTGTGAAACTTGTTACTGTTGCCCAGGTGGATGGCTGTTATTTTCTCGGCTGCAGCGATGTCCCAGCACTTTACCCACCACACCAGGATTGATGGGCCCTCCTGAAGTTTCCATAGCTTGGCGATTGAGATTTTAGGTGCATGCAGAGATTCGCCAAATTACCAGTCATCGGGAACTGTCCTTCTCCTGTGTCTCCCAGTAGAATAAGGCCTGGGTCCCACAGGAACCATAGGCCTGTGATCTGTCGGATCTGTTCCAGGACCTCCCTCCAGAACCTTTCCGCTTTTGGGCATGACCAGAGGAGGTGAAACAGCGTTCCGGTCTCTGCGTGGCCTCTCCAGCAGTTCAGCAGTATGGCGGGGTTGCATTTGTGTAGCCTTTCTGGTGTCATGTACCACCTGTAGCAAACCTTAATGGCTCCCTCTTTATTCGTCACACATTTGGAGGTCTGGTGGGTTCTTGTCCAGAATAACTCCTCTTTTAATAACACCAAAGGAGGAAAAATCATCTTCATGCCTTTTAAAGAAGTCGGACAAATGAGTTATTTTAATATGAATCCATCAGGGACTGTGACGAAGAAGAGGGTTGAAGAGGCATGTAGGAGCCAAGGCCAGGCAGGCAGGCCCAATAGCTATTGGCAAGGTCAGGCAATCAGCCCTAAGGGCCTGTACCTGAAGCCAATTAACCCATCTGAGGGGCATAAAAGATTGCAGCAGGAGGGAGCAGTACAAAGAAGCTGCAGCAGGAGCTGGAAGGTCAGCAGAAGCAGAAGAAGCAGAGCACGAGGATGGCAGTTCACTAGGAAGTGTGACCACAGACGGGACGCCGGAGCCCAGGATGAGCAGATTTCACCTGCAGGCTCCGAGTTGGTCCTGTGCTCACAAACCCTGTTTGGCTGTGCAAGCATTGGAAGAGACTGGGAGAAAGAGGCATTCTTTCCAGGTGCGCCTAATTTCTGTGAATGCAAAGCTCAAGTCGTGCATCCACCCGAGGCCCATGTGCAGGGGCAAGCCGAGGGAATTTGTCAAAGGGAAAACACTCCATTAATGAGGCCGGATCAGAGACACCCATGTTGCAGAGGGGTGTGGGTCCCAAGAGTGCCCGTTGCAGTAGCAGCAGAAGAAATGAAGTTCGAGAAGTGGAAGCAGCCTGCAGTCGATGTGATTGTGGAGTCGGTGAAGGAAGCTACATACTCGAATCATCAGGAATACCTTGCTGGTAACTGTAACCATCTTAATTCATACTTCCGTGCATAGTAAAGGGAGTAAAAGTTGTTTGCAGAGTGGAAAGTCATTCTAACAAGGGAATTGTATCACACGCTTATACCAACAAAGCTAAAGTACCCACGTTTAGAGAAAGCTGCTCTTTTCCCCATTGTTAGAGGTAAACTGTTGCTGAACAGTCACATGTCTCCTATTAAAGAGGAGAATGTTGTCAGTAAGCCTTACGAAGTAGAAGTCGACTTGTACGCAATGTTACAAGCCTACATAACATCAAAAAGAGGTCACACACATGAAACTGTTTCCCAAGTTCTTTTGAAGCATAACGCTGACAGAAAACAGGGAACACACATCTTTAAAGTGGTAGTTTATCATCTAACTGAAATGCATAATTTACTTTCTTCTGAGAAATGTATTGCTTGTAACATACTGAACAATTATGTAGCAGTTTTAGAAGTTGGTGAAGTCAAACGAAGAACAAGTATTACCTAAGCCAGTAGTCCAAACCCATTTAAAGTGAAACCAGCTCAATTAAGAACAGAATACCAGCGTTATAAAGTTGTTGAATCTGTTGAAAACCCGGAGTGTCCTGATACAAGGGTGACATGGTTATTCAAGGCAGGAATATTGGCAATACAGATTTGGGGTAACTATTGGAGACAAGAAGGTGTATATGAAGCTGGGGAAGGGAGCTGGGTAATTCTTAAAGAAACTCATTCTAAATCTGTAAAGCTGAGACTGTTTAAGCTAGGAAGAAGCAGATTGTGTGGTAGCTACAAGACAGAAAGGAAGGCAAAGAGGTTGCCCTTTCTTGCCATACAAGAGAGAGGAGTGTCTTGCCAACCTGCAGAGGTCGAGGAAGTCTTGTTGAAGTTGAAAACTTTAAGTTGCAGTAGAACTGTGGTTTTCTATACTTTTGCCAGAACATTATTATTTTGTAGTATAAGCAGAAGCACACTTTGGGACAAGGGAGTCTTCTCTCACAGTATCAGTGCAGAAGGGAATTGCTAGAGAGAGAGCAAACCCTGAGAAGAAGCATCCTGACAAACTGTATTTAAAGACACTGCAGATGTTACAAGAAGAGTGGTTGCTAAGCAGAAGTAGTACTTTTGTCTTAAACTTTACCCATTCTTTCCTGGAAGGAGGCTATCCAGGAACACCATTCATGCTGTTGTCTTCTTTGTGAAACTTGGAAAGGGGATCTTTTCATCAAGCGAAGAAGGAACTATTACTAGTGGATTTTTGTTTGTGTGAACTTTTGTTTCTCAGGAACTTTTCAAGACTTTATTCAAGATTTTCTTTTTCTTGGAGGAAATTGACTTTGGGACATTTCTGGGTGGTGGGGGTTGCAGGGTCTGCCCAGGACAAATAGAAGTCATCCAAGACACTGGTTATTTGGTAACCCTTTTTTAAATTTATGTTGTTTATATGTTATATTGAATGTTTCCATTTATTGTGAGGGTTAGTTTTGTGTATGCTAGGAGGTTTTCCCTTAGATCCTAGATTATGTATGGAATTCCCTGGTAGAGTAGATTTATTTAGGTTTTTTTTCTATTTTTGTAGATAGTAGATCTATGTACTGTTCTAAGTCAGAGTACCTCAGGGTTCTTGAAAGTACTGCGATGAAGAGGAACAGGAACCAAGGTGATCTCAGTACTGGGGCGAGTTGACCCCACAGAACAATGAAGATGAAACACGTGAAAGAGACAAAGGACTTATACAACGGGCCCAGACACTATTACATAAAAATGTACAATGGACTAAGCACTGTGTCTCGGGCAGCCGCGGAAGCCTGCAGGTGTGCTGCGCACCGAACGCAGGAGATACAAACCTGCATCACCGATCTGGAGAGAGAGAGAGCTCCAAGTACTTTGGCAGTGCTCTGCCTGTGATGATCGGAGTGTCTGCAGGAGCAGATTGGTGCACAGCAGCATTGAGAGGAGGAAGGAATGCAGAAGGCAGCTGCAGGGAAAGCAAGATGCCGAAGCAGCCTAATGGAACGGCCTCTATCCCGGGAAGACCCAGTGACATGCCAAAACTCTCAACAAGGCAAACAGTGGCACAGGAGGACTGGAGGGGACGCGGGCGGCTTACCAAGAGGGTGCATCCAGTTGTCCCTAGCCCCCTTTACAACCATAAAGCTTGGGTGGCACGGCAGGGGCAGAAGGCCTACAATCCTTTTTCTCTTCAAGGTAGGGGTGGAACAAAGCCTGTTGATCACCAGGTAGGGGGTTAAAGGCCCTAAGCACCATTAAGAGAACCTGAGAGGTAGTGTCCCGCAGGACAGTGGCAGGGATAAACTCACTAACAGAGAAACTAGGGCCTGGCATCCTAAAGAGAGAGTATGAGTCATCTTCCTCGTGGCAGTACTAGGCAGGAGAGAAAACAAAGTGGACCAGTGCAAAGGTTAAAGGTATTTATACCGCACACCATCAGGCGGATCTGTAGAACAAGAAGGCGGGCGGGTTAGGTAAGTCACGTGAAGAGGGAGTAGGAAGTAGGAACGTAAGAGAAGTGGTGTGCTGTTGGCAGCTTCAGTTCGGTTTTCACAGTGCACTGAGCTTTGGTGTGAGAATCGGACTGATGCGAGACCTTGTGTGCTGTTGGTGCGGTTTATGTGTTTGTTGTTGTTGTTGCAGTGTGGTGAGGTGCTTGCGGTTTTCTGGGCGAGAAACGGTTGTGTGGATTTTCGGTTTGGATTAGGTATGCTGCAATTTGAGCTTGGGTTAGTAGGTTATATATCCTAGTCCTTGCAGATCTATTTATCTAGCATTAATGTAGGTCAGCTTAATTGCCACTTTCCTTTCTCGTCCACCTAACTGTTGTGATTGACGGCATGGGGCGTTCTCAGCTCTGTTGTATTTGAACTTAGTGAAATGGGGTGGGGTGTGTCTAATCCCCCCTCAGTATTGGTGCTGTAGATTGGCAGTCCCCTACTCTCTTGCTATCTATTCCGTCAGTGGTCCGTTGGTGCTTGTGTGTAATTGGAGGCCAGGGTGCGATTGATGAATCATCCTTGTCCTTCCGTCCTGGTCTAGCTGTGTATTCAATCTTTAGTTTTGTCTTGTAGCTATTTCTCAGTTGGTAAGTTTGGTATGTCTTAGAAGGTCTTCCTTAGGTTCTGTTTGTAGTAGGTTGCAAAGAAGAAGAGAAACCAGGGTCTGGGACCCAAAGCATGAGAGTAATACGTGTTATCTTCCTCATGGCAGTACTTGGCAGGGAAGTATACTGAGTGGGCTGATTCAAGGAAGGAGAGAAACCAGGGTCTGGGACCCAAAGCAAGACAAGTCATCTTCCTCGTGGCTGTACTTGGCAGGGAATTGAACCAAGTGGGCCAGAACACAGGGTTGCGGATCCTCTTAACACTTAGCATTGGGTGTTGTAGGTGTGAAGCATAATGAAAAGACCACCAGGGGAAGGGACCTGGTTACAGGGAACTAAAAACAAGAGGTAAGAAGAAGGGAGTCTTTCTCCTGGTAATCTGGACTGGCAGTAAGGCACAAAAAGGCCTCGGGAAGGGAGTCATTCCCACGGGCTATCTGAGACTGGATGTCAGGAGACGGGAGGCATTCTCCTGGGCCACCAAGGAAGTATTAAATATTGTTTGGAACTTTACCATCAGGGGAAGGGAACTATACCCCCTGACCACATGTGAGACACAAGACTGTTATAACACTTGAGAATTGTGGCAACCATCTAGGAACCCCAACACATTCTCCTGGGACCAGAACTGCTTTATTCTTTAGTTTCTAGAGTAAGGCATAGAAGCAAGGTTTTCTTTGGCACAGGACGGTGGGCACTTTTGAATTGACAGACATCCTGACAGACACCTTATCTTTAGTTGAGGCATAGAAACCCCACGTAGGAATAGGGATAGATAGGTTTTCTCTCCCTTTTGTTTTAATAATAGTCGCTACCCCCAAACGTGCTACCTTTGTGTCAGTCTCCTTCTTCTGCACCCTTACAGGATACTTTATTGAAATGAATTTGCTGAAAAACCATCTCACAGAGAAGGGAACCATTCTCCTGCGCTTTTGTTGTTCTAATAGAGGTAGGGTTAGGATAGGTTAGTTTGGACAGTGGACTGATCTTGATTTGGACTGATGACTGGCGAGCACCGTAGTTTTGTTAGGTAGGGACATTCTCTGCATAGGGAAAGATGGGAGTTTCCACCTTAATTTAATAAACATCAGCAGTGAGATGGAAAATCAGTCTGTTCTTCTTCTGACCCGCCACAGACACCTAAGAGCACAGACCACCCACAGATGTTAACCACTCATTTTTATAATAATGAATCTCCCTCTGCTAACTGCCCTAACCCTTATCCTAGAGGTTAAAGGTCTGCATGTACTTATAGAAGATCTAACCAAAACTGTATGTTCCCTTACTCAGGAAATCTGTATTCCGAAGGTGGGAATCCCCTCACCCCAACTACAATATTGAATCCCCCAGAATTACTCACAGAGGAACCTGCAAATGGTAGTCCAGCTGCTAATCTGGGAAACCATTTCACCGCTAATCGAAGAGTCATTGGGGATTTTACCAGAAACCACCCACCACCATTAGGGAAGCAGAATGTAGAGCACAAGCCTTGCACTGGCCATGTCCACCAAGCAACCAGGCCCATTAGGGGGATGTAGCCAAGTGGGTGCAAGTTCCAGTAAATTGCCCTATGCGCCGTGCCAGTCTTCCAACTGAGACCCCAAACAGCCTGGAGGCCCACAAATGAGGATGCATCCTATATGGTAAATGCTCATAAATTAACAGAGAACCATAGAGAAGGGGCAGATTCACTAAAAAACAAATGCATCCACTGAATTAGAAGTAAGAAGGGCTTGTCATAGATGACACCAAGTAAGCGGGCCACTGCCAATATCTAGTGCATGCAGAGTTTGATTGTACAAAAATAAGTTTTTGTGAGGGACATGACCAAAAACATCTTAACCATTCATAATCGAACAGTCCCCCCACTTAGGCTGAACAACACTATCAGGAGGGAAACCCGCCCCCCGAACGCGCCCACCCTAATGACAGAAACCTGAGCATCGGTGAAATTGCCTAACACCCTGACCCCACACATGGTACTTCACACCCTTGGAAGTGCCCACATGCTCCCTGAAAATAAGCTGTCTGGGGATCGTAAGGTACTCTGTTGGAATATAGCTGGACGTTTGAAACACACAGATGAGATGTATTGGTCCAATTTTATTATTGCATATGACATAATTTGTTTCCCAGAGACATGGGCCAGCAGCGGGGTATGCCAACTTGGACATCCCCGGCACCTTTGGGTTTTGCTGCATGGATTCTGAAGTTGGCATACCCCGCCATATTCACAGGGCTGCAGGCCCATGTCTCTGGGAAACAAATTATGCCCGAGTATATGGGTGAAAACAGCATTGAATGCACAGGTTCAAGTCCTTGCCCATTTTAGTGCGCATCGAATGTGCCTCAACATCCACTGTTCCAACCAACAGGGCTTGTTTCTAGCTAATAGCCATAAGTCCTATGGTAGGAATTGTCTTCAGACTTTACATAGCATTAAAACCACATTGGCAGAATGGTTGCACACAAACACGAGCAAGGGCATTGCTCGGATAACGGGTGATTTCTAACTGTAATATGAACCACAGCAAGAACTATTCGATTTTCTTGGAGAAGAGGATGAAATGTGGGACATCCCCACTCTTGAGTTTTCTGAACCATGTAGATAATACAAATATGCCTTGGAAACAGCACAAATCCTGTTCAGAATGGGCATATGGGCATGTAATAGATGTGTGACTGGTGATGTGCCCCCTGAAGCTACTTATCACAAGGGGAAGATCAAGGTTCACATTGATTACATCCTCTTCGATATCCTGCATTGGGAAAATTGCCAGGGAAGTAAACGTCTTACCCAGAAATTAAAGTGACCATTTCCCTATTGCAATTTTAATCAATACAGTGGTCCCAAAGAGCAAGAAGGGACCTTTGTTAGAACTTTCTGCCCCTTTCTGTTCCAATAATAGAAAAAGATTGAAATGGGACATAGTAGATTTGGAGGTTACCATGCCCAGAATTTTCTATGACATACTGCCATGTTTGGAGATGGTACTTGCCCACGGATCTGCCAATGATGAGATGCTCTGGAAACTGAATAGTCAAACCTCAGTCATTCTAAATCATCATTTGACAAAACCTTGGAAAATCCTGAAGCTCAAGAGCACTCACAAAAAAACCCTGGTTGGTTCGAGGCAGAATGCAGAAATAAAAAGCGTGATTTACTATCAGCTCCAAAATGATCCAACTCTTCTGACCAGAGATGATCGCCCACTATCAGAAAGGAATATGAACTAGAAAATAAAAAAAAAGAAGCCAAGGCATTCACTAGATGGGAGAAATTGATCGCTGCCAAAAGGAAGAAAGACCAAAAAGCATTTTGGCAAATCGCCTTTTTAGGCGATTGTGATGAGGGCTCCCCTTTTGAGTTTGGCATCACTGAAGATGTTTGGCACAATCATTTCTTTCAACTATAGAGGACAGATTGGCCTACCTCGAACTAAGGGGAATAGACAACTCCTCGTTAGCACTTGGTGTCAGAGGAAGTTCATTTAGTATTTACGCTCAAGGAAGTGGCTGAGGCCGTAGCATCCCAATTTGGAGGGTGGGGAGAAGGACCCTCACCCTGATAAAATCACGGTATAGGTTTAGAAGCAGGAACCCAAAGGTATGGGTCCCCCATCTCCAGCTGGTGTGCAACCTTTTTGCAGGATAAAAAAATAAAAATGTTAAACAAAATTAAATAAAAGTCCCTCTAACTTGGACTCAGGCTGATATCGTCCCTGTCTACAAGAAGTGGGGCAGGGATGATCCAGGAAATGACCACCCTATTTTCCCGCTACAGGCCTCACGGACGATATTTAGTAAGCTAGTACTTAAAAGATTAGAGCAATGGGTAGAAGACTCCAACTGTATTAGCAACCTCCAACAGGCTTCAGGAGATGTCAGCAACACGGAATAGCCTTTAAGCCCGGTACCCAGATACAGAAATATGTTGCCCTGGGTTCTGGTATGCTGTACCTACTCTTTGTAGCTCTTAAGACAGCATTTGATGGCATTCCCCATTCTGAGCTCTGGAAGTCACTTAACAACAAGAATAGCCCTAGTCCCCCGCTTAGTGCCAGTTTATAGTTGTACACTGGAAACATGGCCACGGTTAGATGTGGGAGCAGTGGGGAGTGCACTAGATATTTCCCAGTAGAGAACAGAGTATGACAGATCTGTGTGCTGGCCCCCGCTTTCTTCTCTATCTAAGATATGGCATTGTTAACTATCTGGCAATAGATTTTGCTGATTCATCTCGGCTACGAGGGGAAAATCAACATCTTACTGTACACAGACAATGCCGTTCTCGTCTCTTGAATCCCCAGTGGCCTTACGAAACTAGTTGGTCAGCATGTCAAGTTTTGTGACAAGAAGGGTTTAGAGGTGAACAACAAAACAAAGGTTATGCATTGTGGCAAGAAGATGAAGAAACACAGCAGCACACCATTCATATTAAAAGGCAGCATGGTAGAGGAAGTCACTACATTTGATTATATGGGGTTTAGGCTGTTCAATAATGGCTAATGGGGCAAACGCATAAACAAGCAGACCTGGCATTGACACATAGATGCTCAGCAATTCTGAAATTCACCAAGATGTTGGTAACAATGTGGTCAATCCTGCCCTGGAAATGTATAGATATCAGGCTGTCTAGACAGCAGCTTATGGGGCAGAACTCGGCGGGGCCTTTGCAGACTTTCCTGCATAACTATCACAGAAAATCTTTTTCTTCAAAAGCACTCCTAAATTACTGTCACACCTTGAACTAGGATTGGACAGTATTAACAAACCAATAATCCTCAAATGTCTGCTATATTGGGTTAAGCTCTGGTCTGACTAAGAGTTGAAAAACTACTGTGATGCTTGCAAGGACCTGGTGAGATGTGAAGGTGCCAATAGCCTTCAAAGGCTAGCCCAAATCAGGTCAACACTTTTCCTTCTGAAGTTGTGGTATCTCTGGTCTGACTGAGACGTATCCTGGGGAATAGCAGTAGTTTGATCATGGATGTGTCTACAGAATGGGTGCGCTGTAAGAAGGCCTCTGACTGTCAGCTGTGTGGACGTACCTGGCAAATAAAACTAGTTGGAATTGTGAGAGTTATCTGATGGATATAAAATCTCCATATGTGCACTCCTTTATGGAATTCCGTTTTAATACTCTTCCACTTGCGCCTCTCATGATCCTCTAGTATAAAACAGAGAATGTTACTTGCATTATCTGCCAAGGTGTACTATCGAAAACCTCCAACATGTTTTGTTTACCTGCCCAGGATACACTAAAATCTGCTCAGGTAATTTGAGAACCAGTCTCAATAATCCCAGATTACGCACGTTGAACGGCACAGAGAGTTTGTGCAGGTGTTCTACCCTCCCCTATGTGGTATTTGCTGTATCACATTTTTTAGCCAGGGCTTGGAGAAGAAGAAAAGCTGAATTGATTAACTCTTTATCAATGGTTTGTGACAAATACGTTTTTAACCATGACAGTTGAGCTTAATGAATTTTTATTTCTCCAGCATGGGGTCTGGCATGGATTCACATGCTCATGAATATCCCCGTCGTCAGGCTGGGAATCCTCGGTAAAGAAAAAATCAGTTTCCGTTTTGTTTCTGAACTGTCTTTCTACTAGTAACCAATCACTGGTCTCTGGGTCATACTGCCCCCAGCCAATGACTGCCCTCTACCTAAGCCCCTCCTCTGGCAGCCATCTTCAGATTTTTACCGCACGTTCAAGTGTTGGGAGTCCTCGTGCTGTAGCTCTCGAGCTTTTACTGCATTTTGTATTTTTCCGAAGAGTTTACTCTTATATTTTTGGTCAATCTAGCCTCAAGTTCCACCGACTTTACTTCCGATCAACGGGGACCCGTTTTCGGAATTTTCTATGCCCCTTAAGGGCATCTTTTCGTCGTGTTTTCTGCTTCTTGGAGGATTCCAGAAGATCATTGAGGCCTACACAGTGTGGACATGGCCCAGGACAAGGGAAGCATGACGCCTGTTGGATCCAAGCTGTTCAGGAGCTGCCCTGGATGTGGACTTCAGAACGTCTTTAAGGAGGATGAGCACTCTCGGTGCCTCTACTGCCTTCACAATGACAAATTGCACGTGGAGAAGGACTGTGCATTTTGTAAGAACATGTCTGAATGGACAATGAAGGATCGTTGTATGCGACTCACCAACTGGCTGGAGGGGAAAAGCCCAGCAGCGGGTGAGAAGAGGAAGAAATCTGAGCGGTCTTCTAAGACCTTTGAGGGCGCTCCGGAGACTGGGGGCCCAACAAAAGGCAAAGCACTGCGAGTCTGCGTGCACCGAGAGCCCCGATCGATCGGGCTCCTCGGCTGCCAAGCAAGGCACACTATCACTGACGCCATCAACAACGAGCCAACGCTCTGGCTCGGTGAAGAGGAAGTCTGAGAACCCGGGTAAGCTACGAGAGAAGCCCCGGTCGATCCCGACGGAGACAGCCGAGGGGGAGCGAGGCGGTGACCCTCCCCCCAAGGTGAAGGCCTCAGGCATGCCCAAGGTCGTGAAGGCCCCAATTCACCCGGCTAAGGTCTCGATTGAGGGAGACTTCCCCAGTGAGGCTTCCCCAGTGAGGCGACTTCAAGGGCTAGAGTTTCCCTGCCACCGAGGAGGGAATCATATTTTCTGCCTATCGAAAAGACCCCCGTGAAACCCCAGCAGGAGAAAGAGGGGGGCACAATAGCCATAACGGACACGGATACCACCTCTGAGGATGAGTTGGCGAGCATCCAAAGGATCCTGGACAAGAAGTTTGAGGAATCCAGGGCCCACAGGAAGGATCCCGATGAGGCAGACGAGGAGAGCAACGGGGGGGCCGACGAGGAAGATAGAGCCATGGAGGACCCCACGCCCCAACCGTCGATCCCGTTGCAGCCGGTGCCCCTACCACAGGACAATTCAGGCGCTATCTTGATGGCTATACAGACCCTGTGTGAGGAGATAAGGACAAGGATGCCCCCCCCCACCGATGACCCAGTGGGGCCTACCCGTCAGGGAGCCCACCTAACAAGCAGAGACGAGTCCATCCTCCTCCCCCCTTCCAGCCTTCACCCCCATCCCCTCCTCTGAGGGATGAGACGGGAACGAGACGGCAACGACGGGGTCGGACGACAACGGTGGTGACAACGGAATGGACCTCCCCTCACCACCTCCTCGGGCCTCCCCCTTGATGAAATTGGCTCCTTCCACGCCATCATCGCCAGGGCATCTGAGCTCTTCCAGCTCTGCCCTGAAGCACAGAAGAAGGAAGATTTCCGCTACCAACGGCGGGAGGCCAAGAGGAAGGCTGTCCTCTCATTCCCGTTACTGGACGACATCTGGGAGGAGGGGCTAGCGCTCCTGAAGAACCCGTCCACGGCTCCTGCTAAGAGGGACCGGTACGAGAAGTAGTACCGGGTCCCGAACTCCGCCCCTATGTGCCTCAGGACAAAGCTGTCGCCGGATTCAGTGGTCTCCGTGGCAAAGAAAGCGACGGGAGCGACAGCTTCAACTTCAACATCCCAACCGGACGGCGAGGGGAAGAAGCTGGACGCCATGGGACGACGGGTCATCTCATCGGCGGCGACGATTAAAGCAGCCAACACCCTCGCGATCGTGGCAGGCTACGACAGGGATCTGTGGTTCAAGATCGCTCCCTTGCTGGACTTCCTCCTGGATGACAAGAAGGCTGTGGCCCTGGAAATCCTACTGGAAGGCGAAGTAGAGTCAGACCACGCCATTACGGTGGCCACGGACATCGCCGACACAGGCTTTCGTCAGATGGGCAACAGTGTTCGCCTTCGCCGGCGCGGTTGGCTCAGGGCCACCGACTTCTGCCAGGACGTGCAGACCAGGGTTCTGGACATGCCCTTAGACGGGAACAGTGGACGAGTCACTAGAGGCCATCAAGGCGGATACCGAGACGGCTTGGCCTTGGATGTTCTTTACCAACGACGGCCGTCCTTTCGGATCTCCGGAGGCAAGCAAGGTGCCTCCAAAGGATTCGGAGGCGGTTCCTCATCGTACCGCCAAGCGGCCCGCTCCTCGTCGCAGGAGGCCTACAGAGGACGCAGCTCGACAGGAGGATCCAGTCGTCGCCAAGGCGGCAAGGCACGACGAAAGAGGATTGAAACAGCCGTGGCGTCGGGCCCCCACCTGAGCGCCCTGGTGGGAGGCCAGCTGACAAAATTTGTCAGCGTGTGGGAGTCCATCTCCACCGACCGTTGGGTGCTGGATGCCCTGGCCCACGGGCACACCCTGAAATTTCAAAAGAGGTGTCCCCGTGTTTCCGCCCGTGGCCAGGAAGAAAAACCACGTCCCTCAACTGCTGCTGGAGGTATAGGCGATGCTAAGAAAGGGAGCTATCGAACTCTTCCCAAAGAGGCTCCGGGGCTCCGGAGTGTACTCGCGATACTTCCTCGTCCAGAAGAAGACCGGCGGTTAGTGACCCATCCTGGACCTTTGTTGTTTAAACAAGTACATCAAGTCCCAGAAGTTCCGGATGGTCACCCTCCAGCACGTGCTGCGACAGCTGGAGGAAGGCGACTTCCTATCGTCGCTGGACTTGGAGGATGCTTACTTCCACATCCCCATTCTAAAAAGGAAATAGAAAATTCCTGCGATTTGTGGTCCAAGGGCAACACTATCAGTTCAAAGCCCTTCCCTTCAGACTGAAGTCGGCGCCCAGGGTGTTCACCAAATGCCTAGCACCAGTGGCGGCGTGGCTGCGCCTGCAGGGGATCCACGTCTACCCCTACCTGGACGATTGGCTTATCCGAGCAAAGTCAAGAGAACTCGCTGTCGATCACACATCGAAGACCGTCCAACTGCTCACGGATCTGGGATTCTCGATCAACTTCGCCAACGCAAGTTGCCCTGTTCCTGGGAGCCAGGCTCCACACAGTGGCGCGACTGGCTTCGCCGTCGGAGGAAACGACGAAGGCCATCCTGGGCAAGGTACAACGGCTGTTGACCATGGATGTGGCCAGGGTGAGGTCCATCAAATCCCTACTCGGCATGATGTCATTGTGCATCTACCTCGTGTTCCTATGCAGGCTGCGGATGCAACCTCTGCAGGAGTTCCTCGACGCCTGTTGGATGCAAGCGGTGGGTAGCTTCGAATACAGGATCTCACTCAACGAGACTTTCCACCAAGCGATCCGGTGGTGGGGCACCCGCGTGCATCTGGCGGTGAGCATGGACTTCCAGACCCTGGCACATCAGGAAACGGTGACGACGGATTCCTCCCTGGAGGGATAGGGAGCGCACACCGGAGATCTCCACGGAAGGAGAGGTCACTACACATAAATGTCCTGGAGCTCCGAGCCATGTTCTGGGCTCTGAGGTCGTTCCTTCTGTCCCTCAAGGGCAAGGTGGTAAGGGTCTTCACCGACAACACCACCATAATATTCTACATCAGGAAGCAAGGGGGCACCAGATCCCCAGCCCTATCCAAGGAAGCGCAGGGCCTGTGGCACTGGTCCGTCGCCCAAGGGATGTTTCTGGTACCCTTCCATCTGGCAGGAATCAAGAACACCATCGCCGACTCACTCAGCAGGGAGCTGCGCTCGTGCCATGAGTGGGAGCTGCAGCAGGATCAAGTGGATCCCTTATTCCGACGATGGGGCGTTCCCCAGATCGACCTATTCGTGACAGCGACAAATGCCGAGTGCCGGAGGTTCACCAGCAGGTTTCCCCAGCTGGGGAGCATGCGCAATGCCTTTTCATTCCCCTGGGACAGCCTGTTCCTGTATGCGTTCCAACCGTTGGCGTTGCTGCTGCGACTCATCAGTGAACTCAGACGGTCCCGGTGCAGGATGATCCTCATCGTACCTGCGTGGCCGAGGCAGATTTGGTTCCGGGACCTTCTGGACATGTCAGCGTCCCCACCCCAGTCAAACTATCGACGGACGCGGATCTTCTCACCAGGGAAGGAGGTGCCATCCTCCACCACGACCCGGGTCGCTACACCTGCAGGCCTGGCTCCTGCAGCGCTAGAGTTCAGAGGATACGATATCCCGGCGGACTGCAAGGAGGTGCTTGAGATTAACCCTCTGTGGATTACAGCCCCTCAGGTGCTGCCATACTTGCTATCGCTGGCCAAGGCGGGGTTGGCACATGCCTCCATCAAGATCCATCTGGCGGCTTTCTCCCGCTACACCAGAACTCTAGGGCGGTCCTCCCTATGGTCTCATCGCCTGGTGAAGGAGTTCATGAAAGGACTGTTCTGATCGTCCTCGCCGGTGAAGGCTCCGGCCCAGGAGTCGGAGCTCAACGTGGTGCTGACCAGGCTCATGGGGCCACCATTCAAGCCTCTGCATTCGGCATCGTTGAAGTTCCTGTTGTGGAAGACAGCGTTTCTTGTGGCCATCCCCTCCGCACGACGAGTGGGAGAGATCCAGGCCCTCTACTGTAAACCTCCAAACCGACATTCCACGAGACGAGGGTGGTGCTGAGGACGCACCCCTCCTTCATGCCCAATGTGCTGGACTTCCACCTCAACAAGCCCTTGTTGTTACCCGTTTTCTTCCCATTGCCTTCGTCGCAGGGCTGAGAGGACTTTGCACTCGCTGGATGTGGCTAGAGCGCTGAAGTTCTATGTGGACCGCACGAAGAGTCTTCGGAAGACATCACAGCCGTTTGTGAACTTTGGACCTGTGAGCCAAGGGAAGGCCCTCTCGAAGGCTTCCATTTCCAGATGGCTCTCCGGCTGCATCATGCACTGTCACCGGTTGGCAAACCAACCCTTGCCCAGCCGTCCGAGAGCCCATTCGACCAGAGCGATCGCTGCTACTACGGCGTTCTTGTCTGGCATGCCTCTGTTGGACATCTGCAGGGCTGCTACGTGGAGGTTGACACACACTTTCAAGGGATTCTACTGCGTCAACCGGGATTCCAGAGAGGAGTCCAGAGTCGGCCAGGCAGTGCTGCGCAACCTGTTCGCCTGAAGGTGGACCTGGTGAGGATGTAAGAAGTGCTTAATGTTGAGCCTTGCCACCTCCCGTGGTTGTGCATGTGTGTACTGCTATGTATTCTTGTATTCATGAGCATGTGAACCCATGCCAGACCCCATGCTGGAGAAGGACCAAGTTACTTACCTGTAACTGTTGTTCTCCAGCATGGGTCTGGCATGGATTCACATGCGAACCCTCCCTCCTACCCCTCCGCGGTTCTTCTCTTGGTCCGACTGCCACTTTACGTGCTACCAAATCTGAAGATGGCTGCCAGAGGAGGGACTTAGGTAGAGGGCAGTCATTGGCTGGGGGCAGTATGACCCAGAGGCCAGTGGTTGGTTAAAAGTAGAAAGACAGTTCAGAAACTAAACTGATTTTTTCTTTACCGAGGATTCCCAGCCTGACGACGGGGAATATTCATGAGCATGTGAATCCATGCCAGACCCATGCTGGAGAACAACAGTTACAGGTAAGTATCTGGTTCCTTACGTGACCCAATTTAGTGTATATACTCGTAAGGGCCGTTTATGACTGCAATTTTATTTATGTCTGTCTTTATGGTATTTTATTGGAATAAAGTGTTTTTGATGGACTGATTATTATAGGTGCTTCAGTAACTAAGCAGTGATATGTAAGGGGGCATAAAACACAGGGGAACGACTCCCTATAGGAATGCTGTTCACGCCTCATGGCCCCACACATTTTAAACTGTCAAAGTAATTCTACTGTAATTCCGCAAAAAAAGCCCCATTGGGTCTAATGGAGCCAAAATAAATGGGGAATTCCACCGCCATCACCACTTGTAATCAGGCGATAACGGTAATTCCTCGGGGCAATTTTTTTGAGGATTTACCACCGAACTAGTAATGAGGCCCATTATGTTGCATTCTTAAATTGCAGTTGGTATAATGGAAGGAAAAGAAGGAAAGTCCTATGATCGTGTTTTGGAGACGATCAGTGCTAGAGTTACTTATATACATAGCATAATGAGCTCTGGGTAATATGCTATGTAATAAATTAGATGAAGCTTTTGTAAGGCAAAGCACAGGTCAAATCTCGATGCAATTCCAAAATGGCCACCGAAAACATGTCGGGCGCTCTCCGTCTGAAACATCCATCCGGAACTCACTTCAAAACACTTCCTAACCCTTGGGTGGCTACAACAAGGGTTACTTTATACCCCCGCCCCCACCACAGCGACATTAACATACAGCAGTGGAATACCGCTGAATAATCAAGCAACGAGGACTGACCACGCCCTTGGACGTAGGTCCCCGCAGCCTCACTACCAGCCAGAGATAGTCGTGGGCGCTCTGGCAGGACTCGGGAGGCACATGGGGATAGAAGCAACATCGCTCCACAAAGAGGGACGACTGCAGCCGAAAGCACTCACAGAGCGGGTATCCTGACTACAACAAGTTCCGAGAGCACTAAGCTTAGCAAAAGTCTCCCGTAGGCCGCATCAAACCGTCTTAAGAGTGGAGACCCCGCCCCAGGGATTTACTCCTAGGTGTACTGAGTACTCTCTGGGTATACAGAGGAAGGTGATTGAAGCGGCCAGCAACCTACACTAAAAGCAGAGGCTGGAAACCGCCATCACCTATTTGAATTGTTAGCTGACCTCTTCAAGCGATCTCTCATCGGAGATCCTGTGGTAACTGTACAATGCGAACAATCGCGCTGCTCATTCCAATCTGCAAAGGGAAGCGCTGACTTACCTGGACACGCGCAAGTTGCGGCACACAGAGCCTTGGCAACTCCATAGAGAATCGACTATCAGTAAGTAGCCGCATTCTTCAATACGCCCCATTAACAAGAAGAACTAGAATTTGCTTTAGTGGTGGTGCATCCTCAGCTTTTTACCAATTGGCTAATCCTCGCTACTGATCCCCTAATAACAAGTCTCCAGCCTGGGTCAAACATACAGCTGCACAATTTGCTACTGGGAATAAAGGTGCTGTGCACACGTGTCAAGGTGACAAGCTTCTGAAACAACTAGGTCCATAAGGGTCTCCCACAGTGGGTCTTGGGTTTATTGGTACATACCTTTTCTGGCACAAAGGCCTGCGAAATAAAACCTTGGGTGCAGCCAGGCAGTGCACCTGCAACCTAAACACCAGGAGAATTTTCCCAAGACTTCTACACCAGCTGATATTTGTCGGGAGCGGAGATAAACGTAGTCCAGCTGGGCAACTCCAACCTCAACAGATCACAAAAAACTTTGGGCAAGCAATAAAATCCTCCCTGGACCCACAGCCATGACAAAGCACCCTACCTCACCAATACAGCAAAAAGCACCCCCTGACATGGCGGCCTCTAGGGAAGACTTTACTATATATTTTCAAGAATTTCAGAATCGGTTCACCTGGAACTTTCTATCACAATTTACAGCATTTACGGATGATATGAGGAACTCACTTGCCGAAGTCAGTGAAGAAATTACATCCTTAGCTGAACGTGTCGATTTAAACGAACAAGCCATCCAAACTCTGGAAGCAGACTGCAAACAAACAGATGTAGTAATAGAAGACCTATCTAGAATAACTCATAACCTAGAACTTCAATATGAGGACTTGGAAAACTGATCACATCGATCCAACATCCGGATCAGCGATCTTCTGGAAACAATCTTATATTCGGATTGAAAAGAAGCCACAGTCCAGATATTTGCAAATCTCCTAGCCGGAGAGGAACCCATTGATATACCGCTTGACAGGGTCCACACGTTTGGACCGAAAAGAATCGAACCCGGCTCCTACCCCCGAGATGTTCTGGCAGCCTGTGCACTCTATCCTCAAAAAGAACTTATTCTCAAGGAGGCGAATGCCTCTGAGACGATATCATACAATGGAACTGAAATTCAATTATATCAAGATCTCTCAAGGATAAACCACCAAAAATGCAGACACATCCATGATGCGGTGCGAGTTCTTCAAATCCGGGGTGTAAGATACAGATGGACTTTTCCTTTCGGACTATAATTTAACCTGGATGCAGGCAGCAAAGAATAACGTCCAGGAAGGCAGGCCTGAACCTCTTATGTTATGTTAACAGAACTTGGGTAGTGCACATACACCCTAAGGCATCTTGGCGCTGGTAGCGTGAAATGACGTCTTAATGAAGGAGCTACATTTTTTGAAATAGAGTCGCTTTTAATATCCGTCGAAACGAGAGGTGATCAGCAGTGCCACGTAGCGCAAGAGGGAGGTCATTCCAAGCTTTTGCAGCTGGCATGGAAAAGCCATGTCCTCCTGTTCGAGCAAGTCGGTAGCGGGGAACAGCTACCAGGAGAGCTGAGTGGGAGCGCAAGGATCGAGTAGGCACATAGCGCGGAAATTTAGTTTGAAGGTATTCTGCTCCGATGCCGTAAAAGGCTTGGTGTACTATACACATGGACTTGAAAGAAATCCAGTCTGCTACAGGAAGCCAGTGCAGTTTCTTGAGCAAAGGAGATTTATGCGCTCCAAATGGAGGATGAAGAATAGCTCTGGCCGCTGCGTTCTGCAGTAGCTGTAGCCTCTTAATCGAGTAGCAGGGCTGAGCCAGGTAGAGCGAGTTGCAGTAGTCCAACACACTGAGGACCAGAGCTGCAAACACTGGGGCCTGGCAAGCTGCTGGGATAAAAGGGAGACCCTGATACAAATAGAAGAGTCCACAGGTGTGTCATCGGAAAGCACTCAAATTAACCCAGCAACAAAAAGGCACACAATCTAAGGCCGGGGAATGGCAAATCAGCACACAGCAATGAAAGAAGCGCAGGGACCTGCAAAAAGAGGAATGGCGTTCATGACTGAGGTACCCGATCCCTAAATAATCATCATCATCATCATAATGGCTACAACTGGCCGGACTCTATTGCGAATTTCCGCCGGATGGATCAATCCATGGATCCCCAATATGCAGCAAGATGGAGCGTGACTTACCTATTTGGAATCTTCTGTTCTTAGTAACAGATGAGGGAGCTAGGACTTCCTGCACTTTTTACACAGTTTAAAAGTGGATAGCAGCCGGGTGAGTTTATCCCGGAACACGTCAGGATCTGTGATTCACACCTGGGATCCCCTGGGTGGGGGTGGGATATAAGGGGTCGGGAAAAGGTTTTACCTGATAGCAGTTACATTGAAGGGCTATCAGGGGGTGGGGGTACTTAGTTGGGGTGTGTGTCGCACCTGCATTGCAAAAGTATGCTATTTATTGATATGCAATATCAGAAATATACCAATACCTATCAGCCCTATGTCGTATTTAAGACACAACCAAAATTCAGTGTCTGACATAGAATGTAAGGGGGTTTAATAGGCCACAGAAATGTAGGAAGGTGGAGTCTTTCTTGAGGCGGCACCAACCAGACTTGGTGGCGCTTCAAGAAACTCATACCTTTAAAACTGACAGAAGCAAACTCTGGCTACGCTACTACCCTACAATAATACAGACATGTGCTGTGAGCAAAACAGCAGGAGTTTTGATAGTGGTAAAGGAGCGATGTGGTGTTCAAATAATCTGCGCTAAAATACACAGAGAGGGCAGATATGGCTTTGCGGTCCTCAGTGTACCCTCTGTCAAATTAACAATAGCATCAATATATGTCCCTAATTCTGGGCAAGAAGGATCTATTTATGGATGGAGCGCTACTAATCTTTGGGGATTTTAACTTGAATTGGGATCCTGCACGGGACAGAAGCAGGTTAACTCGTTGGGCCACACCCTCCCCCTCGAGTGAGCTGCAATGTACACTCGCAGATTTATCCCTAATACATATTTGGCTCACACTGAAGGGGGAAGAGAAAGGGTAATCTTTTTATTCACATGTGCACAGGTCATTTTCCCATATAGATTACGCTTGGCCCTCCAGCCCACTGTTGGGATGTGTCGTAATTTGTGTTAGTTTTCCCATCACCGTCTCAGATCATGCCCCGATCACACTAACACTTGACATCACAACGGATAACTTGCAGCTCTGGTCTTGGAAATTTCTGCTTGCTTTATTGCAAGATCAAGTTATCACTGATGAAGTAGCCGCACACATTACTGAATACTTTGACCTGATTCCGACAGGGGGGACCCTACTAAATATTGCCTGGGACATGTTTAAAGCTACTATGAGAGGTGTCCTTATAGCTGCACAAGCTAAAAGACAAACAGATCATGGCCCTCGAATTAGAGCTAGAGGAGTTATTATCTCTTATGAAAAAAACCGGACTCAATTCGGGCCCAGGTATGCCGAAAGCATCTCAGGCTAAATCACTACCTAACAAAGCAGAAAAAGCCCTCTGATTACTCAGAGATACTATATCAAAGCTAACAAAATGGATCACCTGTTGGCAGCCAAGCCTCATCAAAGGGCGGCCTCTCGGGTCGTACAACGAATCAAGCTGTCCTCAGGGAGATGACCTCTGAAACCACAGGTATCCTTAAACAATTTCATACATTTTATTTCAATATATACAAATCTGATTTGCCGGATCCTACTACACAAACAAAGTATCTGGAGTCGGTGGAACTCCCCAGGCTCTCGTTGGCGAATGGTCACATTTTACAAAAACCTATCATGTCAGATGAGTTGTTACGGTTTAACCGGTAGCTCTCATTAAATAGGTCGCCTGGCCCAGATGAATTTCCGGGCAGGTTTTACAAAACATGGCAATATTTTAGCTCCTATCCTAAGTAAATTGTTCCATTCCTTTTCAAATGGGGGACAAATCTCGCCCTCCATGGAAGTAGCGAAAATAGTTTTGTTCCCTAAAAGGGGTAAAGACCCAACAAACTGCAGGTCCTATCGTCCAATTGCACTTAACATAGACACACACATGTTCACCAAGGTGTTGGCCAATCGGATTGTAAACCTTTTACCATCATTAATGCACACAGATCAGACAGGCTTCATTAAGTCAAGGCAATCACATGAAAATATACGTAGAGTATGCCACATTGTAATGTATTGTTATATTTTTTATTTATTAATAATGCACGCCGGGCCCGTGGCAGGGGTGCAGGGAAGGTTACATAGTTACATATGGCATGGACATCAGATATGAATATATACAGATAAAATAGGTGGCAGACATGGAAATAAATACAGTTAAATGCTGATACAAATTTTGTGGCAGCAATGTACATATATACAATAGAAAGTATTTCTCTGGGTACTGTTTCTTATTTAGTTATTGTAGCAGGAAGATGTACTGGATAGTTGACCGAGGGGTCACAGGTCTTGGGAGTGCAACCACTTCCTGACGCTATTGGATTGCGCTTTTCTGATAGGTCGTTCTGATGTGCGTTTGGTAAGTCTGTCACAGAGGTGTAGGGGAGCCTTGTTGGACAGGCATTTGCGAGTGAGGTTGAGTGATTTGAACTTGATTCTGTTTATCGCGAGCCAGCTGATGGCGCGTCTCACGTGCGATATATGCTGTGTTTTGGGTATGCATAGAGCTGCTCTAGGGGCATTGTTTTGGATTGTCTGGAGTTTGTTAGTGTTGCGTTTACTGGTGCCTAAGTAGAGGGCATTACAATAGTCTACTTTGGAAAGGATTGAGGCCCTTGCAATTGTAGTAAGGCTATCTGTGGACAATATCTTCTTCACAGGTCTTGGAGAAGAGATCTTACAGAAGATGGAGAAGAAACCTATCCCTGCAGTTCTGGTTTCTATAGACACCGAAAAGGCATTTGATCGAGTAGAATTCCTGTTCCGGACACTAGAAAAAAATGGGATTTGCACCAAACTATATATGATGGAACAGGGCAAACTACCAAAATCCTTCTGCAAGACTGTCAATAAAAGGCTCTTCTGTTATTTCCCTTCAGCAAGGTACTAAACAGGGGTGCCCTCTTTCCCCTATGTTATACACGTTACACTTGGAACTCTTACTGGGCAAAATTAGACAGAGAGAATAAAAGGTGTTCCGTTCGGCTGAGCTATGCACAAAATTATGGCTCAGGCAGACGATATGCTACTTATGGCAACAAATCCATCAAACTCGATACGGGAAGTGTCACACGCATTTGAAAAAGTCGGTGCCGTGGAGGGATTAAAAATAAATACGCACAAATCGGAGATCTTAAATCTATCATTATCTCCAGACCTGCAGGAAGGGACACAATGTGGATGGGCCAAAGATGGAATTACATTACATGGGGTAAGAATCACTCCATCCCTCAAAGATGTATATGTAGCTAACTATACTCCCCTACTAAAAGATATTCAATCTCAATTGAAAAATGTGACCCACTTACGATCTCATGGTTGGGTAGAATTAACTCTGTGAAAATGGTCTTTCTCCCTAGAGCACTCTACTTATTTCAAGTACTACCCACCAAGGTACCCCAATCCCTTTTTCCCTAAAATACATAGGGCAGTTTCTTCCTTTGTTTGGCAAAACAAAACCCTGTGGATAGCCTTAACTACGTTAATGCTGCCACCAGATAAAGGTGGGATGGGACTTCCTAATTTCCAGACATACTATAAAGCGGTGCAAATCCGGGTGATAAAGGAATGGTCCGCGGGCATGGATCTATGTGATTATTGCGACCCCCACAATTGCGACGGCCGAAAATGCAGACTTTTTTTTAGAACCCCCTTTACACCACATGTATATGTGGGGGGAGACCCCCCGCAGTACCCCATATTAATATTATATTATATACCCCCCCACATATATATGTGGTGTAAGGGGGGGTAAAAAAGTCCACATTTCGGCCTTCTTAATTGTGAGGGTGAAATTTTGGTACAATTCCGCAGGCACAATTGAGAAGTGCTGGGTACAGATGGAACTAGCTGTGGGGTGGGACCTAGACTAACTGACATACTGTGGTTACCGAAATCTGATCGCCCTCCCAACATACAAATGAGTGAAGTTATACACAAGGTGGAAAATACCTGGGATGAGGTAGTCATAAAGCATGGCATAACGACGTTTCCTTCTCCTTTCACATCCCTGTTTTTTAATCCCCAGTTTAGTCCGGGCCTACAACCCAATGCATTCACGGAAGGGAAGGCGGCTCGGTGTGTAAAGCGGAGTGATATGTGTTTGGGGGAAACAGTAAAACCATTTATACAATACAAACAGGAGTTGGGGCTACATGAGGAATCTAGGTTTCAATATTTCCAGGTGAGACACTGGATTGTAGCGCCTCTGACAAAGGTGGCAGCCACCAGGGAATTAACATTGTTTGAGCAATATCTCTATCTTATATAAAATATGAGGGCAAGGGACAAACAAAACTAAGATCAGTTATAAAAAAACGTTAGCTGGTTACAGTGGGGGAAGAAGTCACTGATCAGGCATGGGAGAAACTTTGGAAAACAATTCCCAAACTTGCCAGATCAATTCAAATTAAAGAATTCTGGCTCAAACTCATGGTCCAATGGCACTACACACTAGCCCGCCTTGCTCAAATGAAGCCTACCATATCTGACAAATGCTGACGGGAATGTGATCATGTGGGAAACTGGGAACATATATGGTTCAGCTGTCCGAGGCTGGCAAATTATTGGGGAGAGGTGAATTCAGATCTGTGTGAAATCTTTTCTATTCATACACCTCTCTACGTACTTTTGCTAGTCATGATGGATGATGACTTTAGACAACGGCTGAAAGCAATCCAGAAAGCTTTTGTGATACTCCTTAAAGCACTAAGTACTCTCAATACATCATTAATGGTTTAGGTACAATTCGGCAACATGCAGAGTTAAAGGTAAAAACCTAAAAAAATAATGAGAATGTTTAAGCACATACAGAAGTTTGCAGACTTTTTTTGCCTAAAGCTTAGACCACAGCAACAACCAACATGGGAATATAAGCATAGGTAGAGGGGAGCATGGGCTTAAAGGGGAGGAGTTGGTCATCATGGACTTAGACCCCCTGGTTAAAAGTGCTAAATAAAATTAAATAAATATAAATACGTTTTTGGGTGATCTCCCTTCATTTGCTAATATTCAAAAGAGCTGGTCTTTTACATAATCACGTAAACCCTTAAAGTTATCTTTCAAAAATAGGGCCCAGGTGCTGGATCTTTAATGACTAATTAGAATGTATTTATTTCATGGTCCTCTCATGGTCCTCATTCATTTGATAAGAAAAATGCCATTACAATGAGCACAACTATAAGAATCACCCAAATAAATAGATACAATCAAAATCGATTGATTAGAAATTTGTTATGCCATCCTCTCCACCAATAATTTTTTTCTATCTTTCCAAGCCCTCCAAATATATTGTTCCACTGCAAATACTTTGGTGCAGTACCCAATCAATTTATCAAAAATTATTCAGAGTGGTACATTTCACTGAAGACCATAATACCGAAAATATTAAATAAATATATAAAGGTAAGTGGGTTAAGGGGTTAAAATGAGTCGGGATGGGGTTGGGATGGCGCTATAAGGGTAGAAAATCAGGGGGTGTGGGGAGGACCGTCAAATAAAATAAAAAAAACAGTATTTTTCTGTATTTTGTCCGCAATGAAATGTACCACTCTGAATTTTCTGTCGGTAAATTAAATATAACTGCATGCAGGAAACTTTATTTTGTGCCCAAACCATGACCTTGTGAAGAAGTCTAATTTGTGCCTGCCTCAACAGTGGGTTCTGCCAAATAGACCTGGCCAACTTGTAAAAAGGAGAGAGACAGTCTCACAGTCTCACAGAATACTGGTTTCTCGATCTAGATTTGATGCTCCTGGGAAAAACGGTCATGGACCATTACTCCTGCAACTCTTTTTTTTGGATATGGGGGGGACACCCTCAGAACCCTCTAATGAGCTCCACCACACTTCCACCACCCAACTCCCCTATCACAGCAGAGAACACCCTGCAACCACTGGGCTCACGCTGGCACCCACCCTTCTGCCCCTGACTCCTTAAAACCCCTGCCTCGACCATCCTTGTGTATCCTTTCCCCACCCACACCCATACACTTGCTCCCCAACCCACCACTTCACTCACTCAACCCACCCACTGCTTACCTTTTTGCCCACAGCTGCCAACACTTCTGGGTCTGTGCAAGTTTGGTAATGCACTTTTCCCTACAGGCCGCCATTCCGGAAAGGTAGCTTCTCGGTTATTGGTTGGTTTTTGAGCATATTGGGTAATATACCCTTGAAAACAGCACCATAATCACACAAACATTCTGAAGAGTTTACATTCTTCAATCTCCCACCAATGCATCTAATAGAGAGAAAGAGCCAATACAGAATTTGATATAGAGTGAACACATTTCCATGATGGACATATTGTCCAGATTTTGCACACGACCCCTCTCCACCTTCAATGTAAGATACTGGGACTGCTTTGGCTGCAAGGGGACTTTCCCCAAGTAGAGTTCACTTTTCCATTCCCAACACCTATCCTTAAGATCTCTTAAATCGACTCTTTTCAGTGTGGCCCCACATACAGGCCAAATCTAAGATCAACATGCCTCACCGGATTGCTTCAATCCATCCCAGATCTCTGTATCCATGCTGGGCAAGCATATCTCTTAGATGGCACTTAGTAGACCATCAACTGTCCATATTGTAGCCCAAAACATCAGGGCCTTAGAACTAGGTTATTTGAAATCAATTTTGCTCCTATTCTTCATGGGTCAAAACTGATGAAGCAGATATTTACCAATAATTTTAATAAAACAATCTCAGCAATAAACCTCCTGGCATTGACTAAATCCCCACAGCTCAGCGCTATGTAATGCTGCTGCTACACCCTTGGCTTGACAGACCAGTAGGGCAGGAGTGATAAAGGGGCCCCCAAAACGATGGGAAAACAAAGTATCCCTCCACAATTTGTCGAAGTCTTGTGTTACCCTTTTTTTACCTGGGCTACCCATGAACAATTACAGACAATCAAAATGTGGGACTTGTTTAAGAGTTGACCTCCCCGCACTAATAAGTGGTTTTCTGAGCTTTTTTTGTCTAGCCAATTACCATAATGATGGTTTGAGGGTCATTGATCGAAAGGCTCGTTCTCTGAAAACATGCCTGAAAAGCCTGCAGCAAGGACCTCTGTCTGCGAGAGGATTAATGGGTCATCTGCCAAATGGCACACAACTTTCCCCCATTTTTGGTGGGACCCTGTCCCATCCCTGAAGTCAATCATCTAGATCATTGATAAACAAATTGAAAAGCTTTAAGGCGAGTACATACCCCTGCCTAACAACCCTAGAAATCTCATATTCCTTCGAAACTTCCCCTTGGTGGCCCATTCTTTACTCATCCCCAGGTACTCATGAAGGGCCTTAATCACATTTATCATAATATTTCCTTAGTCAAGGATTCCCAAAATAGGCTACCAGTGACTGAATCAAATGCCCCTTTAAGATCTACAAACCAATGTATGTATTGATTGTATTTGGGTTTATGTCAATATATGTATGTATGTATGGGGTTTACGAAGAGCAAACCTAGCTGTTAGAATCTACTAACTGTCTTGAGGATGCTTCAAAGTGCTTAAAAAGGGTGAGGATACATAGAGGAGGGTGAAAAAGTTTAAGGGTGTATAGTCGAGTAGGGCGCACAAAAACTCCAAATATGGTCTTCTAGTAAAACCCTATAATTTCACAAAAGAGCGTCTCTCCTGGGTCAAACTCAAAAACCGGTATCAGGACAGTCTCTTGTCAATAGTTCCAACAGTTCAAGAGCCTTAGTACGAAGTTCACAGTATTTCAAGATAGCTCCCGGCATTCATGGTCTCTAGGTTCTACCACTTAGCACTTACTGTAACTAGCGCTCTGATGCCGGAGGGTTTGGTGCGCGGCTATAAATGCAAAATAAATCCAATAAGTAAAACACTTCTGGTTGATTTCTGGTTGATGGTGGGATATGACCAACTCAAACACAGGGGAGACCAGAGGAAAAATGTATCTCGACCACCAACAACAACCCTCTTAATCCAACACGAAATCGTACAAAAACTATGTTCGAGGGGTCCCTTGCTTTTTTATGCTTGCACCTATATTGCTCTTGTAAGCAGTCCTACTAATTTGTTCTGTGATCCCACTTTTCAGGGGATTTTGTTTCCACCCATTCAATGGAGCTAAACCACTTCGTACAAATAAATATTTAATTTTATTTAGTACACATTATGAAATCACAAAAATACATGACCATCAAATGCATTTTACCTCTCTTGTTAATCAATATAGAGTTTTGTCATCACATGCTTCATTCAATTCTAAAAAGCAATATAACCAATCTGTATCCTCTGTACAACCATTTGTTTATACAATTTTCTTACAGTTAATTCTTCAGATCTTTCATCACTGAACAACCTCTTAATCAGGAACGCACAGGCCAGTCTTTTATTACTTCTAATTCTCGTGAAAATGACTCCTTGATCCACTTTTACAACATTCCACTCATACCCGACATATTTCATTCCTCATTCATACTACTCAACACACCATCTGGCAAAATCATCAACGGTGTACAGTATAAATGACTGATTTGTGATTAATCAATTCTGTTAACTTTGATCTAAGCATTTGGGGTAGTTGAACTCGTTTCTCTCTCCCCAGTCTTCTAGTTCTAAGTCAATATCGATGTCTGCCTCTATATGGAGTGTTTACTCCCTTGTGGTGGTCCTGTTATGTCTTTTGCGGCTACGGCTCGCTTTCCTGTCCTCTGTTTTTGCCGTATTGGCTGAAGGGTACTTGTAAGTCACAAACGTTAACCGCTGCAGCTTCCTTCGATATGACATTCATCTTCCTCTTGACTCGAGGTGGATTATAGCTCGGGCGCCTCGCCTTATTTCCCTCTCTCCGTTAGTCGGGAAGTGTTACGCTCTTAGTGTTAGAAGCATTGTTGGTCCGGTTGTATGGCCTCCAACGATTATCGAACGTCCTAACGGGCCGTGAGTCTCTGTTCAGCGTCTCTCTGGGTTTCCTCTCTCCCACGTACAGTTATGCATATGACCAACTACTCTCTTCCTTGTTTGTTTGTTTGTTTATTTATTGTGCGCACCGGACCCTGGGGTAGCAGGGCGCAAGAGAACAAGGAAGTTTACAGCTTGGTTACATACATTACAAGTTACAGGTTACAGAGCATGTAGAGTGGCCATTACTTGACTTTGCAAGGTAAAACAGACAATCAATCAAATCCATGGTGAGCGAGCAATATAGCAGGTCAGTGGCGAACGAGCAATATAGCAGGTCATTGCGTGTCAGGTGAAGTACATGTGGAAGTGCAAGGGTAGAGAGTCATTAAATCTCCTTCTCAGTAAGCCATTTTATGGTGTTCTTTCTGAAGTTGTTGAACGTTTGGTTAGATCTGAGTGCATGAGGTAGGGCGTTCCATAATTGCGCTGCCTTGACTGGGAAGCTGGATCCTCCAATAGTGGCTAGTTTAAATCTGGGCACTAGTAGGCAGTTTGGGCTGACTGTCCTTGTAAGTCTAGTGGGATTTTTTCTGTTGAAGCGTTCTGAGAGGTAGCGGGGGGCTTTGTTGTTTAAGCATTTGTGGATAAGGGAGGCAGATTTGAGGTTGATTTTTTCTTGGGTGGATAACCATTTGTGTTTACGTCTTATTTCTGAGATATGTACTCTTCTAGGGATACTTAGTGCCGCTCTAAGTGCATTGTTTTGGAGCACTTGGATTCTATTGATGATTTGTTTGGTTGTCCCTATGTAAAGGGCGTTGCAATAGTCTAATTTTGATAAGATGAGGGCTCTAGCTAGGATAAGACAGCTGTCATCTGATAGGAATTGTTTCCCAGCTCGTATTAGTTTGCATGTGTAAGCCGTGGATGAGGCCAATGCGTTCACCTGTTTGGTAAAAGATAGTGTCGCATCAAGGTAAAAACCTAGGGTTTTTACTTCTCTAGTGACTTTGATGGTGTTACCATCGATGATGAAGGCTGAGTAGTTTTGGTTGAGTTTGGAAATGCGGGCTGCCGTACCCAGGATGATGAGCTCTGTTTTGTCATCGTTCAAGCATAGGCCATGGTTGGCCATCCATGCTTGAACGATGCTATAGAGACTGTTCACCAAAGCCAGATCTTCAACGTAATCCCCAGTAAGTGGTAGGAGAATCTGGGTATCGTCTGCGTAGTTAGTATAGGTGATACCTAGATTATCAAGATCGTCGAAAAGTGGCTTGGTGAAGATATTATAGAGTGTCGGCGAGACACAGGATCCCTGGGGCACTCCGCAGGTGATGGGAATCGGGTCTGCTGCCGCTGCGAGGGAGTCTGCAGCTGTCTGCCAAGCCACAGACATAACAAGAGTTTCGCTTCCACTTTAAGGCAGCACCAACTGTGTTTGCCTGCCTCATTTTCCAAAGATGAGCTTAAGATAACCTGGTGACCACCCCTTCCTAGGGTCTTAGCGTCTGCTCTGTTCAAAGTCTCTCTAATCCAGCCCTGGTCCCGTTCCTTGGACACATTGCCACATACTTATTTCTACTCAGACTGTGGGACTAACCCCTTCCAATTGCGGTCTCACCACTACCCACTTCCTTTGGCTAAGTAAGACCCCTCTTTGTGTCCTGCTCTTGCAGGCTTCCACCTTACTAGCCAGAGTTCTGTCCCGATCTTCACTCGCTTCCAGATGTATTTTTCCCTCCACCTCCTGAGAGCTCTGTCTTCCAGTGGGAACCACAGTGAGCCTTGTGAATGCTTCCAAGTACTCAGCATAATTCCTAGGAGATTCGACCCTTTATGTCACAGAGTCAATCTTGGGAAGGGTATGCACTGCCACATGCAAGGTTCCAGCTCATCTAGCAAGTCCCTTAAAGGGCCAGTAATATTTTTGGGCAACTTGTGACTGACTCTGTCCCAGGTGCTGGAGCAAAGTGATAGTGACCAGGGGACCCGTGCCACAGCAAGCCCAGGGTCATTATCCAGTAGCTTGGGGAGGTTCTCAGGCCCTTTGGTGATCTCTCGAAATGTTCCCAGTTTTAGGCGAAGGATTTTGGCACTAGTGCTAGAGTACAATAACAAACGTCTGACTTAATGAAATCCTTAGAAAGATCACCAGCAAGCATTGACAACAGTTAGATGGGGAATGCCCAATAGGGTGGGCATCTGGGAATTACAGGGGAGGGACCAATCTCTGGAATCTGACTGGTCTGAGAATGAGCATGTGTCTAAGGTTGAATTATGTGACTGGCTTCAGGCTGCTTGCTGTACAGGGAGAAGAGTCTATATAAAATGGCAATATGCCATATAAAAATCTACATGCATCCAGTGGATGGCTGTTTACATCATGATTGTCACTCAGTGGTGCAATATGCAGCAGAAACAAAATGGCAGGATTGTTAAAATGATGTGAATTCGTGAATCTAACCCTTTCTGGCCATTAGGCTAAATCAGTCATACGTATTCCGCACATATACAAGAAAGAGGAATTCATCATTGAAGCGTAACTATTTCAACGTACCAGTATGTGCTCTGATTCGCCGTTCTTTCCTTTTCATACTTTTGGATTTGTTCATAAATGTATCTGGGCGAGATACAGCCTAACGCCAACCTGTAAAATACAAGGATGCCAAAAATTAACATTTAAAAAAGTACAAAAAAGTACAAATGCTTGTGCTACGATTTTTAACATTTGTGCAGAAAATCTTACGGCCTTGACATTTTTTTCTCCAATTATTCACGGTTTATAGGCATCGGGGTGCAAGGAGGATAGTTAAAAGTTCCAAAGGAGAATGTGATCAGGTGTCCAAGAGAATGAAAAGAAGGGGGATAAAGCAGGGGAGGAAATTATTGAAAGTGGGTGCCATCGATGATGAGCAAGAGGAAATGAGGGCGAAAGATTGAGTGAGAGGGTAAAGTGTGAGTGTGAGAGAAAGGATGAGAGGGGGTAGAGAGTGGGGTGGGATCTATAGAGAGTTGGGTTGGTCAAGGAATAGGAGTGGGAGTAGAGCAGGTGGGTGTTGGTAGAGAGTGGGGGTAGGATGGGTGGGCGTAGAGACAGTGGGAGTAGGGTGGGTTGATGGGCATGGAGAGTGGGGGATGGGTGGGGTAGAGAGTGTGGGGTAGTGAGAGTGGGGGTAGAATGGGTGGCAGGAGGGTAGAGAGGGTTGTCAAATTTAGCCTAAAATAGACCAAACAAAACCCAAACAGCTCACATAATTGGGATTGGGTGGGGCAGAAAAGTGGGTTAGAGAGAGTGGGCATTTGTAGAAAGGCAGCCTCAGGAGGAAAAAAAAACAAACACCTGCTGCAAAAAATTGCCCAAAAATATCCCAAATGTCAGCAAACAAAATCCCTAAATAGCCCAACATGAAATCAATGAGCAGCTGCGAAATGTATAGGCACTCGACTTGCTTCTTACAAAGATGCTGATTGGAGCAAATATTGTTAGGGAACTTCTCATTGGGAAGTACGGCAAAGGAGTTTGGAAAAAGATGTTAGTGATTTGGCATTGTCAAGCGATGGCATTGCCCATTGCTATGCCAACCAGATAGTCTCAGTCTAGAACCCCCATGCCCCCCCTCTCTTCTGTAACAATGGTTTCGGCAATTTTGTGGCACAAGTCCAACAAAAATGTGCCACAACCAAAAATCACCTAATCTATTCCTGCTTTGCATGCTCCGAGTTTGAACAGCCATTGGCCTGCAAAGCATGATGGAGAGCGCACTGAGACGAACAAGAGGACCTGGTTTCCAATACTGACAGGAACCAAGGTCACTTATGACTGTATTTATGTGTAAACAAATCAATAAAAACGGAAAACAGGGAGCTTAGGTACAATTTCTGTCACACCACCATAGGTCTCTATAGAGACAGATGGCAAGCAAATTTATGAAAAAATAATTGGTGCATCTTTTCACAGTTCGGGGCTACGGGGCGAGGATGAAAGACATCCACCACAATCAGAAATGGTTTTGGCCCTGTGTTAAATTGCCCAATATGTATGACAAGCTGCACAGACAGCGTTAATTGTCTTATTTCACTGCTGATGTGTGTTTAACTGTAGACATTGAAGGACGTCGTGTTTGCAATCGTCCTCTTTCTTTGTTTGAGGGGGCGGTTCTTTGCCTCTCCTCCATTTCCCTTTTGGCTTCATATGTGTTATACTTACCACCCGGGCAGCGGACGGGCGCAGCGGGCGCACCGTCAGCGCGCCAAAAACGTGCTTAAGGCAAGCCCGTCTGTGCTGAGGCAGGGCGGCAGGGGACCATACATTTCGCTCGCAACAATATTCTTGCGCTTGCCACTCCCAATACCCGGTTCCCGGTAGGTTGGCAGGCTTTTCCCGCAAGGTGCTTGTCTACTGATTTATTAACTCCTATTGCGCAAAGTCCAAAGACTTTTGATATCTCACTGTTGCTTTTTAACACCCGGTCATTGCCAGACTATGTGACTGACATCTACCAACTACTGACTGACTGTCAGCCGCAGCTGCTATTTTTGACTGAGACCTGGCTGCAGGAATCGTCAGCACTGGCCTTGGTTCAAGCCATTCCAGGTAAATATGGAATTATTCATGCTGATCGCCCCTCCACTCAAATGGGAGGTGGAGTTGCAGTGATCTTTAAATCTTCCCTAGCAATGACTAGGCTTGAATAGTCTCACTCACTGGCCATGGAGACGTTACTCCTCCGCTGTATTTTTACTTCTTTTGTATGTCATTTTTTGGTTATCTACCGCCCCCCTGGCTCTTATGCCGGGCTGCTCGAGCCCCTTATGGACATGGTATCTGATCTTTCTGCTTGCTTCACCCACCTTATATTATTGGGTGACCTCAACCTGAAATGTAACCATCCTCGTCCCCCTGCTCTTAACCTCTTTTTTGAGAGCCTAGACAACTTAGGACTCACTCAAGTAGCCTCTGGGCCTACCCATAAATTTGGTAACACCTTGGATCTGATCCTAGCAAATACACATCTTGTGTTTTCGTACCCTGCTGAACCAGTGATTTGGTCAGACTATTATTTAGTGCCATGTGTGCTAAAAAAATATTAAAATGCAGCAAAGGGTGGCCCTGCCTAAAAGATTGCAACGGTGTTGGCGTTCGGCTGATTTATCGGCCCTTGTCCAAATAGTTAAGGAGAGAGTACTGAAACTTCAACTACCCTATCTGGCCTTTCACAGTCCTTGCATCAGGCAGCCAATGATATGGCCCCTCTTAGACTCATTCAACCGCTGAGACTGCCTATGGAACCCTGGTTCTCTGAGACCCTTTAGGTGCACCATCTTTCACTGCGCCAGGCCGAACGAAAGTGGCGGCTAGCGTATTATCTGAATCTTAAACTTGTGTATAAAGCCTGCATCATTTCCCATTCAGCTGCTATTCTGGCAGCTAAGAGGGCTTTTTATGTCCAAAAAATTGAATCTGCACTTGGTCAGATTAAGACCCTTTTCTTGGTGGTAAGATCCCTCTCCTCGGAACGTAAACTCTCCCCTTCCGTCAGCCCGACACAAGATCTTTGTGACTCGCTGGCGCAATATTTCACTACTAAAATGGAGAAAATTTGCCCTGACATTGCACAGCCTACTATTTTAACATCTACCTCTGCTAGTGACAGGGTTGCCCCTATAAACCAGTCAGCAACGGGTGGCTGGTCATCCTTTCCCATCTTCAACGAAGATGCAGTTCTTACTGCCATGCAGAGCATTAAGTCGGGGGCCGCTTCTGACATAATCCATCTTGTGGTGATGAGAGATATATGTCCAGGGCTGCTATGTGAATCACACAGGCAATTAATAATTCTTGTCAATCAGGGATTATTCCTTCCGAGCTCAAGGCTGCCACTGTCATTCCTCTTCTTAAAAAGCCTTCACTTGACCCTTTGTTACCCTCCAATTACCCTCATATTTCACTGCTTCCTTTCTTTATGAAACTTCTTGAATCCTTGGTCTCTCCTCTGCTTTCTGCTTTCATGGAATCTACTGGTCTTTTTGATGTTGCTCAATCGGGGTTCAGGCCAGGACGGGGGACTGAGAGCATCCTGGTCTCTGTCCATGATAATACGGCTAGGCTGGTTGATGCTGGTGGGGTCAGGCCCCTGATTTTACTAGATCTTTCAGCGGCATTTGACACCGTAGACCACCCTATCCTGCTCACCCGCCTGACCCAAACTGGCATTTCAGACCAGGTGCTGACTTGGTTTGCCTCATTCCTGGCCAACAGAACCCAAACTATCTCTCCCTCCTTTTCTCTCTGGTTTATTCTCTCTATGCAGTGGTGTTCCCCAGGGATCTGCCTTGTCCTCAATTCTCTTCAATATCTACATCTGGCCTCTTGAGTGTCTCATCCGCTCCGTCGGCATCAGGTGCTATTCGTATGCCGACAACACACATAACCTAATCCGGTTAGATCAGGCTGAGGTGTCGTTGTGCCTGTCGCAGTGCCTGACTGCCGTGGGGGCTTGGATGAACCACAATTGGCTGAAGTTGAATGGAGACAAGACAGAGGTGCTGGTGGTGGGATCCCCTCCTGACCCTTCACTCTAGGTGTCTTCCTACTGGCCTCTCTCCCTTGGCTCCCTTCCAGTCCCTACTGAGAAGGTGAAGAATTTAGGCATTGTGATGACCGCCTCCGTGTCAATGGACTCACAAGTGGCAGCAGTCTGTCAGTGTGGCCACTATCACCTAACAATTCTAAAAAAGGTTTTGCCATTTATCCCTGCTCACCTTCGTCCGCCAGTAGTGGCAACCCTAGCACTAAGCTGACTGGACTACTGCAACTCACTGCATCTGGCCCAACCTAAGGGCTTAGTCCAGCGGCTTCAGCGCTTGCAGAACATGGCTGCCCGGGTGGCAACTGGCTTCTGTTATGGAGCTCACGTTTCCCCGGTCTTGCATTGACTCCATTGACTGGCTGTCAAACAGCCCATTGCTTTCAAGGCCTGTTGCTTGGTGCACTGCGCCCTGCATAATCAAGGGGCAGAATATCTTCGTGATAAGTTCACTCGCTACTGCCCTATACGACCTTAAGATCGGCAGGTGCTAGTTTGCTTGTAGTTCCATCTTTCCAGCACGCCCACATCGGAGATGGGGTTTTTTCAGGGACTTCGGCAGAGCTGTGGAAAAGTCTCCCGCTGGCCATGAAAACTCTCTCGAATCATTTGGCTTTTAGAAAAGTGCTTAAAACCTATCTGTTTGGTTAACTTATGCTTGGGTCCTGCCTCTTCCTCTCTCTAGCGCCACGATGCCTTCGGCGACCGTGCGCTCTAAAAGTGCTGCCAATAACATAACACACTATTTATGTCAAACCACACCTTCAACATACATCTCTTGCCAGCTGCGGACACTGGAGGCGACGCACAACAAACCACAGTTTTTTAATTTATTTTAAATGGCTGCCGGGATTGGTTTGGCCGTCATTGTAGGAAATGGAGCAAGTAACAGAGTTTACCACCACACAATTGCAAAAAACCTTGCAGTCAGTGTATGGTCCATTACTACTTGGATCACAACCACAGGCCCTCCAGTTACTGCATGGCCATTTCACAAGCGCAAAACTAATTAGAAAATGTCCACAGGTGCTGTCAAATTTAAAAAATGCCACTCAAAATTCACACATTTGCATATTTTACCCACCTATCACTAATTTAATTAGCCTGAAGGACAACTTACTTAAAAGGCAGTTTCCGATTTCCAGGCAGTTTCTGACATGCAAATGTTAGGAAAGATTTCCCTTGGGTGCAATTGTCCCTTCATTTTTGGACACCCAGCCCCCAAACATTTTGCTTTTGTTTGGCCAACGTAATCTGACTTCCTCCAGTGGATCTTCTGGGCTTTTGCTCATCTGTTATGGAGAAAGTGACACGTCCTTCAGACTGTCAGTACTGGGAAACTAGGTTTCCTTTAGTCTTTCACTATGTTGCCATTTCTTGGTAACTTTTTATCTCTGTGACAAGTACCTTACAGTACCGAGCATAGGGGTTCTTTTGTTTATGGCCCTAGACACCCTCCAAGGATTTTTGGGTTATTGTACAAGTGTGCCTAGGACAAACCGGTGGCAGCAGTTTACTTTTATAGTAGTTTTACTTCCTTTTTAATGAACCATATTGCGTTTGGTCCAAGACTGTGGCCAGTGCTGAAAATAGCCATTCTACCCATTGGCCATTTTGTCCCTTTGCCTTCCCCCATGTCAAGTAGACCCAGGAATTCCTTATTTGGGCATGCAGCCTCCTGCAAAAAACGTATATTTTGCGGGCTCCTGCAGGACACGTGTGCTAGTGCCCAGGATGAGGATTGGGACCGTCTGGCCCCAATCCACACTTCTGGTGCCAGTATGTCTGGCATGCCTGAATATCTGGGACCACCATGGGCCACGATTGGTCCATGTCTGGCGTGCATGCAAGAGAGCAGATCTTCCACTGGTTATCCCAGATTTGATACACAAAAAAAATCTAGGATAGGAGAAGGGGCTCTTCATCCATCCCAGAATGATCAACTGAAGTTCCCTCTGAACTACATAAGGAGCCAAGTATACTGAAATGCTAAATCAGACCTCTGAAACTGTGTAAGATGTGCTGGAAGGTTTGGCACCCTGGAGCCCGCTGTTGTCCCGTTGGACCCCGGTTTTTGCATTGATCACTGAAGGCCTGCAAGGGTGCTTCGACCCTTTGGAGTAGTCAGAACAACTACTCTCTGCACCTCCCGATTATCCTCCCGAGCCTCATCGAAGTGTTCCTAGGTCGTCCAGCGATCTGACCAGCTCGAACCCGGGGTATTGCATAGTATTGTCGCCGTCCCGAGTTGACACTCAAGATTTAGGAATTGCCAGATTGTGGTCCTGGACCCTTCCCACCAAATGCTGTAGTCCTAGCTCCTCTGGGTCGCGATTTAAGGGGTTTTGCCATGCTGCAAGCATTTGCGGTCCCTGTTTCGCCCTGCTGTGGTGACTGTCATTGTAGGAGCCTTGCCTGCATGCCCCCCTGTGCCCCGAGACGTGCTCCACTGGAACTGTCCTCTTTTCTTCATCGAGAGCTGAGAAAAGGCTACAGTCCCGCCAAGGACGATCATCCTGTCCGGCAGCCTCTCAGAGCTGGTGCGATGTTCAACTGCAGGGGTTGAACCTACAAGCAACTTGGCCTAGACTGGCAAAGTTTGGCCTGGAATGTGTTGAGGATCTGCGTGTACTTGCATCACTTACCGGTGGCCCCCTGGCACAGCCATTTTTCTTTACGCACAAGAATCCCTAAAAAGATATTCACATTAGCTGGGCAGCCTGCTCTCCCTAGCTATTCCCGAAACTCAAAATGTCGCTCTACCTGCAAGGGTAGACCCTCCTCAAATAGTAGGACACTGTTCTTCATCATCTCAAGCCACTTCCTGAACTGATACAGCCCCTTTAAGAGGACCCGCTTTCTCTCATTACGCATAACTGCACATGTTCAACGCAGTAATGTACTTTTGAGCAAATGGCTTCCCACTTCGTTGGGCTGGACGGCTTAAGTTAGGGATCGATTCTGAAGAACTGCCGAATGCTAGATTTGTGTTGCCCTACACTTCTTTAGCAGGTTGTGGCTGTGTTTTCCCTTTTACTGCGTTAGGAGAAACAGAACTGTATATATGTTAAATAGTGAAAGGCATGTGTGGTAACTGTTTCATATTACTGTGGTTTATTTGTGTTTAATTATTAAGGCCTATAATAAATGTATATGTATTTTTGATATACACTTGTCTACTCGTATTCTGTGGAGTGTCTCTGTGTGCTCATTGTGGGCTTCTGAGCACTCTCACCCGTCGTGAGACTTAGGCTTGAACGCCTGCTAATCTACTGTAATTGGTCTGGCTTGTCCAGAAGGTTCCCCTGTTCCACTAGGGTGGCCTCCTAAACTTCTGCTGACCAGGTCAGAGTTTAGAAATCCATCTCAACACCGAACACAGCTGCCCTAGTGTTCCCAGACCTCATACATCTGTATCATCTGCTTTTCAATGAGGATATCAGCAATGAACAGAGCCGTATCCAGGGTAAGGCAAATGAGGCAATGGCCTGGGGCACAGATGGGGGGAGAGGTGGTGCTGCAGGTACGGCCTGTTAAACCCTTCACAGGGCGGACAGAGAACATACTTTGCATTCTGTCAATGATAAACAGACGCAACACATGGACAGAGTCAGTAGCTGGCTCTGCCTGCATCCATCTACCGCCCACCCCTGTTTGCACTCAAAGGCTTACGTGCTCAGCTCAGAGTTCATTAGGAAGGCTCCCATATCCAAAGTTAGCATCTCTTTGTAAAGATAAACCTGTTTAAAACTGTGGCAAAACCTTGAACAGAGTGTGATAAATAGTATACAGGGATAAAGCGCTCTCTCACCACTTGGACAGCCTTGAAATCGCCTACACCAACTTTTCTGATGACATGAAAATTCTCCTCAAACTCACTGGTAATCACTACCTCGACTCAGCCAACATCAACCAGATTTACAGCATCATTCAGGCCACCTATGCCTGAATGACGACAAGACATAGCTCCTCATCATAGACTCGACCCCATCGTCTCAAACACCTAGACCCTGCCTTCACCTCTTTCTCCATTGATGGAAACATTACCCACATGTCCAAATCCCTGCGAATCCACCTAGACTCTGAACTCACCATGCTCAAACACATAAAAGCTGTTGCCTCCTCCGCCGCCTCCTCCACCAAACTTATCAACCACTCCAGAAAATTCCTCTCCCGGAACAGCTGCCTTACTCTGACGAGGACCATTATCGGCAGCAAATTGGATTGTAGCAATGCCATACTCGTTGGAACTGCCACCAAAAATCGTACTAAATTACAAGTGATCCAAAATAACGCCCTTCGAGCTGTCTGGGGCCTAAAAAGATATGACCACATCTCTCTAGTGAGACGTGAAGCTCACTGGCTGCCCATCAGGGCACTTATGGAGTTAAAAATCCTGTCAATCGCCCACTGCTGCATCCACAATACTGCACCCACTTAAATCACTGTGCGCATCTCCAAAAAGCACAATGCACGCAGCCTGAGATCCTCCTTTTTCTCCTCTCTTACAACGGCCAGATTCACTAGACTAAGAGTGGAAGGGAGCCAGCTTCAAATGTATTGCTCCCACTCTTTGGAATGCTTTCTCCCCATCTATCAATGACGAGCCTCGATAGCTGATCTTCCGTAAACAACTAAAAACCATTATGTTCAACAAATACGGCCAACTGTATCCTACTTACCATTAATGCTGCAACCATACTAATTATGTAACCCAGCAACTGTTCTATTTTCAACTGTCTTGTTCCAACCAATGTAACCTAGATTTGAGATACGTCCGGGTTTGGGCACCATCAACAAATGAAATAAATAAATAAGAACAATAATGGCATTCCAGAATCGGGGGCTTAGGGTGGGATTAAAAAGTCTTTCGTTTTTGTAGCTGGCTTCATCAAAAGACCCAGACACTGGGTGGAGGAGTAGGAGGAGCACATTTGCATGGATTTGAGGGCTTGTGGCAGAGGACTAGGCTCATCTTCCTGTGTGTTTGTAACTAGGCTGATCACGTGAATGACTCCATATCTTCTGGACACCAAAGGGGTTTCTTTTGAAAGTCATTGTTTTCCGATATGTTCATCCAATTGAAACCAAAAAAGGCTATAACTCTGAGAATGTCTTATTGTTGTGTTACATTAAAGCCCAGGACTGGCAAGCCCATCCCCTGGTGGCATGCAGTTAATTGGACAACCTCTGCAGTTTACTGGTTAGCAAAAAGAGCAATATCGTTACACAGTACACACTGTTTGTTGCTGCTCTTCATGTTTTAGGCCTAGGACCATGATTTTGAAAAATGGCAAAGCTTTACGGTAATGGTTTAGAGTAGAAGAAGGTTTGAAGGCTGAGGGGACTGCTCTTAAGGGGATCACGGCCATTGCTTAGTGTAATATGTGTCTATGTGCAATTTCTTGTGTGTGGATTATTTACTTTGACACGTGTATGTGTGCAAAGTTAGAAAACAAGCATCAACAAAGCGAATAGTTTGTGTGCAGTGAAAAGGTTTTATTTTTCGCTACTGTAGGTACAGAGACTGCACGCTCATGTACCTTCAAGACCTGCTTAGCGTGACAATCCCATGTCCAAGTTCACATCCTTTAACAGGCTTTGCCAGGATACGATCATATACTCGTATCATATTACATTACAGGTATTGTCATCACAGTCAGCATTTTCCATTAGACAGCAGCAACTCACAATTTACTGGGCGTTTCAAAAAGTTATACTTATTTAGAATAAAGGTATCCTTACATATAATAAAATGTTGGTAATTTGTATGGAGCTTCATGTAGGTGGACCATTTCAAAGAGCTGTAATAGTATCGTTGTCACCCACTCAGGGTACTCATTTATTAATCATTGAAGTATGAAGGACCTATGTTGGCAGGCGTGGCCCCGTTCTCGAACCGAGTACATTGCACTTGAGCTATCCATCCAGCATGCAGCAATCTGCCAAATCTTAGCATCGTAGCGCTATTTCCAGCGTGAACCGATATGCAGATATTAGCATCCTGTACTCAAATACTCGCACTGTCTGCCAGGTTATGCCACCGAATGCTCTTACACTCGCACCATGTGGCAGATGTTATAATTTGCCTTGGTACGCGCATTACATGGCAACATGTCCGTTTCACCTTACAGGCTACCTACTTAGCTTGTCTTCCTCCGTAGCACTTTTCAAATAGCTTCAAGGCACCTTTTGGTGCCAACACTTAAGCTAACCTTATTCAATATATTGTGGTAACTCCTTTTCCGGTCTTACCCACCCCCTCCTACCTTCGTCCCCCGAGAGAACGAGCAGTGCGTTTACTAAGCGAAGAGAGCCAGTGGCTCTCGCCAAACTTTACATTGACAGCAACATTGTTGGGAAAATAGATTTCAGCAGCAATAGACGCTTTTGCAGCAGCAACATCTAAGAGAGTGCCCTTCATTTAGACAATTACGAATATAAACCTGGGGTAATTAAAATGACAGCCCACATTGTCTACTTATTCATTTTAAATACAAGTCGATAAAATGTTATTTAAATTGCAATGATGTCGGAGAAGAGGTGCAGTCTGGGAGCCACTGTGGTCGGGTTGGCATCCTGGTGTTTAGCCCTGTGGCTGTGAGCGATATTGTCTAGACACTGGAATGCTACAGGTTTACTAGCTACCCATTCCACGGCAAAACGAACATAAATGGTGCCACAATAGTTCACTTTTCCTTGAGTCAATGCCACTGCATGCTGGGTCGCCGGAAACGTGGGAGGCAGTTCGGTTTCCCCGCAAAATGGCAAAGATGGCAGCTTGCACTTTCAACACCCTCACTTCGGGGGTACGCGACAAACCATCGCGTAATTCCAAGGACCACTTCAATACACAGAATACTCACCACGGTGCAAATTTAGTGGAGTAATCTAATCCTATTAATCCGTTCCGTGTGTCCTTGTACGATGCAACCAGGTTCTGTCAGGAACAAGAGAGGAAAGAAAGGTTTGAGAGGTAAAAAAAGTAATCTTTAGTGCAATAGTTCTCTCTGCTGGATAGAGCGTGGCATTACAAGCATTATTATAGCTATCTATACAGCCTTCAAAAACACAATTTATGTATTTCACTCACAGCTACATCTTCGTAGGCGTTGCTTGGAGTGCTTCCCTTAAATGGTGACGTGCGCCTTGCTCCAGGACTGCACACATTGACTAATCGGACAAGGTGCCGCTTTCCACTGCAGAACTCTGAAAGGCATTCCAGGCGGCCATTTCACAATGCACACATGAACTGGCCTGGTAAGGAGATCTTAATGTTCACCACCAATATTCCTCAGCTACTTGAGTAAGAAAATAATGTATGGGTGAAATGGGACCAGAGGCCAGCCCAGCCCAGGGACAGAGAGAGCTATGCTAATGATAAAAGGGTCTTGTACCGTGCACTGTTGCCACCTGCGTGGTCTCTTGGCACTCTGGCAGATTTGCAATGCAAGGAGGGTTGCAGGTTTGTTAGTGGGATTGAGCGGGAGAAGGAAAGATTAATGAGCCTAGTGATCCAGGGTGCTTAGACCTGAAGGGAGTCCTTAAAGATGTCCACAGGACAGCTATCTGCTGGGCAGGTGGTAGGTTTAAGGTCCTGGATGATTTTGGTAACTTGTTCTTCAGTATAATGTGAGAAATTGAAGCATGGTATATTATTAATGTAAGGAGGAGGGGCTTGTGGTCCAATAGGATTCTTCGTGGTCACAAGGTTATTAATGGTTTCCCTGTGAGTAGAAATGTTGGCCAAGAAGCCATCATAGATTGTTTGACAGCGTCCTTGGTAACAACATTAGTGGTGGGTGGTGTGGTGGCCCGCCTCCGGTCACCGGGGTGGGCCAATCCAGGCATCGGGACCGCCCTACTCGACTCCAAGGGCTGCGGTCACGCAGCCAGATGAATGCAGGGATCACCCCTTATGGTTCGGTCCACCGGACTAATGATCTATGCTGGGGGCACCCAGCACACTGGAGGCTCGGACCTGGGATCACCCAGGCTGCGCCAACACAAGTAGGCCACGATCACGTGGCAAACCCCGGCCCCCAAGAATCACACACAGACACAAGTTGCCGCTTCCTGGGGCTCTGCTGCACTGCCTTGTGCGTGCCAGCAGAGCCCCTTTTATTACAGAGGCGTCATCACGAGGTCATGATGCTCTCTGACACAAAGAATTAGACCAACACACCACATCCCTCCTTTATTATAGCCAAACAAAATCATCCCACTGCAAACGGAACCTTATACTGCATTACACTTGGTGCATTCTAGTCCGCGCACCCACTGTGCCCCTACATCATCACAGCAAACATTGGGTGAATTCCAGTCCGAGCACCACCTACTAGCTACCAACAACTTAAACAGTTAACATTGCAAATAAGTGGGTGTGTTCCAGTCCGCACCCCACGGTGCCCGATGACGGGCTCTTCGAGCTCAGAAGATCCCGGGATCAAACTGTCCACTGGCGCTGCTGCAGGACAAGAAGAATACATTTTCTCCATATTCCTCTTCTCCGATATCATACTGTGTTGCTCGGGGACCCTCTGCCATCTGGACCGCCGCCACTCTGGGGGTCTTTCTCCCCTTCGACTCGTTCCCCCCTGATGTCCCCGCCATGCTGGCTGGAGTTGGGACGAGGCACACCCCGTGCGAAGTAATCTCCTTTCCCGCACCTTCCACAGATGTGTCCTTTCGCCGGGCAGTCCTGCGGGTGTGAAAGATCCCACCCGCACTGATGACATATTGTGGCATTGGGGTCTCTCCTTGGCCAGTCTCCCCTCCTCATCAGTTTTCCTCCTTGGCACGGGCCGACAGCTGCCACCGCCTCGAGCTTAATTCGCTGCATGGGGGCCTCCAACTTGAGGTGGTGTCTGGAGGAGTCCATCACTGAGGCCCGCACCTCTGCCAGTTCCTGGGCCCGGCCGAGGTCTAGTATTCTATCGAGGGTGAGCGTCGGGTCCCTCAGAACTTGTTTTTGTAGCTTCTAGGAGCTGCAGCCGTAGATGATCTGCGCTCTGATCTCATCCCCTTTGAAGTTTCCCAGGTCGCAGGACAGTGCAATGCCATGCAGCTTCCCATGGAACGCATCAAGGCTCTCCCCTTCCTCCTGCCTTGCACACCTCATCCTGAACCGCTCATAGTCCCTGTTAACCATGGGTCGAAAGTATTTGTTCAGGGCTGCGATGGCTGCCCTGTATGACTGATCTCTGGGCCTTAATGTCTTAAATAGCCTCTGAACGGCCAGCCCGGCGGAGTACACGAGGGTCGGGCGTTCGCTGCATCCTTGATCTCCATCGCCTCAAAGTACAGCTCCAGGTTTTCCACCCAGGCTGTCCACTGGGGTCCCAAACTGGCAGGCGAGCCCATTGTATCAAAGGGGTGCAGTGGCGCGAGCTGTCCTCGTTGTCGTCCTCCGCCATAACAAATGCTGGGCCGGATACCTGTTGTGGCTACTGCGGTTGGATGATGTGGACTGGTCAGTGACAGCGCCGCCGGTGTACTGACTCCTGGTCCTCACTGGTATTGGGCTTCCGTGAGCCTCAATGATACCACCCACCCTGTCCCTCCCAGTGGGTGCAGGAGCACTCCGAATGGAGCCGCTACCCCTGGGGTGGAAAACCGATGCAGGCAACAGAATGGAGTATTTGGGACACCCTTCTGCCACCACTGTTGTCCTGTTGGCAGCTCTCCAGTTGTTCTGGGGCTCAGACCCCTGTTCATATGAGGAGCAGGCAGCCTGATTGCCCTCTCATCACTGCTGCGGCCCGGATCCGTTAGCCACGCCCCTTTTCTTTGTCTTTGTGGGCCAGGCCGACGCCAAGGCCACGCTACTTTCCTTCTGTTCGGGCCGCCGCTAGACCCAGTGGGCCATGCCCCTTTTCGCAGGCGGCCTTGCCGTGTATGGGAGTGGAGACACACCCTATTCCTTTCGAGGCCCCGGGTGTTGATGGCCACTCCCGTTCACTTTGGACCCCGGCAGGCCAGTCACCACTGCGGCTCGGGTACGGGATCACTTCACCCCTTCCAGGGGGCGAGGCGGAGACGCTCCGCCCCGCTTCCTTTGTCCCGGGCCTCGTTATACGGTCCTGCCAGCAGTTCCACCTTTTCGCGGGCACCGCCGCAGCTGCTATTATCCTCCTGAGCAGGTGGCGGCTAGCAGCACCAACACCAACCCCCGCTGCCGGATGGACCTCTTCCAGCCCCGCTTTCAGCGTGGGCCCGGCCGCAGGCTGCACTCACACGCAGCTTTGTGGCTCCGCCCCCATTTCTCCACAACCCGAACAAAGGAACACTCCACCTTCATGGGAGCTCGACGCCGCGGGCATGAGGGGGGCGAAACTCCTCGTCGCCAATCCAGGCGTCAGGACCGCCCGACGCGACTCCAAGGGCTGCGGGCACGCAGCCAGATGAATGCAGGGATCACCCCTTACAGTCCGGTCCACCAGACTAATGATCTATGCTGGGGGGACCCAGCACACTGGAGGCTCGGACCTGGGATCACCCAGGCTGCACCAACACAAGTAGGCCACGATCACGTGGCAAACCCCGGCCCCCAAGAATCACACAGACACGAGTTGCCGCTTCCTGGGGCTCTGCTGCACTGCCTTGTGCGTGCCAGCAGAGCCCCTTTTATTACAGAGGTGTCATGATGAGGTCATGACGCTCTCTGACACAAAGAAGTAGACCAAAACACCACAGGTGGGTCCTGAAAATCCTTCAGTGTCTTGAAAAGCTCACTGACATTAGAGCGAGCGTTATTAATCTGACTGTTGTAATAAAATGACTTGGAGGAAATGATTGCAGTCTTGAATTTCTTTACTGCTAGTTCATTTGTACTGAAGTAATGAGGTGGGGTGGGTTTTTTTACGCCATGCTCTTTCAGAGGCCCTTTTCGCTTGTCTGGCAGAGATGACATCATCAGAGAACCAGGTGTTATGATGCACCTCACTTGATGATTTTTTGCTTCAGGGGGGCCAGGTCATAAATGGCTTGTTTTAAGGAAGAGGCAAGGTGTTCCACTAGCGGGGAAGACAGAGAAACTAAACAGTGATTTATGGTTAGATGACAGATGAGTCGAAAGACTGATGTAACATTTTTAAGGTTACGAACAAGCTTGCTGATCCGAGGTAAAGCATTCACTTTAGCTATGGGTTTCGGAAGATAAAGTGTAGCCGGAATCAGTGAATGATCGGACCAGGCACAAGGTAATACCTGCAGGTGAGAGATGGGGAGATTTTGAGAGACCAGCCAATCCAAAGTGTGCCCCCTCCTAGAAGGGTTGCAGCATCTACCCACTGTCTAAGCCCTAAGGAGGAAAGGGAGTCAGAAAGGGCAAGGCCCTGTTTATGCAAGGTATCATTGGCCCAGTAATTAAAAATCACCGAAAATGATTAATGGATTTTTAGACTTGCGAATATGCGCGATTAGCTCCATAATTTGTTCCTCAAAATGTAACATGACTGGGGGCTCTATATAAAACGAGCACATTTAGTGATGAGTTCTCAGAGGTTTTAATTGTGACCCATAATGATTCACAGTCGTCAGGAATGTCATGTGAAATTACATGACAGTCAAGGTGCTCATTACATATTAGTGCTGCCCCCGCCCCCCCTCCTTAACTCCCTTTCTCGATCAGCACGAAAGACTGTATAGTTGGAGGGAAAGGATAGGGTAGCTTTGTTGGGAATGGTGGGGTTTAGCCAGGTTTCTGTAAGGTCAAACAAATCTGGCCCTCTTTCTAACAAGTGGTGGCTACTCCAATACCATGTTTGAGGAGCGACCTAGTATTGAGGAGGCTAAGCGTTAAATAAGAGTTAGGTACATTGTGTTTCTTCCATGGAGCATGAGTCTCGCGATTATTTTGTGTTACAGTAATCTCTGCATTGCTAAGAGTACAGGGTCCATCAGGACAGACCGGAGAAGCTATGGGGCACATGCTGCTGAGAGACACAGTCCAAAGACAGTTAAGCAATCACATGCAGATAGAGAGGAGCGGTAAGAACCTACCTCACTGTATTCCAGGCACACCGACATATCCGACTGCCGGCAGGCTCACTGGGAGGTTCAACAAGATTCCAGGCGGTGACGGCGATGTGCAGTGAGGACCGGCGAAGACCAGCTCCTCACTGCAGAAGCTTTGGCGCTGAAGCGTCTGAGGATCAACTATGTAGCGGGGATGTCTGGGAAGTGTAGTTCCCAGATTTGGGGTTGAATGACCGAAGCAGAAATGTTTGAGTGAGAAAAGGCGGAAGATTATTTTTTTGAAATCATAGTCTTTTCTCCCATGAACATTACCCACTTACCCAAACCCCTACCCACACCCCCACCCACATCCCAACACACCCCCCTACTTACCTTGCATTCCGTCTCGCTCTGTACCTGCAACGCCTGTTCCCGCAGGGTCCTTTCCTTTTTTTTGTCGGGTCCGCTGCGGGGGTGTTCCCCACAGCCTTTTTTCGGGGTGGGGACTGTAAGACAACTGCAGGGGACACCTCTGCGACCTCCGCTCACAGTATGGTGAGCGGGGGTCACAGGGAACACCCCCTGCAGACCTATACCGAATTGAAAAGACCTACCCAACCAAAAGTCAACCTTTTAGAAGGTCGAACATTTGGTAGTACCTTCTTTAGTACTTTTGGTTGGGTAGGTCTTTTCAACCTGGTCTTTTTGGCCAAAACCTAGTTCCCAGACATGCACGTGCAACCAGGCAATCGAACGCACACGTGAGAGTACTTTTCTGCTGTCTCACAACACAAGCAAACAACATTGCAGTAAGCAAACTAAGCAATGGACCTGGTGACAAGTTCGAATGGATGTGCAAAGTTGGTCAAACCATCAGATAATAAGTTGATCACTATAGGCTGAACAATGCAGTCAGCCCGTAATACACAAGAGGGAACGTTTGTAAAAATACACATTCCTCTGACGGCCAGAGCAACAGCTGAGCCAGGAACAAAGATGAAACAGAGTAAGTGCAGATTAACTACCGTGAGTGGCGGGACCAGTGAAGACCGGCTCCTTGCCGTTGAAGCGCCTGAGGATCAAATATAGTAGCGGGATGTCTGGAAAGGAACAAGTTACTTACCTGTAAATGTTGTTCTCCAGCATGGGTCTGGCATGGATTCACATGCTCATGAATATTCCCAGTCGTCAGGCTGGGAATCCTCGGTAAAGAAAAAATCAGTATCAGTTTCGTTTCTGATCTGTCTTTCGTAGTAGTAACCAATCACTGATCTCTGCGTCATACTGACCACAGCCAATGACTGCCCTCTACCTAAGCCCCGCCTCTGGCAGCCATCTTCAGATTTGGTAGCACGTGAAGTGGCAGTATGACCAAGTGAAGAGCCGCAGAGGGGTAGGCGGGAGGGTTCGCATGTGAATCCATGCCAGACCCATGCTGGAGAACAACAGTTACAGTTAAGTAACTTGTTCCTTCTCTAGCATGGGGTCTGGCATGGATTCACATGCTCATGAATAAAGAATACATAGCAGTACACACTTGCACAACCACGGGAGGTGGCAAAGGCTCAACATTAAGCATTACATCAAACTCAACATTAAGCAATTCTTACCTCCTCACCAGGCTCACCTTAGGCGAACAGGTTGCGCAGCACTGCTTGGCCGACCCTGGACTCCTCCCTGGAATCCCGATTGACGCAGTAGAATTTCGTGAAGGTGTGCGTCGACCTCCACGTAGCAGCCCTGCAGATGTCCAGCAAGGGCACACCAGATAGGAACGCCGTGGTAGCTGCGATTGCTCTGGTGGAATGGGCTCTCGAACGGCCAGGCAGCGGTCGGTTTGCCAACCGATGACAGTACATGATACAGCCGGAGAGCCATCTGGAAATGGAGGCCTTTGAGAGAGCCTTCCCCTGATTGACAGGTCCAAAGTTCACAAAAAGTTGTGACGTCTTCCGAAAACACTTCGTGCGGTCCACGTAAAACTTCAGCGCTCTAGCCACATCCAGCGAGTGCAAAGTCCTTTCGGCCGGCGACGAAGGCAACGGGAAGAAAACAGGCAACACCAAGGGTTCGTTGAGGTGGAAGTCTGACGGCACCTTGGGCATGAAGGAGGGGTGCGTCCTGAGCACTAAACTCGTGTCGTGAAAAGTCAAGTACGGGGGCTTGCAGGAAAGGGCCTGGATCTCTCCCACTATTCGTGCGGAGGTGATGGCCACAAGAAACGCTGTTTTCCACGACAAGAACTTCAACGGAGCCGAGTGCAGAGGCTCGAACGGAGGTCCCATGAGCTTGGTCAGCACCACGTTGAGCTCCCACGCCGGGGCCGGAGCCTTCACCGGCGGAACGATCTGAACAGTCCCTTCATGAATTCTTTCACCAGACGATGAGACCACAAAGACGTCCGCCCCGTGGTTCTGGTGTATCGGGAGATCGCAGCAAGATGAATCTTGATGGACGCGTGCGCCAGTCCAGCCTTGGGAAGCGTCAGAAGGTACGGCAGTACCTGGGGAGCCGTAATCCGTAGGAGGGTTAATCTTCTGTGCGTGGCACCAGACAGAGAACCTCTTCCATTTGTGTCCATAGCATTTAAGAGTCGAGGACGCCCTGGCCTTTGCGAGAACCTCTCTGCAGTCGGCCGGTATGTCGTATCCTCCAAACTCTAACGCTGCAGGAGCCAGGCCTGCAAGTTCAGCGACTTCGGGTCGTGATGGAGGATGGTGCCTCCTTCCCTGGAGAGAAGATCCGCGTCCACTGGCAGCTTGATTGACGGGGACGCTGACAAGTCCAGAAGGTCCGGGAACCATATCTGTCTCGGCCACGCAGGTGCGACGAGGATCATCCTGCACCATGACCTCTTGAGCTGGTTGATGAGCCGGATCAGCAATGGCAATGGAGGGAACGCGTATAGAAACAGGCCCTCCCAGGGGAACGAGAAAGCATCGCCCATGCTCCTCGGCTGGGGAAACCTGCTGGCGAACCTCTGGCACTTGGAGTTCATCGCCGTTGCGAACAGATCGATCTGGGGAGTGCCCCACCGTCGGAAGAGGCGGTCCACTAGATCCTGTCGTAGTTCCCACTCGTGGCACGAGCGCAGCTCTCTGCTGAGCGAGTCAGCAATGGTGTTTTTTATCCCTGCCAGATGAAACGGCACCAGAAACATCCCTTGGCCGACGGCCCAATGCCACAGATCCTGCGCCTCCTTGGACAGGGCTGGGGATCTGGTACCGCCCTGCTTCCTGATGTAGAACATGGTGGTGGTGTTGTCGGTGAAGATCCTCACCACCTTGCCCTTGAGGGACGGAAGAAAGGACCTGAGGGCCCAAAACACTGCACGGAGCTCCAGGACGTTGATATGGAGGGACTTCTCCGTCGGAAGCCAAAGGCCTCTCGCGTGCAGATTTTCGGTGTGCGCTCCCCACCCTTCCAGGGAGGCATCCGTGGTCACTGTCTCCTGGTGGCCGGGGGTCTGGAAGTCCATGCCCGCCGTCAGATGCGTGCGGGTGCCCCACCACCGGATCGCTCGTCGGAAACTCTCGTTGAGTGTGATCCTCTCCTCGAAGCTGCCCATCGTCTGGATCCAACGCACGTCCAGGAACTCCTGCAACGGGCACATCCGGAGCCTGCACAGGCGGATGAGATAAATGCAAGACATCATTCCGAGGAGGGACTTGATGGACCTCACCCTGGCCGCATCCGCAGCCAGCATCCGCTGCACCTTGCCCAAGATGGCCCTCGTCCTTTCCACCGACGGAGAGGCCAGAAGCGACACTGTGTCGAGCTTCGCTCCCAGAAACAGTGCGTCTTGCGCGGGCACCAGGTGGGACTTGGCGTAGTTTATGGAGAATCCCAGGTCCGTGAGTAGTTGGACGGTCCTTGCCGTGTGCTCCACGGCGAGCTCCTTAGTCTTTGCTCAGATGAGCCAGTCGTCCAGGTAGGGGTAGACGTGGATCCCCTCTCGGTGCAGCTGCGCCGCCACCGGTGCAAGGCACTTGGTGAACACCCTGGGTGCCGACCTCAATCCGAAGGGAAGGGCTTTGAACTGGTAGTGACGCCCTTGGACCACGAACCTGAGAAACTTTCGGTGTCCCTTTAGGATGGGAATATGGAAGTAGGCATCCTCCAAATCCAACGACAACAGGAAATCGCCCTCCTCCAGTTGGCCCAGGACGTGTTGGAGGGTGACCATCTGGAACTTCTGTGCCTTGATGAATTTGTTCAGTCGTCGTAGGTCCAGGATGGGACGCCATCCTCCCGTCTTCTTCTTCACGAGGAAGTATCTTGAGTAAACTCCAGAGCCCCAAAGCCTCTTTGGGACGAGCTTGATGGCGCCCTTCTTGAGCATCGCCTTTACCTCCAAGAGAAGTTGAGGGACGTGATGTTCTTTCCTGGCCACAGGGGGGACGCGCGGGCACCTCTTTAGAAACTCGAGCGCGTGACCCTGAGCTAGGGCGTCCAGCACCCAACGGTCGGTGGAGATGGACTCCCACACGCTGACGAAGCTCGCCAGCCGGCCGGTTCAGTCCTGCTTCGACGAGGCTTTGCCACCTTGTCCTCCTTGGCGACGACGGTGGGGTCCGCCTGACTTGCCTCGTCCCCTGTAACCTTCCTGTGACGACGAACGGGCCGCTTGACGGTAGGTGGAAAATCCGCCGCTGGAACCTTTGGAGGCACCCTGTTTGCCTCCGCCGCTCCGAAAGGGCGGCCGCCGTTGCTGGAGAACCCCAAGAGCCCGGGCCGTCTCCGTGTCCGCCTTGATGGCTTGAAGGGAATCGTCCACTGTTTTCCCAAACAGGTTGTTTCCGTCGAACGGCATGTCCAAGACTCTGGTCTGCACGTCCTGACGGAAGTCAGTAGCCTTGAGCCATCCACGCCGCCTAAGGCACACGCCGTTGCCCAACTGGCGAAATCCAGAGTCAGCGATGTCCGTCGCAATCGTAATGGCGTGGTCCGACGCCACCTCTCCTTCCTGCAAGATCTCTAGGGCTTCCACCCTCTTGTCGTCTGGTAGGAAGTCCAGCAGGGGGGCCAGTTTGTACCACAACTCCCTGTCGTAGCGGGCTACGATAGCCAAGGCGTTGGCCGCCTTAATCGTCGTCGCTGCCGACGAGATGACTCTGCGTCCCATCGTGTCTAATTTCTTTCCCTCGCCGTCCGGCGGGGAGGTCGACGTAGAGGCCGCACCCCCCGATTTCTTCCTGGCCGCCGCAGAGACGACCGAGTCCGGGGTCGGCTGTGCCCGAAGGCACAAGGGGGCCGCGTCCGGGACCCGGTACTTCTTCTCGTACCGATCCCTTCTAGCCGGCGTCGTGGATGGGTTCTTGAGGAGGGCGAGGCCCTCATCCCAAATATCGTCCAGTAGAGGTACAGCAAGGACCGTCTTCCTCCTGGCCTCGCGCCGTTGATAAAGGAAACCTTCCTTCTTCTCTTCCGGGCAGAGCTGGAAAAGCTCGGATGCCCTGGCGATCATGGAGTGAAACGATCCAATCTCGTCGGGCGGGGAAGCCCGGGTGGGAGGTGACGACGGGAGATCCTCGTCGTAAACCTCGTCGTATGTACCCGTCGCGGCCGTGTCAGTCCCCGTATCATCCCCACGTGTCGTGGACGGGGAGGAGGGCTGAACAGGGCGCGATGGCTGAAAAGGAGGTGGAGGATGAATCCTTCTTCTCTTAGGGGGAGGGCTCCCAGAAGGGCCTGGCTCCGGGTCCCCCGTCGGGAGCGGTTCCTCCGTTGGTGGTAACGGCAGTCTCGTCCTTATCTCCGAGCATAAGGACTGTATAGCCAACAAAATGGCCACCGCGTTGTCTTGCGGCACTGGTTGAGGGGAGTCCGACGGGCGGTCAGGAGCCCCGTCGGCACCCTCGACGTTCTCGTCGTCTCCTACGTCGGGGTCCCTCCCGACGGGCTGGTTTTCTTCCACGCCAACGCCGTGGCTTAAGACTTCGATCAGCTCTTCCTCAGAGGTTGAGGCCGAATCCACGACAACCTCCTGCCCCCCCTTTTTCTTCTCCGTCGGAGGTTTCACGGGGGTCCTGTCGATGGGCATGAAAGAGGACTCCCTCCGCGGTGGCAGGGAGACTCAGGGCCCCGAGGTTGCCACCACTGGTGTAGCCTCCACAGGCTGAGCCAGGGCCGCCGCGACTGTCTCGATAGAGGCCTTGGCCGGATGGATTAAGGCTTTCACCACCTTAGGTGCACTCACCGCCATCTCCTTGGGGGGAGGGTCACCGCGCTCGACCGGGGTCTCTCCAGGAGCTTCGCCGGGTGCTCGGCCTTCCTCTTTCCCGAGCCAGAGCATTGGCTCGTGGTTGATGGCGCCGGGGAGGATGCGCCCTGCCTGGCGCCCGTAGAGCCCAACCGTTCGGCGCTCCCGGTGCCAGCGGACTCGCAGTGCTTGGCCTTCTGTTGGACCCCCGTCGCCGGGGCGCCCTCAAAGGTCTTAGAAGACCGCTCTGACTTCTTCTTCTTCTTCTCGCCCGACGGGCTCTTTCCTTCCAGCCAGTTGGCGAGACGTTGATGGTGGTCCTTCATGGTCCGCTCCGACATATTGCCGCAAAACGCACAGTCCTTCTCCACGTGCGTCTTGTCCTCATGTAGGCAGTAAAGGCAAAGGGAGTGTTCGTCCTCAAAGACATTCTGAAGCTGGCATCCAGGGCAGACCCTGAACAGCTTTCCGGGCGCCGAGCTTCCCTTCTCCTGGGCCATGTCCGAGATGGGCCTGAGAAACTTCTGGAGTCCTCCAAAAGCGTGGCTCGACGAAATCTTCACCCTTGAGGGGCGTAGACGAATCCGACATGGGTCCCCGTTAATCGGATGAAGAAACGGTGGAGCTTGAGGCTCTTTTGACCGAAAAAAAAGAGACATTTTTCTGAGAAAAAACGTGAAAAAAGCACTAACGCTCGAGAGCAATAGCACGAGGATCCCAACACTTGAACGTGCGGTAAAAATCTGAAGATGGCTGCCAGAGGCGGGGCTTAGGTAGAGGGCAGTCATTGGCTGTGGTCAGTATGACACAGAGATCAGTGATTGTTTACTACTACGAAAGACAGATCAGAAACGAAACTGATACTGATTTTTTCTTTACCGAGGATTCCCAGCCTGACGACGGGGAATATTCATGAGCATGTGAATCCATGCCAGACCCCATGCTGGAGAAGTGTAGTTCCCAGACATGTGCCTGCTAACAGGCAATCGCACGCACAGGTGAGACTACATTTACTCACTGTCTCACAACACAAGCAAACAACGTTCCAGTGAGCAAGCTAAGCAACAGACCTGGTGACAAGTTCAGATAAATGTGCAAAGTTGGTCAACAATCAGATAATAAGTTGATCACTATAGTGCAGTGAAGAATTAAGCTTCACCACACTGTCTTTTGCACATCTGTTACTGGGAAACTGACATGTCTTCAGGCTGTCAGTACCAGGAAACAGTTTCCCTTAGTCTTGGTACTTTGTTATAATTTTAGTAACTTGTTATCACTTGTGGTAACTTTTTATATATCATTGTAGAATGCATCTTACAATGCAGTACAATGGGGTACACTTTTGTTTTTGCTCTAGACGAACACTCGGAGGATTTTTGGTTCTCCAGCATGGGGTCTGGCATGGATTCACATGCTCATGAATAGTCCCAGCCGTCGGGCTGGGAATCCTCGGTAAAAGAAAAAACAGTTACACTTTCACTTGCAAACTGTCTTTCTCCTATAAACCAATCACTGAGCTCTGGGTCATACTGCCACCAATCAATTACAGCCCTAAGACCCTCCTCTGGCAGCCATCTTCCGATTTTTACCGCACATTCAAGTTTTGGGAGTCCTTGTGTTTTGCTCAGAGAGCTTTTCTACGTTTTCACACTTTTTTCGTTAAAAAGTTTCTATTTCTGTCAAATAGAGCCTGTATGCTCTTTCGTTTCTTTTACCACCAAGCAGGGATCCGTTTGTCGGCTCCTTTCAATGCTCCTCAAGGGCAAGAATCGTCAAAATTGTCATGGAAGATTCCAGAAGGCCATCGGGCCTACACCGCATGCCAGACCATGTCGGAGGAAAAGAGGGACGGAAGTTCCCTCTTCAAGCTCTGTTCCAGCTACAGATTGAGGAATGCGTTTGTGGAGGACAAACACTCCCAAGTGCCTCTACTGTTTACATCCAGATCACAAGGAAGCGTATTGTGAGATCTGCCTTGGTTTCACCAAGCGCACCGTCAAGGATCGGCACAGTAGATTGGCGCTGTGGCTCAACGCCAAGGCCTCTACCCCGTGTGGCAAACAGGAGCATGCCTCACCCAGGACCAGCCGGTCCGAGGAGCAGGCTTGAAAAGTCCTTTGAAGGCGCTCCATCCATGGGGGCCCAAGACATGGCCAAGCACTGCAAGTCAGTTTCCGATGCGGTCGCCACGCAAGCGGATCACGCGACGAGCCGGGTTCAAAGCAATCATCTTCACTGTCTGCCTCCATCTCAAGTCATCACTCTAGCTCGTCCTCGAAGAGGAAATCGGATTACCCGGGGAAGCTGCGGGAAAAGTCGGAGAAGACCAAGGCGCAGGGTAAGGTGTCCGACCTGCCCTTGAAGGCCCGGGCAAAGTCATCTGCGACTATGAAGCAGGTGGCTGCCGCCCTCTCGAAGTCGAAAGGGGTTGACCCGGTGCAGGAGACCCCGACAGCTCCCAGAGTGGCCCGCCCTCCCTCCCAGGCAGAAGGCATCAGCCAAACCTCTGGAGAAAATGCTAGAGAAGAGGATGCCATCCCTGAGCCCGAGGCTGGCCCCTCAGGATGCAAAAAAGGAGGGGGCGTGGAGGCCTCTACTGTGCTACAGGGCACAGATATTTCTTTTTCAGACGAAGAGGATCTGCTATCTGTTCACACGGTCCTGGAGGACGTGGGGAACGATGACGCTGATGGCGGAAACACAGAGGACGATGATGGCGGAAACGCTGACGGGGTCGGCAACGATGGAAATGCCGATGACGAAGACGTGGCTGCTGGGCCCAGCAGGCCTACCCCCCGGCCCTTCCCAGGGACATATTGCTGGACATCCTTTCAACTCCCCACACGCTGGTGTTGGAGATTCAGAAGAGGATGCTGATGGCCACTGTTGCCTCACCGGCGAAGAAGAGAAAGCGCCTCATCAACCGCAGCACATGCCCTCCCGGGGATGAACACGCGACGACTGACACAGAGAGGTCTTCTCCTCCGGACGAAGTGGGATAGTTCCATGCCATGGTCGCCCGCACCTCTGAGCTCTTCCAGCTGATGCCAGAAGAAGAAAGAAGGTTTCCTTTATTAATGCCGGGAGGCCAAGAGGAAGACCATTCTGACGGTGCCCCTCCTGGATGACGTTTGGGATGAGGGCCTAGCGCTGATGAGGAACCCTGCCTCAGCCCCGGTGACAAGCTGGAAAAGAAGTACCGGGTGCCGGAGTCTGCACCCAGCCCTCACCGGACTCTGTGGTCTTGGCGGCTGCGAGGAAGAAATCTTCTAATCCCTCATCCTCAGCCTCTGTTCCTGCAGGCAGCGAGGGGAAGAAATTGGATGGCGTGGGCAAAAAGGTGATCTACTCTGCAGCAAACGTGCTTGCAATCCAGGCCAGATACGACAGGGAGCTGTGGTATAAGATGGCCCCGGATCATGCCATCACCATGGCCCTGGACATCGCAGACTGTCAGGGACTCAGGTAGGCAGAGACAAGGACAGGCTAGGCGTAGGGGTGTTGTGGGTACTGTTTTGGGCACTGGAGGGGAGAGACAAACAAAGATGCAACCATACAAAAGGCTGCTTTGCCCCATGTGCAGGAGAAAGGGACTAAAGACTGCGTTTCCCAGCAGCCGGCGCCAAAGGACTACAATCCCCAGCATGCCCAGGGACGTTTTGGGCCAATCAGGAACCAGGAAGGGCGCGGCCGCCCCATCGCGCATGCGCAGAGCCCCGAGCACGGGGCTTGCGCTTGAGACTCCATGCCGACAAGACGTGTGGACCGGAGCTCCAGCAAAACTACACGCGAGGGGCCCAGCCCCACCCGAGCAGCAGCCCGGCCCCTCGCCCACACGAGATAAGTACTCCTCTTTGCTCAGGGCCCAAAGGGATCGAGGGGGAAGTGCAGGGGGCGAATGCTTGCCACCCCAGAGCCCCTGCACAGCTACGAAAAGCTAAGTGTTTAGAACTTCGGCGCTCAATGTGCCGGCGGCATTCTTTTGGGATACATTGACCTGTGCACGGGCGTTTAGTCATTTGGGGTGTTTCCGCCTCTTGGAGACCATAGCATATCCGTGAGGCGAAAAAACAGCACCGGAGACACCTGCCACAGTTTTAGGGCACAAATCGATCACGAGGGTCTGCAGGAAGATTGCTTGTGCATTTGAACATGTTTGCAGGGATCAGCAAGGAGATCGCTTGCGTAGCATAGTGCAATAGCACTATACAGGTCTTGAGGGGGGCATTAGAGAGTGTGTCTGTGTGAGTGAGTCTGCATGAGGTGAATGCAGACAATAACAGAGGGCATGTTCTAATGCTTGTTAATTTCTTTTAGCTTGGACCTTTTGAAAACAACCCTTCAGACGTGCCAAGGACGTGACTGCTCTTCATGGACAGGACACAGAAGACCAGAGCTAAGTTGCATGCTAACTCCTGTACTGTTCTGATGACTTAGGGTTAGGCAGAGTTAAACTGTTCTTATGTGCAAATTGGTGCTTATGTACAAGTAGCTAGTAAGGGCTGAGAACACCAGAACAAAAGTGAGCAGCAACCAAACTTTCCCTGTAGAACTCCCCATTCCCACCCATAACCTCTACCTCACCCTCAATCCGGTTTACCTAATTCCCCCTACCTATCCAATCATCGAGACCCTAACCCTCCTTCCCTGCTCTGGTCCAGGAAACCCGTGTAAGCTCTGACTTGCGGGCTCCACGACCAAAGTGGGGGTGGTTGGTACTGCGTCGCTCCTGCGCCTTGGATTCTGGACTTCGTGACACAGACACAGGGTTCCAACAGATGGGGAACGGTGTCTGCCTCAGTCATGGTGGCTGGTTGAAAGCCACCAACTTTCGGCAAGAAGTTCAGACAAGTGTCCTGGACATGCCTTTCAACAGGGACAATCTCTTTGGGAATTCCGTCGACAAATCGTTCCAAGCCATCAAGAACGTTACAGAGACTACCCGCGCCCTCGGCATGCTTCAGCAACATCGTACTTCCTTTCGTGCCTCAGGAGGAAAATCCAGCAGGTCATTGAAAGGTTTCGGCAGGGGTTCGCCCTCGTACTGGCAGCCCTCCCGTTCCCCTACAGGGGTCATTCCAAGGCTTTCTGGGGTAGCTGCCCTCGCTCCCAAGGGGGCACACAGGCCCAAAAGCGGGAATGAAATGGCCAGGACGTTGGGCCTCCACCCATGCACCCTGATGGGAGGCCAGCTGGCGGGCTTCGTCAGCGAGTGGGAAAAGATCTACACCGACCGATTGGTGCTGGACGCTCTCGCCCACGGACACACTCTAGAATTCCAGCAGAAGTGTCCGCGGATGCCACCAGTGGCCCGGCAGGAGCAGCACATCCTCCAGCTCCTGCAGGAAGTACGGGCCATGTTAAAAAAAAAAAATAAAGGGCGATAGAACTGGTTCCAAAGCGACTCCGGGGCTCCAGAGTCTACTCCAGATACTTCTTCATAAAAAAGAAGACCAGAGGCTGGAGGCCCATTCTCGACCTGCTGCGTCTCAACCAGTACCTCAAGTCCCAAAAATACAGGATGGTCACGTTGCAGCACGTGGTCAGCCAACTGGAGGAAGGAGACTTCCTGACGTCGCTGGATCTGGAGGACACATACTTCCACGTCCCCATTCACGAGAAGCATCGGAAGTTCCTGCGCTTCATCATACAGGGAAAGCACTAGCAATTCAAGGCCCTTCCCTTCGGACTGAAGTCAGTACCCAGGATGTTTACCAAGTGCCTCGCACCAGTGGCGGCCCATTTGCGTCTACAAGGGCGACATGTGTACCTGTACCTCGACGACTGGCTCATCCGTGCCAAGTCAAGGGAATTCGCTGTCAAACACACGGAAAGGACCACCGGGCTGCTGACGGATCTGGGATTCTCTGAACTATCCAAAGTCCTGCTTGATTCCATCGCAGAACGAGCTGTTCCTGGGGTCCAGGCTCAACATGGTCTCCTGCCTGGCAGCCCCCTTAGAGGAGAGGATAGCAGTCATTCTGGGCAAAGTGCAATGGCTGGTGGCACTGAATGCTGCCACGGTACGGACCATCAAGTTGCTACTCGGCATGATGCCATTGTGTATTTAACTGATCAGACTCCGCAAGTTGTGGATGCGACCCCCATCAAGAATTCCTGGATGCTCTTTGGGGCCAGTTATCTGGAAGCTTTGCAGACAAGTTTGCTCTCGACAAGTTCCATCGAGCGATAAGGTGGTAGGGCGTGCGCTCCAACATCTCGGGGGGCATGGATTTCCAGAGCCCTTCATACCAGGAGATGGTCACCAAGGACACTTCCCTGGAGGGCTCGGGAGCCTACAAGTGGAAACGTTTCGCAACATGGTGCCGGACGCAGAAGATGAACCCTCCGAGGGTCACGGCCCTGCTGATTCTTCCATAATTGTTGCCCTTGGCCAAGGTGGAGCTGGCGCAAGCCTCCATCAAGGTGCATCTGGCGGCTATCTCCTGCTACACCGGATCTCCAGGATGGTCTTCTCTTTGGTCCCAACGTCTCAAAGAGTTCCTCAAAGGACTATTTTGATCGTTCCTGCTGGTGAAGGCTCCTGCCCCGGCATGGAAACTCAACGTGGTACCGACGAGGCTCATGGGGCCCCCCTTTGAGCCTATGCATCAGGCCCCTCGCAAGTTGGTATCGCGGAAAACAGCTTTCCTCATGGCCATCACCTATGCCAGGAGGGTAGGTGAGATCCAGGCCCTTTCCTGCAAACAGCCTTATCTGACTTTTCACAAAACGAGGGTGGTGCTGCGGATGCACCCCTCCTTCATGACAAAGGTTCAGTCAGAAATTCAACCTCAACAAGACTTTAGTGTTGCCTGTGTTTTTTCAAAAATCTCCGTCGCCGGCTGAAAGGACTTTGCACTCACTTTATGTGGCTTGTGTGCTGAAGTTCTATGTGGTACGCACGGAGAGTTTCCGGAAGACATCTAAACTATTCGTGAACTTTGGTCCTGTGAACCATGGGAAGGTCTTGTCCAAGGTTTCCATTTCCAGGTGGCTCTCCGGCTGCATCACACACGGTCACCGGCTGGCAAACCGACCGCTGCCTGAGAGCCCATTCCACCAGAGCGATCGCTGCGACAACGGAGTTCCCGTCTGGTGTGCCCCTGCTGGACATCTGCAGGGCTGCTATGTGGAGGCCCACACACACCTTCACAAGATTCGACTGCGTCGACAGGGATTCCAGAGAGGAATCCAGGGTCGGCCAAGCAGTGCTACGCAACCTGTTCGCTTGAAGGGGAGCCTGTTCCAAAGGTAAGAATACTTGCTTCTGTTGAGCCTTTCCCACCTCCCGTGGTTGTGTATTGCTGTACTGCTATGTATTCTTTCTTCATGAGCATGTGAATCCATGCCAGACCCCATGCTGGAGAAGGAACACGTTACTTAGCTGTAACTATTGTTCTCCAGCATGGGTCTGCCATGGATTCGTATGCGAACCCTCCCTCCTGCCCCTCTGCGGCTCTTCTTGCTCATACTGCCACTTTACGTGCTACCAAATCTGAAGATGGCTGCCAGTGGAGGGGATTAGGGAGAGGGCCGTCATTGGCTGGGGGCAGTATGACCCATATCTCAGTGACTGGTTTATAGGAGAAAGACAGTTTGTAAGTGAAAGTGAAACTGTTTTTTCTTTTACCAAAGATTTCCGGCCTGATTACGGGGAACATTCATGAGCATGTGACTACATGCCAGACTCAAGCTGGAGAACAATAGTTACAGGTAAGTAACTTTTTCCTTACTCTAGGTGTGCTAAATGGACAACCTAGTGGTAGCAGGGACTTGCAACAATTTTTTGGTGCTTTTCATTTTAGCCTTACCGTGTTTTCCGCATTTGGCTACTAACTGTGGCTAGTGACCGAACATGGTATACTGAAAAATGTGTCCAGAGGTTTATTTTATTTTATAAAGGCATCAACTTTTATTTACTAATATACATTATTTTTTCAATGAATTAATCATCTATTAATATACACATTAAATTACATAAATGTTGCAGGAGAGCATGGTACACCAGATTCTAAAACAACCTAACACAACCAACATTCTTCAACAGTCAAACCATCATTTGTACCTCAAATCAATCAACCTCATTCATTCACAATAAAAATGTGGACCAAACAATTGGTGCAATATATATGTGTAGTAGCACTTCATTGATTAGCCCCACATAATCTTTGACATTTCATTTCATCCACATTCAGTGTGTATTAGCACAATAATTGTCCAAAATGTGCTCTATTCCACAGAGTGGGTGCATTCAACAAAAAATGACAGATCCCATCCCCGGATGTTCTTCTACCGGTTTCGACGTTTGAGGATAATTAAACCAACGTCTTCATCAGGAAAACCAATTATTGCAATATAACAACTGAAAAAAACAAAACAAAAATACAACAATTATATGCAATTGCCTAAACTAGCTGGCTCAAACTGACAACATACAATTCTTCAATTGCACTTTTAGAATTTTTAACTAGAGTCACCAAGAAGTGATCAGTCCCAAGGTGTCTCTTATTGTTCCAGAGTATAAGAAAGAAGGGGGGGGGGTTTGTGAAGCGCTAGCACCAAGAAAGACACTGTGTCTAAAGTGAAATTACACCAACACCATGGAGAACCAGAACACCGAGACACAATGGCCGACACAGCCATGCTAACCTGATTTCCAGTGTCAAATGCTCTCAATGGTTGGAGCCCCAAATATGGCTCAAAACGAGTTCAGAAGGATTCCAGATCTAAGAAATGTATGTAAACCATAATAAGTTAAAGAGTATTTAATTCAACTGCATGTCAGTTGTGTATGGCCAGGAGCACCATAGTTGGACCAACCACTCACCCTGGGCCAGATGTCGGAGATATTCCAGTACTGTGCCTACAAGTGCCACGTATGCCATCGAAGTAGATAAAACTTCAACTTGCACGGATCAAAATTTCATTGTTATCTGTGCAAAAAAGGGAGGGGGGAGAATAAATATTTTTAAATTAATTATAGAGCCTGATATTTAGCAGTCAGTCATAATGGCTGTATTTAAACGGTTGTGTTGAAATAGAAACACATACGGTTTACAAAAACGAACAGGCTTTCCGTTTTGCGGCTGTTAAATTTTAAATTGAACGGGAGCTGGAAGAGATAACATTCGTACCGCATATGGCGTGGAAATAAAATTCAATTACTTACCACTACCGAACGCTGGACAAAGCCTCGCCTACTACAGAAGAATACTTCCAATTTGGACTCGTTTCCGATGTCTGCGGCTCTGGATCTCATACAAAAATACTGATTGCGTGCAGTCGTGGGGGCGTGGTGTTGAACGGGTCTCCTTGACATGGTCATGTGATTACTACAGTAATGCGTGACATCGGAAACGAGTCCAAATTGGAAGTATTCTTCTGTAGTAGGCGAGGCTTTGTCCAGCGTTCGGTAGTGGTAAGTAATTGAATTTTATTTCCACGCCTATGCGGTACGAATGTTATCTCTTCCAGCTCCCGTTCAATTTAAAATTTAACAGCCGCAAAACGGAAAGCCTGTTCGTTTTTGTAAACCGTATGTGTTTCTATTTCAACACAACCGTTTAAATACAGCCATTATGACTGACTGCTAAATATCAGGCTCTATAATTAATTTAAAAATATTTATTCTCTCCCCTCCCTTTTTTGCACAGATAACAATGAAATTATGATCCGTGCAAGTTGAATTTTTATCTACTTCGATGGCATACGTGGCACTTGTAGGCACAGTACTGGAATATCTCCGACATCTGGCCCGGGGTGAGTGGTTGGTCCAACTATGGTGCTCCTGGCCATACACAACTGACATGCAGTTCAATTAAATACTCTTTAACTTATTATGGTTTACATACATTTCTTAGATCTGGAATCCTTCTGAACTCGTTTTGAGCCATATTTGGGGCTCCAACCATTGAGAGCATTTGACACTGGAAATCAGGTTAGCATGGCTGTGTCGGCCATTGTGTCTCGGTGTTCTGGTTCTCCATGGTGTTGGTGTAATTTCACTTTAGACACAGTGTCTTTCTTGGTGCTAGGGCTTCACAACCTCCCCCCCCTTCTTTCTTATACTCTGGAACAATAAGAGACACCTTGGGACTGATCACTTCTTGGTGACTCTAGTTAAAAATTCTAAAAGTGCAATTGAAGAATTGTATGCTGTCAGTTTGAGCCAGCTAGTTTAGGCAAATGCATATAATTGTTGTATTTTTTTTTTCCAGTTGTTATATTGCAATAATTGGTTTTCCTGATGAAGACGTTGGTTTAATTATCCTCAAACGTCGAAACCGGTAGAAGAACATCCGGGGATGGGATCTGTCATTTTTTGTTGAATGCACCCACTCCGCGGAATAGAGCACATTTTGGACAATTATTGTGCTAATACACACTGAATGTGGATGAAATGAAATGTCAAAGATTATGTGGGGCTAATCAATGAAGTGCTACTACACATATATATTGCACCAATTGTTTGGTCCAAATTTTTATTGTGAATGAATGAGGTTGATTGATTTGAGGTACAAATGATGGTTTGACTGTTGAAGAATGTTGGTTGTGTTAGGTTGTTTTAGAATCTGGTGTACCATGCTCTCCTGCAACATTTATGTAATTTAATGTGTATATTAATAGATGATTAATTAATTGAAAAAATAATGTATCTTAGTAAATAAAATTTGATACCTTTATAAAATAAAAAAAACCTCTGGACAAATTTTTCAGTATACCCTGTTACCTAACACCCTGGTCCAGGGTGTGGGGCGTTCCTGCGCCTTTCAGTACGCATAGTGACCGAACATGGCCATGCCACAAGGTTTTTCCCTCGTCTTTTGGCCCTCATGTCTTAACCTTCTTCCTGGCCTCTGAGGCCAGGCAAATCCTTATATGGACTCCCAGTGCCTGGGAAAGCAGAGGCTTTTGGCGGGCTATGTGTGTTTGCTGGCAGGATGTAGGCTGGGACTGTCTTGTCCCAATCCACACACTGGTTTCAGTGTGTCTGAGTGTTATGCATGAGTGTTCCGGCCAGTGGTCCTGATTGGACCACTGCTGGGGTGTGTGTGGGGCTAGTTCTGCTATTGGGAGCTTCTGCTCTTGCCTGGCTTTTGGTAAAAGAAGAGGACCCCTGCACCCACTCTGGAGGGATCCTGGAGAAACCCTAAGGAGCCAAGACTCCTGTTCAGCTGTGAGACCCGTAAGGAGACTGGAGACCCGTCTGAACGAGGCCTGGTGACTAACTTCTGCTGCTGTCCTGGAAGAGTCCTGCCTGGCTGTCGATCTTCAGCAGTCCTGCGAGGGAGTGGCGACCCGTCGAGTGGTGGGAACAGCCATTCCTGACGTCTGCTCAGTACCCTGCAAAGAAGAGTCTTCGGCAGTGCCCCGGGACTGCCCTGTGGCAGACACCTCAGAGTTTGGGCTATGGTGCTGCCGACGTCACCATTCCGCATTGAGACAAATGAGTCCCTTTGCACCGCTCTGCTCTGGGTACCATCGTCCGAAACAGTTTACCTTAGTCGAGTCCAGTCCTGAAAGGGTCTGCATCGTGTTTTTCTGCATTCTGCCACCGAGAGTCCTTGCACCAGCCAAAGACACCGAACCGACATCTGCTCGAACCTGCAACCCATGCGAATCAAGGACTGAGGCTGACAGCGGGAAAAGTGAGCTCTGACCTTCTTCCATGACCTGCCAAGTCCTGTGAAGAATCGGAGTACGGCAGTGAGTTACAGTGGTTCTTACCTGCCCCTAAACTCCCTTTAAAAGTTTTGCTAACTTTTCTAAAACTTTTACTATACATTGGCTTTGCCATTGTTTGATCGTGCAAGCATTGCGAAAGTTGGGGACACTTTGGTTAGTTAGAATAACTTGTCCTCTGACACTTGGAATCATTCACTGGACCCCAGAGACCCTACTTTCATTTCTTCCAGCGTTACAAACTGTGTCAGAACTTTTCCTGAACTTTTGGGCATAAAGCCCCAGACAATTTAGCAATGTACATTTGAAGTTAGGGCTAATTCTCTGTGGACCTGCAGTGCATAAACTAATCTACACTTTCCTTTGTAGGGGTTTGATCTGTAGCATGTCCTACTCTAGTGACTGTATATAGGTATTCTATTTTAAGTGTTGTGTTATACTTCTACCGGTTAGTAGTAATTTTTCATAGTGTTGCATGGCCATAAATCAATAACTGTATTTTTATACATACTTTCTAAGTGAAATTTGTGACTCCCATTGTGTGTACTCATTATGGACCCTTTACAAGCTCACCACCTCTTGAGACTTAGCCTAGACCACTCGTCCCTGCTACCTTGAACTGGTTTGGCTACAGCTCCCAGAGTTGTCCCTGTCACAATATAGGTTGGCTTCTATACATCTGGCCCCCAGGCCAGAGTATAGAAAATCAGTCCTAACAGTGGCTAATTTACACAATTAGCTCACCTGCAGGATAAAACCGGCCTATGCAGGTAGGCTAAATTTCTCCATGGGCATCCTTTAATTTCCATAAATGTATACGGTAAAAACTGAAAGCGTCCCACATCATTTCTAATCTGATTGTGGTCTCTAAATGCATTGCTTTTAGCCTGGTACGCTTAGAACGTGGCAAGTAAGTGTTTGCCAGCAGGGGCGGACTTAGAGGCAGCAGCACCCTGGGCAGAATTGGTGCCCTGCCCACGTGCCCCCAGTTAACCGGGGGTGGGCAGGAGCACCACATTGTTTTAACTCCCTGATACGACGCCTGACAGTTAATCACTGGAATAGGGCGCTCATGCTAATGCATGAGCTCCCTATTCCAATGAGAACCGCCTCGCTCCCTCATCGGAGCAGGGAGGTAATCCTCTGATCACTGCGCCGCCCATACCCACTTACCTTTTCGGTGGCCCACTTCTGCGTGTGCCGCTGTCTGTCCTGTATCCCTGCAGCGTCAGTTCTCACCCAACATGGGTCGGAACTTGCGCTGCAGGGTCCTTTTTCTTTTTTTTTTTTAAACACGTTTGCATTTATCGTCTCCCGCTACCATCTAATGGAAGAGGGGGTCACCTCTGGACCCCCGACCCTCATATCTCCAACTAAAGGGAGCGGGAGACACCCCCACAACCCCTGGTCCCATTAGTCGGAGTAATGAGTGGGGGCGGGGGGAGATTTTAGTACTGCGCTAAGATGCCGTATTCGGTATAGGCGAATTCTTTTTTTTCACAGTGCGTTTCCTTCAAAGGCTGTTCGTAACAAGCTAGTGGAAGAGTTCGGACGGAGCTGGAGTGTGCATGGGAGGGGGTATAGCTGGTGTAATTTTCAATGTGTGAGTAGCTTGTCGTATGTACTATAAGGTGGCAATTAGAATGTTCAACAGGTTAGTGAAGGGGCACAAACAATCAATAAGCCACATGGCATGGAACTGACTAACCCTACTAAAAATTCAACTTTCTGCATACACCTTCTCAAACTCTGAACTAAACACAACCATGCATGCCTCTACAGCACAGCAAACCGCACGCACTTCAACTAAACAAACCACACATAGTCTCGCCCAACATCACATGGCGCCTACCAACCGAAAGACACACCTATGCTCAGTGAATGGTGTCATCAAACTGAAGCTGCCAACAGCACATCACAGAGCTCTTGCTCTTTTTTCCCCTTCTCAGACCTACTTACCCACCTCCCTATTTGCTTTACAGATATGCCACAGTGCCAAGAGACCATGCAGGTGGCAACAGTGCACAGTACAAGAATCTTTAACATAAGATATCATAACATGGCATAGCAAGGCATAAAAACGCCTAACAATGCAAAACAGTCTCTTCCCCTCACACCAACCACTGTACTCTGCAGGCAGCTCCCACTTCACTGCCACATTTTGGAATGTCTTCTTTCTCCACCCCTCCCTTTCATGCATCGTACACAGTGTGTAACAAGGATTGTAGAGTTGGTAGACGATGGGCGTGGGCTGATGGGGAAACTCATCTCATTACTCCACACAAGTGTTAAGGTTTATGGGATGCAAGAACTTTCTGGTTCTGAAATAGAGCCGTTTGGGACATAAAAATCTGGGGCGCTCATTTCCCTTCTCCTAAGATGCTGGCTGGTAAACCGAGAGTCATCTTAAACCTTACAAACTAGATGCAAAGACAACCACTTCAAAGTACTAGAAGGGGAGGAGAAGGTTGAGAGGGCAATGTAGTAGACTACCAAATTAAGGCAGGCACCTGATGGGGAGGTGGGGGCGAGGGACGTTCACTCCATTCCCAATAAGCATGGTGGCTGCAAGACAGAGGTAATTGGGTACAAGACTGGACTGGAGATGCCAGTTCCTTTTAACTCTGTGCTGTGGTTCAGAGAGAGTAACAGGATTTGGAGAGCAAGTATTGAGAAGGTTCTGTCGCCGGGTGGAGTTTAGACATACAAGTGGGAAGTTCCAATGAGCTTGACTATTCATCATCCGATCATCAGGTTGGTCACAGTAAGTCAGTCTAGGTCCCCAAGCTTAGGAGACTTTCAGTTCTTTCCTGAAGTTCGGGGCGATCCTATCAAGGCAAGTAGTCTGATGCCCGACCCCCGTAGCACTTTAGTTTTAGGCACCCAGTGCAGACCTGTGTTTGTGGATCAGGGGTTTATACAGGTTATGTCACTTTCTGTCAGGCAGTCTATAGCTTTGTGCAGATCACCGGGTGAATCCTGCACAGGGGTTTTAATTCAACTCTCATCTCCAGGGAGAATCAGTGGGGTTCTTTCAGGCACAATTAGAGTGTAACCCTACAATAACCTTCATGGTCATCCCAGCTGCCACATTGCAGGTTAAACAACCCAAGTGGTGTAAGAGCCCCTCCACCACAGAGAACCTGTTCTATGGGTTGGCGCCACTCTCAAGTGCCCACTTGGCCATAAGAGAAAACCCGAAAGCCACGTTTTAACAATGTGGAGCAGACACTATTTACAGACAGGGGAAAGCATACACTGCAGACAATGGAAGTATCGAAAGGATGCCTTGCATAACCCACGTTGCAGTGTCAGTGAGGGAGGGAGGAAGGAAGAAGACTAGGCCAGTCAGAGGGGGCAGAGCAAGTAAGAACAGAAGAGGGGCCCGTGTGACTGAGGGGCTGGAAAAGAAGGAAAGTGGGAAGTAGGTGGAAGGGATTGGGAGTTGCGGGGTGAAGGGATGTGCCTTGCAGAAAGGATGACCAGGAGTCAGGTGACAAGGCAAGTCCTTTACTTGTACGCGAGACAAATCAGGGACCATAGGGATTGCAAGTAGGGAGGTACATTAAGGAAACATCCAACAGCCCCCATCTCTCTTCAGTCTCTCTCTGTCAACTGACACTCATGGAATCTCTGGACCACAGCATTCTCACTGTCTCAGGCGCACACCACATTCCAGACACACAGCTATTCAGGGGAAGCAGGAACCAGTGACAACACCAGCAGACCAAGACACAACTCGTGGGTTCTCGCTCACGTTGACAGGAAGGGTATCGAGGGTGAGGGAGGGAAGGAACGAGGGAGTAGAGGGGTCTCCTCTCATGCAGGAAAAAGTGTAGGGGAAGTGCAGGAAAGGGAGTGTGGAAAGCATAGATAGAATTGTGAAGGTTAGCCATGCGTCACATTTAGATAGAATTGTGAAGGTTAGTCATGCACCACATTTAGATATAAACGTGAAGATTAGCCACCTAGAAGAACTTTGAGAGTACCCAATGCACTAACCACCCCTCTCCTCCTCCCCTCCTAGACAGCTCCCTTGTAACATACACACCTCGGCGGGCCAAACTGCACAAACAAACAACCAACATAACTAACACTTGCATACAACAACCCCAGACACTGGACCATATGCTTATGGACACAACAAGCCAGTGCACACAACCACAACCTTAAATACCAGCCAATTTGGCCATAAAACAAACACCCTACATAACAGACATTCACTTACAACAAACACCCCAGGTATTGGGCCCCACCCTTAAGCCAGTGCATGCAATCAACCCATTTGCAACCCAACACACACAGACAACAGTTTCCGATGGTTCTGGACCTATCCTACCCCTCTACCCTCACTAACCCCTGTCCTCTTTCTTGCAGAGCCACGTGAGTGCCTAGAGACTGCCCCTGGCTAGTTGTGGTGTGCTTTATAAACAACATAACATAGCGGGGCATTTCAGGAGCTAAATCAGTGCACAAACTGTGGTGAAAAGGGAGCACTCTGGGGAAAAGGGCAGTGGGAAAACAAACGGACGAGGTAGCAACAGGATGGGTGTAAAAGGAAGGCATAACCATGACATCTGAAAAGCGTGACATAAAAGACGGTTTCTTTAAGTGACACACAGGAGAAGGTTATAGCACCGCCCATTCAGGCGGGTCTACAATCCTGTTTTAGCTCATTGTGCCTTACCAGAAGCGAAATTACCATTTGCATATCGGTTTGGTCCCGCCCACAAAGTTAGTCCAGTGCGAAAATGCTAGGCAGTTTTTACTGAACAAGAGTACTATAACCAAATGGAAGACACTTTTCTCCCTTACTGTGCATCAGTGAAGTGTGGCTGTGCTTTGCCTCTATAGGGTTCATGTCTAGATTACCACTATTAACTTAGAGTGACTAACTTAATTCTGGACTAACTGTAGGTGTTTCAATAGGTGTTTGAGCACCCTCAACCAGAGGCAGTTACAACAGTCCAGTCAGGATAGGAGGGGTGTGTTCACAACCTCCACTTTGAGTTGTGGCGTGGAGGCATACCAGCCGATTGCCACCTGGAACCATCCCTCTTTTTCTGCTGTACAGCCCTCCCTGGCTAGGTTTGCACTTTAAGAAATGATTGTAACAAGTTGAAATAAATAAAATAAAGGATGATCACCCATTCTCTGCTCAAAGCGGTGTAAGCATAGGTTGTGGTTCAGGCAGATCAGTGTGTCAGGGTGGTTGCAGTCCAAGGCTTTGAGGGCTTCTTCCCTGATGGTCAGTAAAGTCATTTCAGTTCCTCTGGCTGGTCTGAAACCAGACTAGAAATAATTGGAAAGTGTTTGCCGCGCTGCATTGTTGTACCTTGGTTGATTTATGAACATCTTGTTTGAGGATTTTTACAAAGAACAGCAAGTTAGAGATGGGGCCAAGTTGGTCCTGACCCTTTGGGCGGCACTCGGTTTCAAGAGAAGAGGGATAACCATGGCCTTACAGGAGGTGGATAGGAAGTGCATTTAAGTAAAACCAAGAGGTGATGGCTGGAAGGTTTCAAATGAATCCTAACCATGGGCAGGGCTCTGGGCAGCCCTCCAGACCATTGTTTTTCAGCCTGCCAATCCATTACGGAAGGGGAAAGGCCATATGCCAATCAGGCTTGATGAGGCCCAACAAGGCCGAAACATGTTTGGGGATGCTTGTGGTCTCGTCTCGTGCAGAAGGGATGTGACCAATCAGTTTGGGCTGAACTGCCTCTTTTGGGGTGGGGCCAAGCCTGATTTGCATATGATCCTTCCCCTTTTGTAATGGCTTGGCAGGTGAAGAACGATGGCCTGGAGGTTTGCCCAGAGCAATGCCAGAGGTTAAAATTAATTCTAAACCTTCCAGCCATCACCCCTTTTGTTTCAGTTAGGGAGTGCACTACAGATGGCCAGTGTTTTTCAAGACAACCACAGGACATGAGTCGGGTTGCAAAGAAAAGTCTAAGTTTGGATGGCACTTTTCATAGACTTTCGATTGTTACTGCAGAGCAAGCCAAAAAGGATGTCTACCAAGTCGCATTGGGGAGGCCCCCTACATGCCACTCAAGGTTCAGCAAGATCAGTCAGGGTATCTCACTCAGGGTCATGGTGAGATGAGAGCAGCCCAGATTGGCAATGTCAAGGAGTCGTCAGTAGAGGAGCGGAGGAGTGTTGTAGGTCTCTTGGGCATGTTCTCCTGATGGACCCCCTTGCTGGAGGAACCCTGTGATTGGGTCAGTTTGCTTCCCATGCAGAAAGCGAGAGGCGATTTAAAGGCACCTTGAAGCTGCCACTGTGGCAGCCATGGGCTGCTTTCATACAGATAAACAAGGACTGGGTGGAGGAACAGCATATTAGTTCCGGGATCCCCGATAGTGCACCCCTACAACAAAGAGCAGGGGGACAGCCACCCTGTTAATTTCCTGGAAGGTGCTCTCTGGGAATCCAGCAGAGGGTGACATGGTGCAGAGGTAGGGTTAAGCCAGGGCACCAGTAGTAGAAGGATTACTCAGGCTGCATCTCCTACCCCAGTCATGATTGTGTAACTCAACGAAATCTCCAGGGCCATGAAAAGAACAATGCCAAGCTCGGAAGCCCACTGGTTTTCTAGATTATATCGTGCCCTGGTGGAGCTTTAATTCACATAATACGAGGTTGCCATGGAAGACCCACTCTATGCTTCAAGATTAGTTAAAAAGTAAAGAGTTTATAGTAGACAACAGTTCTATATCTAAAAGGAATCCTTCTAGAAACCTAACCCATCCACGCCTCCTTCACCCACCTGTGCCTCCGCCTTGCACTGAACATCTCCTGCTACACTTCACCTTCCTCTTATCACATTTTACCACCCTCAAAGCGAATCTGCACCAGATCATTTTCCTGTCCCTCAATACTCCATCAGCCAGATACGCCCTTACCCCCACAAAGCCCCCCCCCCCCATCTAAAACCTCTTCCTGGAGAATGTTGAAAGAGCCTCCCAAAAACCATGTCCTCAAACTCCAGGTCTGTGCAGTGATTGCTTGAGGAGGGAATACAGCAGAATTCAAAACACACAAGCAAACAATCAAATCCTTATTTACCGTGTCCCAGAAATAATGTTGTAATCTCGAGCGTGCCTGTGTTTCACCACCACTGCAGGGGAATGCAGATCTAGGATCAGCCAAAGGACCTGCCAGTGAAAAAGTAAGCAAATTAGTGGCAGAAAGACAGGCAATTCAAACTTAATCTGGTAGATTGGATGGCCATTAATTATATTAGCTTCCAAATTACCTTTCACACAGAAGCAATACATAAAACCACGCCCTGGGGGTAAGTGGGTAATGATGGATCACCAAAGTTGCTTATTCACACATTGTTAATCCTCTGTCTGATGATCATGGACTATAGTGCCCCATACAATGGTAAATAAATAGAAGCACCCTTTGGCTCACCTATGGTAGCGTAGGCCAAGCTCAACATCACAACTCCACCAGAGGTGCTGGAGTATGCAGAAATCGGGGGGGGGGGGGTGAATAAATGCAATTGTGATAAAGGATCAAAGAACAAGTAGTAGTATTTATTTATTGACTTTGCACTGCCACACTTTAGGATTACAACAAACTATTCAGAAACAGTGGAAGGTTTGTTAACCGCTGGATAGTGTTTTTTAATGCAGGCATCCGTCATTTCCACTGAAAAAGGGGAGCATCTTGGCACTGAGAGGGGAGACCGTGGGGGAAGGACCAAACTAGTTTGGGAAGAGGTAGGTGTTTAGAAGATGGGAAAAGGAGAGATGATTGGGTTCTGATCTTAGATAGAACAGAAGCGAATGTCAAAAGTGATGAGGCTAGGAATGAGAAGGAGTGATTTCTTTTCTCGGGATATGGTGTGAAGGAACTGTAATAATGCTGAGGAAGATCGTAAGGCATGTGTCGGACAGTAGGGAATCTGTTTATCTTTGATAAACTGTGGTTCAGCGCTGTACAGTGAGTGAACAACAATACAAGGAGCTCTGACAGAGGTTTGCTTATCAATGGTAACCCACTGAAGGGTAGAAAGCAAGGATTTAGTATTAGAGCAATGATTTCCATTCAGTACAAGTCTGGCAGCACATTTCTGGATGATTTAGAGGGGATTACCAAGGAATAGAGTGCCTGGGTAGAGGCCATTTCCATAATACAGACGCCGATGCACCAGATTCGAGACCATAGAGGGCTTACATTTGGTGGGAATAAATGGGATGATTTCCTTTGGATTGATTTGGGCAGAAAATGATCCATCAGAATCTAGTTTGAAACCAAGATTCCGATCAGTGAGATCTGTGCTAGGTTTAGGCAACTATTCGCTAGGTCAGTATTCCGAGTTCCGCCTGTTGGAATTACTGCTGAGCAATAATACTTCAGTTACTCAGGAGTTAAGTTTCAGAAAGTGCCTAGACATACATCGCTCGATGACTCGAAGACATTCTATAAACGTGGTTGCATAGGCAACTTTACTCCGCTTCACACTTCCTGCTGTCTGTTCCTCAACCACTTGCACCTTCTCACGCTTTTGCTCTTTTCAGCTTCTCCATCCCACGCTATATATAGAACTCCTTACCTCTAGATATCCGTTCTTGTTCCGCTCATGTCCAGTTTTGAAAAAAGCCTTAAAATGTATGTATTACAGCTAGATTTTCCCTTGAACCGTCGCATGAACTAAGACTCTGGAGCATGCTGCCCTTTTCCTCATTTTGATGTACCAGGATTGTTTTTTATAAAAACAAATTGTTAACAGCCCTGTGCATCAAGCTGCTATAGAAGCACTGTTAATATACAAACACACAATTTACACATCGTAGGAAGTCGAGACAGTTAGAGACAATTAGAAAAGATTGCTGGATCAAGCAAGGGTTTCTTTAGAACGAGAAGAAGTGCTCTTTTCTGTCCTTTAGGGATATGGTTTTGATTAGGAGAGCCAGTGCTAGAGTCAAATACTCAGATACGTTCCAGATTAAAATTCTGAAAAACGAAGTTATCAAGTGGGAGTACAGTTGGATTCAAGAGAGGATACTAGTGATGTCGTGCTTGGTCACTGTTGGAAGAAACACTAGTTGTTAGTGGTAAGAGACTAGTTTGTGTGGAGTACTGGAGGCAGTTCACCAAGCCTCATGCAGGACTCCATGGGCGTCATTGCGTGCTCCAGCAGTACAGCTGCAATGCCCACCAAGCCCCCAATGGGCTATCAGGGCGCATACATGCACCATGTCTACGGGTTGACTCATATTGGGCAGGTCCATGTGCGACTTGGGCGGGATTTTGCCCACAAAACATGGGCATGCACAAGTTAGCCATGGATATCACACTCCTTAACCCAGGTGCACCAGAGTAGGCTGCTTTGTCAACACAAGGCTGAGACACCGACTCTTCACACAATGGCAAGCAAGCCGTGTCCCATTGTGGAGTTGTGGCCTTTGGAATGTTCCTATCAGATGATGGGCTGTGCACACTAAGTTAAAGCTCTTTAAGCAGTAACCATTAAGGTAACAGTATCGGCTGCAAGAGTCCGATAGGCTGGTAGCCATGCTTTCTCATCTTAATTCTGAACCATTGTGGGAATATTTGGAGTTTTGTACCACTATATTTGCTTCAACCTGTTACAAACAGTTGAAATCATTGCCCCTAAATGCTACGGCCTCCTAGTTTCATATACACCCTCACGACTAAGAGGGCAAAAAATGTGTGAATTGGCCCAACTGATGACTTCAGTCAGGACTGCCAGTGTCTGGCCAGTGTCTGGACAGAGACCACAGGTAGGAGGTATGGGCAGCAGTTCCTTCAATTCATCGAACAGCATTACAGAGTAGCCTCTTTGTAATAGCAAAGGTAGCTTACCTTCTTGCCCAAAATCGCTGGCTGTTGGGATGGTTCCCTCTTCCAAGCCGGAAGGCAGGGGCGGCACCTTCTGTGGCATCTGCAGGGTGGGCCGCACTGTGCCCTGAGATTCCACTCCTTTTCTGAACTGGGTGTATACATCAGGTAACCTGTGCACGGTCGAAAACATTCACTTTTTTAATAAAAAACTGTTTATTGAAGTCGTGGAGAGTACATAAGTAGTAATGACTGAAGTTGCAGTGTCAGAAACACTGCAAAGTATAGGCATTTTACAAGGGCTTAACATTAGAAAAACAAAATACAACTCAACAGTGCTGAAAAAGAGGTAGAGCACTATTCTGAGATGCATCAAAATCTGTACGAAATGCCATCTGAAGACCATTAGATCGAAGCGGTAACCAAGTAGCTCTGGGGACGTAACCGCAGTGCGACCGGACACAGTTTGGTTGCACCATGCGACCGGACACAGTTCGGTTGCGCCACACTTGCTGCTCCATAAAAGATCTGCAAACCATTTTGTCGGGTTTCAGGGTGCTTTCACATTCCAAATCATTGAAATACATGTTTTCGCCAAAGCACCACTAAATCAAATGTGTACATGTCTTTAGACAAGCCTTTGTATCCTCCCAATAGACAACTCCACGGGATCAAATGGGAAGCAAACCCTGGCGATCAAATGTAATTGTGGTAAATCCAAGGCCCAAAACTGAGCCACCAATAGGTACAGAGCAAACGGTGTGCGATTATTGAGAGCACCTCCGGTATATCTTAAAGGAGAAGGATACACTTCATTAAACATTTTGTTCTGCACGATGTTATGCCAAGAGTTCCCTCATTGAGCACCTGCATCCTGTGCCCATTTACTCTAAACCCAATTCGTGGCTGAAATTCTCCTGCAGCCTCAGGAATCCACAATATAGTTTATCAAGTAGATGAAGGTTCATCTCAGCAACTCCCTCCACAACCACTAAATGCAGTACTTAATTTGTGGGTGTGTTTGCCAGGGCTCAGCCCAGGCACCTATTGTCTCAGACTCACTTTAATTATGAAGTGGTGGTAGGCAGTGCATCCATCATCTACAATGAGCAGGTGCGAGCTGTAGTGTAACCCCAAATATATCGACACAGTGTGCAGCAGCTATCGATGGTGGCAGCAGTGGTGCCCACCCGCAGTGTCACAGGAGTGCTAGAAAACACTTGGACCATATTGTTCGAAAATATTGGAAAATTAAGGAGTTACCTGAACCTTTCTGAGGGAGAAGAATTTGCCATCCAAAACATGTCTTTCTATTTAAGAATGCCAAGACGATACTATATCTCCCAAGTTCACCAGTGTCCCATGAGTCTATCCCCTGAGCAACACATGGTGACATATCGTGGACTATGCCCGATTGTACATTTAACAGGGTTACACCCTTCACTAATTTTGCCTCAACAGAAGAATGACCAGAGGGAATTGGGATATACTCTGCCCCTATCCATATCCGCAGGAGAAAGAAAGGACCAGGCAAACAACCCCATTGAGTGGAAATCTGAACAGGAGCTGCTAAAAATTCTAATCGAGAGCCACCATCCCACCTTGAAGAACTTAACCAAGGCTTTCCATTTTATACAAGGTTGGTTGGATCCCCATGTTAATTGAATCAGGAGTGACTGAAAAAAAGAAAACTAAAATGTCATGAGAAGGCCATATGAGGGATGTTCTGAATTGAAATGTATCAATGTCGGGACTACTAGGTTTTTTATAAGTGATACCCTAACATAACACATACAGAGAACTTGCCCAAATGTTAGTTTTGGGAATTTCCAGATATGCCAAGTTGATAGCGTGCAGCATCTTAGACACATCCCTGAAAACCCTTCCCCCCAAATAGATAACCATGTCTTTTAGCCATCTAAATCATGAAGTCCGAGTCACTTTTTGGTCAAGGGTAAAAGTTTGGATTTGGTCCCACTGACCTTGAATCCTGAGAAGAATGCAAACCCAGTCACTTCATTCATCATCAGGGAAAAATGAACAGTCAGGTCTCTAACATAAGAAAGATCATCACCAGAGTACTGAGATAGGACAGCTATTTGCCCATCAGGGCGTGCTTTTCGGTATGAAACTGGCGTAGTATACTGCCAATACATTTCACAAAGATTTGTATTGCCATATTAATTAAGGTTATCAGCATAGCCACAGAGTTTGGGTCTTTTGGGAGGTTAAGAAGTAGTACGATTATGGCTTTGCTCATTGTAGGTGGGAAATGACCGACCTTGAAGGCTTCCTTGTAAAAATCAAACAGCTTAGGAGCAGAGGGGCAAACTCTTTATAAAACCCAGGCTGGAAGTAAATCCATCAGTGACAGGGAGGGGGGGGGCTTTGAAATTGGTAAACGCCTCCATCGGCCACATTAGGTCCTACACAATTCTCTTTCCATCTAGATCCTGCACTGCAAAGTTCAGTAGGTCCTTGAAGAGAATACTCTCAGAATACGTCACCATTTCAACCTCAGACGTTTTGTCCTGCAAAGCGTATAACTGTGTATAAAACTCCCAGGGAAAAAACGTGCATGACCCTGGAGGAGGAATGAAGAGCCCAACAGCAACAGCCGTAAAAGAAAATAGTTCCACGTATCCTTCTGTGTCACGTGCACAAGCAGCCTGCCCATCATCCTATCAACCACATCAGAGTAATAGTGCAGCTTCTGGCCTGCCTTTGAACTCAGTCTGGCATCCAAGTGATCAATGGGAGAGTGAAACTCTAGGCATTGGCTCTGATGGGGAGACTGAAAGGTAACCTGTATCTGCCTTTGAGGCTTTCGAAGAGATGAAGTTGTATAATAATAATAAATACATTTCTTATATAGCACTACACACCCATGGGTCTCAGGGTGCTGAAATAACAGATATAAAGCTCATTGTAACCTAGGTGCCATGTCTCATGGAAATAACCTCTGATACAAGAAATATGCTATAGATCAATGCACCCGGGCCCACAGAATCAGAAAATCAGGCTGGCTTACGAAAGCCCAGGGACAATGTGAAGGTCGAATCTAATAACTGTAAAGAGGTTAAGTTGAAATATGAGTGAGGTGCCCAGTAATGTAATCTTCATTGGGTGTGGCACATCGTGTCTGATCCCATTGATTAAAAAGGTGGACCCATTAATACATCTTTTCAGTAGAATCCGATCTCAAGCTCTACACTTTTTCGTTTAGTTTAGTTAATTAATTTGTATTGCGCACCTGGCCCGGAGGCATCTGGGCGCATTATTTGCAAGGTAGGGTTACAACATACTGATGAAGGCCTACCACACGCGAGCTCCATCAGATAGCTCCACTTCTTAGGCCGAAACACAACTGTGTCGACGACCCCCTTTCTGTTATCTTCAGTGTCTACCACTAACACTGTTATTTGTTCTCTGCAACCATGTATATATGCTCACATGTTATTTGTTCCACTACTTATCCAGTCAACGTGACTGGACTGTACTGATTCGTGTGATGTACGAATTTGTGAATTGACAAGTGTCCATGGGTTTTTCCCCACTATGACAAACAAATGTTTATGAAATATCACTTGGTTACAATAAACCTGATTTTTGACCTTTGAAAATATCTAGAAATTCTTTTACATTGTGTAGGGGTTTAAAAATGAAAGTGTGTGTAATATCTCACCCTGATTAGTTTGCAGGTTTAGGAGTATATACCCACCTGGGTTAAATCAGGGCCGAGCCAGGTGCCCTTCTATTACCAGGCTGTCATAGCTAACATTTTTATTACAACTGAATAGACTAGGTTCCCTTTACATATAGATTCTCCAAAGCCTTCAGCTTGGCCTCCATTCTTTACAAGTTGCACTATAACTATAGGCATTTCAGCACCACATTTCCAATTGTGATACAAATACCCAAGACATAAGCTTCAAACACTTCCCACGGGATGAGGCTTGGGCAGCAGAGACTACGTTAAGATCAAAGCACAGTTTCATTTTACACAGACCTCTCTGGCGAATGTCACACCCAAGTGGATCAGGGATTTAAATCTCCGTAAAGGGAGGGATAGCCCACCCGTGTTGTAGGCACAGATCAACTCTTACTAGGTTAGGACCTGCGAAAGAAGGTGCCAGGATGAACTTTGCCTTACTGCATGACAAGGATGTACCAACAGGAAAACTAGCTAGAGCCTTCAGTGTATGTCACAGAATCGTCTATATCTGCGCCTTATTAATGTGAAACTGTTTCGAATTTCTGTGTTAGCCAAAACGTCCTGGATATCCCCCCACCCCCCCCCCCGATTCCTGTCCCCTTAACCCAGTGGTCTTCAAACTTTTTTGGCCAGGGCCCCCCTGAGCAAAATTTGGGCAGGTCGGGACCCCCCAGAAATGCCAAATGGACAGTATATATTGCGCGCCGTCACCTGCTCCCATCAAAGTCGCTGGGCTCCCTCATCCCACTCCTACCCAGTCGCTGGTCTCTCCCCACCCCATCACACACCCAGGGCTCTCCCCACTCTGCTCCCATCACTATCCCATGGTTCCCGCCCATTGTGCTCCCACCATAGTCCCTCGGTTCCCCCATCCCGTTCCCAACACAGTCTGAGGGCCAGTGGCGGCTGGTGAATCTTTTTTAAGTGGAGGGGCATTAAGGGGAGGTTCGGGGGGGTTTCCCCCTGTGAATTTTTTTTTAAATAATAGGTTAAAATGTTGCATTGTAGAGCATACTTTTAACAAAAAATGGGTAAATAGCCAAACAGTTTGCAATTGTTGCTGGGAGTCCAGGGGGCAGGCATTGATATTTTATTTCTATCGCGCTCGTACACAAGTGTTTCAGAGCGTGACAAGGCAAGGGAGGGGAACAGAGGAGAATAAAACAGCGATCTTACTAGGCCCAGTGACATTGAGAACGCGCAAGTGTGAGGGGAAAAGTGCATGGAAGGGGGGAGAAGTGGAAAGTGCGAAGCAGAGGAGAAACAGATAAATAACAATAAATAAATAATAAAGGCAACAAACAGTGGTAGTGCAGCCAGCAATTTGCAAGTGCTACGTTTAAGGCAGCAGACAGGGTAGGTCTGATAAGTGCAGGAAGAAAGATGGTTCTCCTCAAGTTTTAGAGTGGCAGGGCGCTGTTCCAGAGGGAGGCCCCAGCCGAAGACGGAGATCTACCCCCAGCTCGTTTCTTTGATGACCCCAGCTTCGTTTCTTTGATGACCCCAGCTGCTCTGTCCGTATGTGCGAGGAGGCGCAGGAGCTCCCCCTCGGACATACAGACATGCAGTGCCCCAGCCAGCATTTCCAATGAGCTATGCAATGCTGGCGAAGCAAAACGCCCCAGCACTTGCATGGCTCAGTGAGCATGTGCGGCTGGGGAACTAAACTGAACTGTCAAAGGGAAACAGTGTTTCCCTTTGACAGTTCAGCCAGCCCAGGAGCACTCCATTAGCTGGATAAAGCAGCTGAGGGAGTGCTCACTGTTTCACTGGGCTGGCTCCTTAGCTCCTCCATAATGGGTGAGGGGCCACTGGGTGGGCGCCTCTTGCCATTATGGATGAGCCGCCAGGCTCGGACAGGCCTATAGGGCAATGCCTGTACCAAAAATGTAAAATGCTAGTTTGGGCCAATCAAAATGGGCCACCATTTTGGCCAATGTGGACCATTTTGATGAGTTACTTAACTATGCAGTTAGTAATGTTGACCATTGTTGCTGAATATATCACAATTTACTTACATTTTAACACAAAGCACCCCTTTGGGTACTATTGAAACAGTGGGCTTCATAACTACTCTGGCGGTAGCTGTGCCGGTAAAACCCGCGAATGGGCAATTACTAGGTCATGCCGAGTTAGGCGGACATGATAATTGCCCTTTCGAAGGTGCCGGTAGATCCCCATTCCCATTTGAGCCCCATATGGCTCAAATGGGAATGGGGAGCTCGGATGCACCGGCACCGTTAATAACGGTGCCGGTGCATCCGACGAGCTGAGGTCAGACCTGGCGGGGGCTGTCAAGCACCCACGAGCACAACTCTTACTATGGCGGAACGGTAGCAACGGTGCCGGTAGCTTACCAGCACCGTTGTTACTGGTCCGCCATAGTAGTAATGAGGCCCAGTCTGTGACTAAAGGAATGAATATCCATTTACAACTGTGGGCCACTTTTTCATTGTTGCCTGAGACAGTTTCATGCTTCAGCCCGCCCATGTGGGCCACCCCTGCCCATTTCTTCCAATCTAAAAAAAATAAAAAAATCTTTTTTCATGCTGAGCTCTCAGGGCCCCCCTGGGATGCACCCGCGGACCCATAGGGGGTCGCGACCCACAGTTTGAATACCACTGCCTTAACCCTTTTAAAAATATGTCACACTCTCTCTCTCTGGTATGTGCGTTACAGCTGCCTATCAGGAAAATCTTCTTGAAAGAAACAGTCATGGGTTGAGTGCATCCGTAGGGAATAGGAAGGTATTGTCTAGCACTCTATCCATTAGTATTTGGTGTTTACAGTGAGCCATTCGCTCAGAAAATGCCCCAGGAAGTAGAAACCATTCCCTTACTAGGGAGATGGGAAATAAAAGGAAAACTGCATTGTACAGCAACATTGTATTCCGACGTGTCGGCCAATTTGTGTTTCGGTCTCTGGATAAAGTTCGGACGCTACCAACACCCAGGCTCAGACTTTAGTGTTTACTGACCACCAAGAAATTGGTCCTGCCTGTTAATCAATGATAACACGAACTTAAAATATCCAGGTGGCACCTCATGCCAGGAAGGCTCAAAACAAAATGCTGCACGAATGCCCACATTGCAGTTATGAAGGGGCCGCTGCAATACATAGGTTTCAGAATACCTCTGCTTTAGGGAGTACTGGATGGCTGTTTTCGATAGGGTATCAGCAATGATGCAAGAGGGACTCGATCTTTCAGTAAATGGGATTATGTTTGTCCAGCATTTCAATTGGGAAAGTGAGATCTGCAGCTGCTGTGTGGCCATGCTATTTATTTCGAGGTATAATGCTTGCTCAACTGAGAATAACCAGGCTCTGGCAAGAGTTTCTTGAGGTATATTACACCTAACACATAAGGTCTCTTTTCAAGTCTGCTGGTCCGGTAAAAATGCTGGCGATTCCGGGGTCCGGCATTTTTACCGGACTGGCAGACTTCCCAATGGGGGGCCACGGATCCTGAGGCAGGTCTGACCTGCCAGGAGTTCAGGCCCCTACCAGCAAACAAATACCTGAATCACCAGCAATGTTGCTAACAGTGCTTGTGTTTCAAGAAATCCCATCCCAGGGAGACCTCTGGGACTGCATGGGAATGGGAACCTACCGGCACTTCACCGACCGTAATATCCCGGTAATAGCGGGATATCGGGCGGCGGGGACGGTAAGTACAGTTTTCCGGTATCCCACCAGTAATATTGGCGGGATACAGGCACATTTATAATCAGGGCCATAGTCTAGAGTCCTCAGGGATGAGAGGGGAAAAGGCCCTTTGAACATTAAAAGCATCATACTACTCATGCTAGCTCCATGCATGAATTATTGATAACTAAATGCATAGCATAACATTTGTTATATGGTCACTTTATACATCTAATACTTTCCCAAATAATAACTTTCCTTTTCCTGCACTGATCGAAAAACAATAATAATTCCCTGAAAGAAAACAAAAAGTTGACCAACCACTACGATTACGATACAAAATATAAAAACACTGCAGGGCCACTTCCAAGGTGCGTACAAAAGTGGGAAAGTGCTCTTCCATGAAGGAGGAACACTTACCTTACAAACAACATATTCTGATAAAGAAGGAATGTGGTGCTGGGACATGAAAGCTTCAGCTTTGACAACAGCCCTAGCAGCCATCAGGAATGCAGGGCAGCCACATGGAGGGGATTCTCCTCCCAGCAGCAATGGTTCAGCACAAGGGACTTACAATACAGCACCTGTGAGGTGCCGTTACACTCCATGACACACTTTTTCCTTCTATAAATATAGCAATTCTTAGAATGCAGCACCACTTTTCCAGTTTAATGAAAGTAAAAGAGATGCTTGCATTGCCACTGGAGCACGTTTCACCCGCAAAAAGAGGTTTTAGCAGCTGTTGCTGCTGGAAAGCACATCTCCTCTCCAATACTTCCACCCACTTCGGAATGGTGGTGCTGGAAACTGGAGGAGAGAATGTTGTATTTCCACACTCTTTATCATGAGTTCAGAATCAGCCCCATAGAATTACCAGTTACTATCCGCTTAGCAACTATACTTCCCATACACCGAGCATTGCTCATGATTTTACGTGTGACCTAAGAAATATTATCAAGTAATTCATTATATAGGACATCAGCAAAAGCATTATAAATTCTACCCCAAGCCTTTTTACTTGTACTGTTCAACGCACATGCAGCGCATGACCACCGAGGGTCTCCACTTACCCTGAACCCCTAGAAAGTGGTGCACACAGTTCACAGTCCTGGGCTATGTCATGTGCATAGTGTTTGGCCTTCAGGCACATACAGGGCACGACCACAGGCCATGTCTTGTGTGCGCAAAACCCCAGTTAGAGCACAAAGGAGGATGTGGATGAAGGCTGTGCCCTGTGCGACACACATACAAGGCATGGAAACGGTGAATTGATGGTGTCAAATGTGATGTCACCACTGATATCATCAATGGTGTAATTTGGGTTGTCGTGTCTGAGTAGTGGTAGAAGGGGAGAGAGCAGTGCTCCTCTACTTTTTTTGGTAAATGTTTTACTGTTCCTATTTGTCTAAAAAAAATAAACCAAAAAAAAAAAAGTCCCAGATGGCTTAGTTTTAAAATAAAAGTGTAGGAAGAAGTTGAATCTTGCACTTTACTGAATGTTCCCTTAACCAGCAGGCACATGTGTTTGGGGAGTTGTATTGTGCGTGGGAGAGGGCGTGGCGATGGGGTTTGCAAGGGCAGGCTGGTAGAGTACACAGTTCCACTACTTCTTTTTGTACACTTCGACCACTGTGTGTGAGGGAAAGTGCCAGGCAGGGCTGGAGGGATCTCCGTGATTTGCTAGGAGTACTTTGCTATAAAACACTGGCACATGTTAGTGTTTTTCAATTGCGACACCCTCACTAGTGAGATTTCTGCAGTGAATGTGTAAAGGGTTTTGTCCATGTAGGTTATCATGCGTTCTCAGCAATTAACACACGTTTTATCAGTGAACATAAAACGCGAGGACCAAGCTCAGACTGCGGCTCCGCGGGTGGGGCACCTTTTTCCCCCAATCTATAGAAAGAGCATGTAGGGAGCAGATGAGATACTGGTGATGTTCCGCAATGCCCTGGTACAGGAGATGGGGTACAGTTGAAAATAGCTTGGATCAGGGGGATCTTATGCAGTAATGGCAACACATACCTGGAAATGTGGCGGAACGGAAGGTCATCTCGATGATACAGCGTTGACCCCCAAAATGTTTGGATTTTTATACCAGGACCCAAACACACCTGCTTCACTGCTGCTTCCACATCAAGCTCCTCTTTTGTAACCTATGAAAAACACACAGTATATTGACAATGCAATATTAACATACAGTGGATGTTAATGCTCTCCCTCTGAGCCAATCAACTTCATAGAACCTCATTCAAGAGCTACCTGGTCTCCTATCTCGTTCCATGAACCCCTTTATGGAAACTACTTGTTTTCTTCATTGTTCCTAATTTACCTGAATGGCTCTGCAAGCAGTTAATTTAGCCCCATAATATAATCATGTATTGGAATGCAATTGTAACACCTCTCCTCTACCTCTGAGGTTTTTACAGTGAATATGTAAGGGTTTTTATCAATGTCGCTTAGTATGTGATCGAAAAAGTACACATATCAGTGTTTTCTTAGGTCTGGATTGCAATCGTATCACCCCACCCACTGAATTTCACAATTTCTATTCGTACAGTCGAATTTATTCAATCATCACTTCAAACGAACACACTTGATTTACCATTTCAGGCTCCCTTTTTCCCCAGTGATAGGTCATATGAAAAATGTGGTCTGTGACACTGACGCTGCATCCCCCTAAGGCAGTGCTTTGCAACCTTTGGTCCTGCAGATACTTTAGACTCCTTCTCACATCAGCCCTTGTTGCATAGTCAATGGTGAGGGATCGCAGGAGTCATAGTCCAAAACATTGGAGGAGGCACAAGTTGCAGACCCCTGCTTTAAGAGGTCGACTGAATGAGTGTAGGAGCATTACGTAATGGTGGCAGTGCCTCCAGCTACAGTGAATGGGCTAGCCCCAGGAACCCCTTATCATGGTATGGGCCAATAATAACTGAAAAACAACACAGAAACAGATAACAGGATTAACTTACTTTATCAATTGGTATATATTGTTTAAAGGGTGATTAAAAACCCTCATAGTAACAAAATAAACCTATTCCTGTACCAACCCATCCAGTGAAAATCTGGACTTGAAAGCACAAAAGTGTGGGAAACCAAAGAGGTGCTAGGTAAAAAACCTTCCTAACTTCATTCATAGAGCCAGAAAGCTGCAGTCTGCGTTTGAACCAAAAATAGTCAAAGTGAGCAGACTAAAAAACAAATAACCTTTGGGCAGCATAGACATTTGGAAAAGGATCCTCCTCGATTCTCAAGTCAATGATGGGAGTCTTCTAAGATCGGCAGAATGGAGTGCAGATTATGTGCTTAGAGTCAGGGTCTCCATCAGTCTTTCTCACTCTCTTGCCTCTGGGATGTGCATGGCTCACTTGTTCAAGATTTTTGCTGCACGGGCAGAATGCCTGACACGTAATAGCTTGTTAGTGCTCCAGGCTGTCAGAGGTCTGCTGATAGTTTGGCACTCCCTCGAACATGCTCACCTTACTCACAGGAATCTTGCAATCCTACTGTAAGGGTGTTGTGTTGGGTCAGAAGGACACATATTTGACATGAAATAAGGATAATTAGAAAAGTGTGGATTCGATATAGAGACAATGTGTGCTAATGACCACTCCTGTATTTGGATATCATGGAAATCAATATTCAAACAAACTGGCAGCGACCACACTTGACCCTCCAGCCCATCCAGTAGAGCTGGAATTAGAAGTCTACAAGTCAAACAGCTGTTTGTACTTGAGAATAAAACTTCACTGTCAACTATTTTGGGTTTTGGAAAGAATTTGTAGCAGATTTTTTCAATTGGGACATTCAGAGACTTATCTCTAACTTGAGTGCGACACACCTTCTCCTTTCCTCATTGTACACAGATTTGACATGTCTCAAAGTGTTTTACTAAAGGGAAAAGGTAAACGCCGGTCTTCCCTATTTCTATGGGGTATTCCCTACCTAACAAAACTAAAGTGCTCGTCAGTCATCAGTGAAATGTCTTTAAAGAATCTGTCCACAGTCCCAAACTAACTCCAACTGACCCTACCACTATTGATAATAACTAAGGACAGGAGAATGGCTCCTTCTCCTAAGTCCCTGCTTCTCGCAAGTTGTGTTCAATAAAATCTTCAAATAGTTAAGTGTGACCTCTTTAATTAGTTCACACAGTTCTTTTAGTACTTTACTGTTCTTCTCGTCCTTCTCGATATGTAACTGTCCTGATTGGAAACGGATATCTCTCCTCCCATCAGTGTCTGTTCTTGGTTTATTACTTTTCCCTTTGATTCCATTTCCAATATTTGTTCTTCCCTTTTCGCAAGATAAGGTTATCCAACCTTTCTGTGATTCTCTGTTGCTTTCTGTGCTGTGACTGTAACAAGTCTGATTACAGAGGAATTTACCTCAAACTCTTCATCTTTCTTGTTTAAGCTTTTAATATCTTTATTGGGACGAGTAGGAATGCTTTCATAATGATTCCCCATTTCCTTTCTTGTTCTCACCACTGGCTTTTCGTTATCTGCACTGTGACGAGTAGGTGTACTCTGATAACTAACTTCTCCTCCTCCTATTCTCCAGGCTATTTCCTGGTTATGTTGACTTGTTTGAATTGCAATACTTTTATCATGAGTCTGATTAACTTCTCTTACTGAGGTATTCCTATTACAGGCACTGGGTCGAGTATGAATGTTCATATACTGATGTTCACTCAGGTCTCTTCTTCTCAATAGTTTATTTTCAATCTTCTTCTCAATAGTTTATTTTCAATAAAGTGACTGGGACGAGTATGAGTGACTATATAACGAATTATCGTCTCCTCCCCGGGTCTCTCGATTTCCCCGTTACATGGAAAACGTCACCAGGTTTCGGTTTTGTTTGGGTTTCTCCTTCACTCGGCCACAGCCCATTTATCTTGTGTTCTCTCCTTCTCTTTCTTTCCGACAGGTGCTCAATATCTCTGTGCCTGGTATGCTTTGTGGTCCACCGACATAGCAGTTTCGTCGTGTTTGACAGGACCTCCTGTCCTCCACTGGCTCCTTGTGGACACGCCACCACTTACTGCTTCTCTCTCTCACCACTTCTAAAGATCAGTCTTTGCACCATTATCACTGTCCGACTGTCCAAGGGCACTAAACTACTAAGTCACCAGCAAGAGGGTGTTGCAGAGGTGAATGGCAGCCTAGAATTGGATGAGGAGCGTTGCAGGTGGTGGTGCTGCTGGAAACAGGAGAGCAACAGATGTAGGCGACAGAGGTGGTCCTCCAGAAGATGTCTTAGATGGAGGAGGTGACTAAGGCCTCGGCATCTGTACCTCACCTGGCAGAGGTGCAAAGCAGGCACATGCATCCCTTCTCAAGTTTGAAGTGGGGCAGAGGACACCCCAACCCCTGTTTCCAGATAATGCTAATCTCATCAAGGGCTTCCGAATACATTAGCTTGCCGCAGGTGAAGACTGTGGGGGAAGGTAGGCACCATGCAACCTATGCACAATGCCAGTGAAGTGGGTGCACAAAAAAGGGTTGCTCTTTGGGAACCACAGCAATGCCAAGAACATGAAATAGAGGCATGATCTGATTAGTCTTAATGCATGCAAGTCAGCTTCTAGTAAGCCCTGCCCTAACTTTGGGGACTGCAGTGAGAGCGTCTGAGAGTTCCTCACAGGAGGACACAACTGCTTGCGGCTGGATAAACCAACCTTAGTAGCCCTCATTTCCACCACACTGGGCTTGCCCAAGCACCACTACCCTTTATGCATACTGCACCAGTGGCAACAACCACGCAGGAACTTGCTCTCACCAGCAGCACTATCACCCAAGCTTATTGCCAGTGGTGTTGCCAGTCCTGAGACTGTGCTGCTATATGGAAGGAAACAGAGGAACCAAATGATAGGTCATGTTGGCATGCATTGCCTGCATTACCACCTGACTATCAGTCAGGGGAGCTGAATCACATGCCAGTGTAGCACGAGTTCTGGCACCATCCTACCCTCTTGTAAGCAACTGATTGGACATTGGGCAACAGGGTAGGGAAAATGGCAGGTGGGCTGACTGCTCTCTGAGCCAGAGGAATTGTCCCCAAATATTGCATGAGCTGCACCCCGAATGTGCAAGAGGGCTACAGCAAGTCGTAGCAGCTACTTAATTGCACCACCCAGGCCTCACAAACTCTTAAAAATACCACTATAAATACAGGTTGAGATCCTTAGGTTCCAGACTCTACCTAAGAGCACTCGCCCGTGGTTACTGTGACAAAATAATTACAAGTGCTTTCTTGAATTGGTGCATGTCAGCAGAAGCACACTTCCTTTTGGAGCAATGCTGCCACCCAAAGGCTACCCACACACTGTGAAACCTTTATTTGACATTGACATGTACTGCTAACAACGCTTATTTGCATTAAATCTCCAACAAAAGTTTTAACTATCCCCGTACTTGCCAGCCAGGTAGAGTACCATGCAAATGGTACTCGGCCTTCTTAAATCTCGACTATGCAAGTCAGGAGATGTTGTGAGCCCACAAATTGTCTGTAGAAATGAAAAGGGTTGATACGGGTGTTAAGGAGTTACAGAACAAATACAGACTAGATTGAAATTAATGGACCAACTGTTCGATCATGATTGCACATGCTTGCAATTTGAACACGGTCATAAAATCACCTGTGGCAGAAATCCAAATAATAGTATTCGACCTGTTTATACTGTATATCATTTCAGTTTTCATCCACTGCATGCAAAACACTGTCTGGTAAGAATGGGCTCCTTGCATTATTTCATATGTTCCTAAATGGCTATGTTGTTGTATGTTTTATGGAATTTGCTTTGATGGCATGAATGCCGAATAAAGCTTACATCAAATCATTGTTTGCTCTTCTGTCGTGTATGGAAAAATAAAACAGTGTATTTGACGTGGCGGAGACTTGCAGAAAATGCATGAAACCACGAGTGAATTCAATGGCAATATAAACTGTGCCTTGTAAAGTAGAAACCAAAAATGTAAGTCTGTAGAGTATGGGATACGATATTATACAACAGATGGACTGATAAGACTGCTTGCACATCATACTTCCTTAAATCTTCAACAGTGCCAGATTGTTCCACTGAGGCATACATATTGTGTCTTCTAAAGCAACTGTTTAGATGTTTGACATTTTGGAAAATCACAAGAAAGCAGTGGATTCTGCACAACATGAAAATTAACCACAGCAAATTATTGCAGTTGAAACAAATGTGCTTCTGCCCATGTTCTTGTGTATCATGGACTGGAGTAGTGAAAAAGTGCACATGTTTGCAGCTTTCATTTCATAAGCAGATTTGAAGAAATTGCCAATTTTACTTGTTGGACGATAGCTCTCCATCAAGGACTGGTTGTAATACAGCAGGAGCAGGACTCAAGAACAGAACATTAGTAACATCAAAACTAATGGCCTATCTATAACTAGTCAGTTCCTTTCACCGCTCTGGCACAACACTAGCAACCTTTTTTAGGGTGATGGTATGGACTGGGGGGAGTATGGCGACTGGCTACTGGTGAAGCGGCAGCAGTAGAGGCTCAAACCATTTCTGAGCATAATGCGGTTTCTTATGACACCACAAAGACATGGTACTCAACTTGGTCCAAGCCTTCCCCCAGCACACAAGTTTATTGCACAGAATGAAGGTGTGATGCTGTTGTTCTTTCTCCAGTAATATGACAAACTTCCACACTTTATTGCTGGAGAAAAAAAAAAAAAAGACATGTCCTCATAAGTTCTTCGGGCCACAAAGGTGCTGGTGGCAGAGTTGGTGCTGTGGTTGCCACTTGTCGTTATTTTGCATTTTCATATCTGATAGCCTGTCTTTGAAAGTCTCTAGAGAAAATGTGAAAAAGAAGCTCGTTCCTTCCACAGCAGCCTTTGAAACCGTCTCCCCCCATCTCTTTGTATCACTGGTTCTCTAAAATCCTGTGTTGAGGCTTAGACTCGTATGGGTCAACACTTCTAGCTTGGTTGTCGGCCTCATCAATATGGTATCCTCACACTCATCAGGGGATGATGGTAGTGATGTTGGAGAACAGAAACAGCACATGTCCTGCACCTCTGCACTGTGTGTTGTTCCCTCAGTTTAGCAGCAGATACAATCTGTAACTTCTCCCTTCCTCCCCCTGCACACAGACACTGGGCAGAACCTCCACTGCATACCCCTCTCTCTCGGCCAGCTACAATGTGGGCCTCAGGACATGTTTGCACTCCAAACGGTCCCTCCTCCATACCCAAAAGGAGAGAGGACAGACACCGAATGCACTCCCATGCTTAAAAATAAATCCTAATATTTGTAATGTGCCCCTTTGCAAGAAACAAGTGTTTTCTCGCACCACAAAAAGATGGCACACTGACTTGCAGCCTCTCAATGTAATCTCCTCTTCTCTCTAAATAATCTTAAAATTTTCAAAAACAATTATTTTGTGTGGCGACGAAAAGAAGACGCTTGCAGGCACTGAACGCAATCCCTTGCATAAAAAGGATGACGGAATGACTTGCCTAAAAAGAATCACTTGGCAACCGTAATGAGGACTGCGTTCACAAAGTAAGGAATGAGACAGGGGTGCAAAAAGGGAGGTAATACAAGTCATAGTGACTGAGCACTAAGTGCGTGTGTGCTGAAAAAGTACAGCCCCCTTGGGCTATTCCAGAAAGGGGCCAAGCAACCATTGCCACAAATAATTAATAATGTCACGGGCACTAGCTAGAAAGGTGTTGTCTGGTTATTAGACAACAGATGAAGCAGTACATTATAGTAATGTCAAAGTCACTGTTCAAGTCAATCTCTTTGTGACTTAGCACAGTGGGTGGAGCTCCTACTCCAGAGATATGTGCATCATTTGCAAGTCACAGATTCAAACACTGGCATGGCAAACCCAGATTGTGCACTGAGTTGGGTAATAAAAACAGTGATTATTTAATTGCCAAGAGATAATCCAGTTCGTGGCGTTTGGTAAATAAATGGGCAGCATTATTGATCATTATTGCCATCACACTGACCTCATTGTGGAATGCCACTGCGCTTACAGAGCCCAGCTGTTTGAGAAGTTCTTGAATCACATCTTCTGGCTTCCCCTTCCGCACCAGCAAATTGCTAGGAAAATAAATTAATAAATTAAGAGGTGTCCTGCTGGTGAGGCTCTGAAGAAGCTAGGGAAGCGGGTCAGCATTAATCACCATACATTCCTAGTAAGTTATCCAGGTGACCTTTTGTTTTCTTAAATTCGCAAATGCAGACAGACAACAGAACAATATCAATAAGTGGGACTTACATGATGGCAGAGTCATACAACCACAAGTTACTGCTACATAACAGACCTACCAACTATCGCCTGCCTTAACTGCTTTCCTATACAACAATGTCCTTAGACAACCTGCAAGGAAACATTGAACCCAGATATATGGAAGCTTGAGACGAGGGGCAAATACAGGATCAAGTCAAAGGACAGAGAGAAAAAACGTCTCAGTTTGTACCCTCGGGCCGTTTGCTTGCAAATGACCATAGGGCTGAACTCTCGATCCAATCCTCCACAGTGGGTTTACGGTTTAGTTTCCATAAATTGAGGGTTACACACCACTACTTCGCGGCATCCAAATGAACTATGGAATCAATGTGACCTACTAAGATTGAACATCATTGTTGTGAAGTAGTGTTAGTTGAAGTTTAACTTGTGGTGTGAGGGAACAGCTTTATGTGTAAAAAAACCTACTTTTTAATAAATGTGCGTAGTGTGTTTACTTCTATTTCAAACGAACCGTACGTACATACGGTCATTCTAAGCATATTCTATAACAAGACTGGAGGTGAGCATTATGCTTCAAGTTCTTTTATTCTCTCTTCAGCAGTTTCAAATATAAACATGAGAAAAAACAAACTGAAAAAGATAACTTTATTTTCAGCACTTTTTTTCTTGTTTAAAACTACAAGTTCCATGCTTTCTGTAGTCCCTTTATCATTAGCTCTTGCTATGACCACACCCTCCCCTTAAGCTCCTCCTCTTCAAGCAGATAAGTACACTTCCATAACTACTCTGTTAAAACCCAAGGGTTGGGCTAGACACTTTCAGATCTAAGAGTAGAGATATGTATGTAGATCTTGACTAGCATTCTCAGGCATGCGTAGGCAATGTAGGTCAGATGCGTCGCCATCTAGACCGCTCGTGTGGTAGGAGTACTGAATAATGGCTAATCCCCCACACTAATGTGAGATGGGGGTTTAGATTCTATTAAAGACAAGGAGGCGATTATTATGCATACAATCTTTACTCTGAAACCATAGCAGCAAAGAAAAAAGTTTTACAAACAAAAAAGTTGTAAAGAACAGAACTAAATAGAGTTAAATGTCAATGTAAGGGAGCTCCCCAATCCATCATGGAGGACAGGTCATGCCCTTCAGGGGACCAATGAGCAGGGACCCTTCCTTATATAAGTCCATTACTCTAATCCCAATTCCTCTTTCTGCAGCTGTCTTGAACCAGACGTCCACTGCAGCGATCAGAAGATAAACGATGAATGCAAATCCAGCGAAGCTCTCGTACCACACACTCCATAACTTGTAACGGCGAGCCACACTCCTGATCAGAACCTCTCAACTCGTAGCTTTAAGAACAACAAGCAAGAAGGGTGGGTGGATGGGAAGAACACCAAACCAAAGAATGTTCTCTCTTGAACCACCTGTGTACATACGTGTCATAACTGTCATATCATATTCAGGGTGGGTGGGTGTTATAATAATCGCCTCCTTGTCTTTAATAGAATCTAAACCCCCATCTCACGTTAGTGTGGGGGATTAGCCATTCTTCGACAAAAAGGAGGCTCATATTATGCAAGTTCAAAGCCCTTGCATCCCATTAGTACAACATGATCAATACAATAGAGACAATATAATAAATAATATAACAAAATAATAGGAAAGAAAATGTTTTAAATGCTTTCATTAAATCAGTCAGCTGACCACAAGAGAATTGCCCAAGACTAGGCTGCCCGAATAACTGTCTTATAAGGCATAGACAAATCCACTGCAAGAAAAAACAACAGGAAGATGTGCCAACATCAGCGTTCCCTACAGGCCACCAAAACCAACTGGTTAAAAGAGGGGGAAAACATTGAACAAAGTGTTCCTATACTAATAGGTTAGGAAAAACCCCATCTGAAATAAACGGCTCTGTTGTCCAATCAAACATTAAAAAACACTTACATTTATACCCTCTTTGTGAACCTAGATAGCAAACCAAAGAAAATAAGCACCCAGCTCTCCCGGAGATAAAGAAAAGTACCCATGGGGTGAAAGTTTTGTAGGCTCCATCCTATGCGTTAAAGGACGATATCGTATTAGAAACAGAGCATGTCACATAACTACACTGGGGAACCCAGTGGGAAAGACAAATCTTCATAAAAGGTAAAATGGGAGTAAAAGGACGACCCATCCTGAGCGGAGCAGAAAAGCAATAGACTTAAGCCACAATGGTCTTCAGACATACGTGTATACTAAAGAAGGATGTCTTCTGGAGGCAGAAGCAGAATGGAAGAGAGGGGCCCTGCCTGAGAAGCTAAACCTGTCAAACCGCCAACACAGAGACCTTCAGACCTCCCTAGCTCTTGAGGAAGGACTCTGCTACCATGACAAAAGGCAGATATTTACAAACCGGATCCTTAGGAGGCCAAACTTGGCAAGGAGAAAAAGTGTATTTTACAACCAATCGTTACCATTATAGTGATATGTAAACCCCTTTGTAGATATGCCCGGTGCTTGCACCTTGTTCCCTTCTCCCTGGTTGATAAAACCCCCAGAGGATCAAAAAACTAACCGAAGGAGGACTCCTAAATTCCAAAGTCTTAGCAAGACTCTAAACTGCAAAGAACTGATCACTAAACAGTTAAACTGAAGTTGCCCACCAGAAGAGGTCTAACCTCTATTTCAGCTAATTTGAAGATCCTTGAAGCTCACAGCACCCTGAGCTGGCACCTTATTGCAGAAACAAACTCTTGTGGAAACCCAAAAGGTCCACCTGCCATGCAGGCGACTAGGAGAATCAAGTCATTAACTAAATAAATATATCCCAGCCCTCTGAGAATCGCACTGGCAGACACCTTCTGATAGTTATGTAGGGACGCTGGAACACATTGTGATAGAGGGTCGTAATAACTTGGATGGGAGATTAGTATCACTCCCAGACACCTCTACCCCACCAAGGGATATTGAGCCTTCCCAAAGGAGGAGAACCCTCCCCCACTTATCCAAGGGAAAAACCTTGCAACCCAGAAGAAGGCTACCCGGAGGACCACATTAAAGCCCCACTTTACACCGTTAAGAGAAATAAATACACTTGTGCACTTCAAACCAATCCCATGACCGTGGACGGGCTCCGCTTAACTTATTTAAATACCAGGAATTAGCGCAAAGGAAAGTAACTGACAGGAGGGAAATGCTCAGCGCTAGTCTGCACTGGTCACGAGCCGGAACTCCTGTAAAAAGGAAACGGAAACCATCGGGAGTTATTCCAAGAGGTGTATATCATGATGCAATCTCCCCCAGGGATGGCGGGAAAGGGAATGAGGGGGGGAAAGGACTCTGGGATAATTATCAATGCCCCGTAAATGAAAGCTTGTGAAAGAAATCTGGGACCACTGTCCCCTCAAACCCTGAGGTCCGAGTCTCTGTATTCGTGTGAGGCTGACTGGCCACTAAGGGAATCAGGGGAAGGAAAAATTAAGCACATTGTCCATAGCAAAACAGCACTTATATAGTACTACGACCCTCAGGTATACGAGTGGTGCTTATCACTACTACGAACGGTGTGTGGTGAGAGGTGTTCACTTATCGATCTTAGCAGGATAAAAGACTGATTTAGACCTTTCCAAATTAGGAACCTGTATCAGTAGGGTCAGTATGGATGTGAAAACCAGCACTCTATTCACTGCACTGTAAGCAAAATATATATATATATATACACACATACACACACACAACGAAAGAGGTTAAGCAACGCTCTTGAGGGTACAGAAGCCTGCTTGAACTCCTCGAGCAAAGGAGAAATTGCAACACACTGTTAGACGGTTAGCTGAACCACGGGCCAAGCTTTGGGAGGAAAACCATGGGGCAGGCGCCATAACGTTATTATTTGGCAACTCGTCTATCTGATAGCATCAAGTGTTTCCAAACACTTCCTCCAAGTAGAACATGGTTGCTCAACTTGCCATGCAACAAAACTGAATAGTTACTCTCGAGCTGACCCTGTCTCCACCAATAGTCCAAAAGAATAATGCACTGAGCAAGTGTGCCTCCAACTGCTCGCCTGAGCAGGGCGTGATAACCAGCAGTACACGAGGGTATCCTCGCATTAGAACTCAAGCAGTACCTGAAACAGAGCAGGTTATGGCACACAACCAGTTAAGGAAATCACCAACGCCATATGCAGCACACCAACAAAGTTGCCGACTTTAAGCGAGGAATACACTGAGCAAGTGTACCTCAAACAGCTCACCCTAGCAGGGTGTGGAACCATCAGTATATGAGGAGTCACCTCGCAGAAAACCACAGGCAACGTTTGCCACCGAGCCGGTGACGGCACCCTTCCAGGGAAGATAATGACATCTGCTAATAGCAGCATCAAAACCAAGTTTAAGGGAAAAATACACTGAACAAGTGTACCTCAAACTGTTCACCCCAGCAGGGTCTGGTAACCAGCAGTACCTGAGGGGTTAACCTCGCATTAAAACTCAGGCAGAGCCTGAAACGAACAGGTTGTGGCACCTACAGTGAAGGCAAATCACCTATGCCCTGCACAGCCCTTAAATAAATGAATAAATGAATAGAGAAATAAAGTTTTAAATATATATAAATACATATACATAAATATATACCCACATACACATCCATATATGCACTCTGCCAATGGCGGGAAGCGAACCCAGGTCCCTCTGCATGGTAAACCTGCAGCTGCCTTATGGAGCCATCTTGCCTCTGTGCAGAAACAGAAGCCTTCCTTATACTTCCCCACGATTAAGGGCCAAGTTAAAGCAGAAACAATATATATAAATAAAGAAAACAGAGGCTTTCCAATATAAAAGAAGGGTACAGCTGCACGCTGTACTATGTTCACTTGAAAGAGTCATACCAACAAAAAGAGAGGGCCGTGCGCCTCAGTTAAAATTATAATTTAATTATAATTTAATTTCATAACACTTTCCCAAAAATATTTTTTTATGTATGAGGATTGGCTCGAACCGCCAACCTTTCAGGTACAAGTCACACTGCGTATTGGCTGCGCCACAGACATTGAGATGGTAAGATATCAAGAAAAATAAAGAAATGAAATGCGCTGTAAATACACTCCATTTACATAACAGGAGTGCGAGGAAATGAGAGGGCGGGCCAACCACCAACACCAAGACAACCACGTGGCTTGGAGCAGAAGGGCTGCTCGGCCCGAAATGTAAAACAAAACCCAGCCGCACGCACAGACTGGAACGCTAAGCCTCTCCGAGGGAATGGAGCGAGCGGGCCACTCGGCGCCGCCCTCCAAACCCTCGTTACTTTGCCGGAGACCCACGCGCGTCAGCCTGAAGCTAAAGCTCCTGACAGGCCCGCGCGCGTTGGGTAAAACATCAAAGAAACAATATAAACTTAATGTTTAGAAAGTGAAACCCAGCTATATATATATATATATATATATATATATATATATATATATATATAAGTAGACCAGTAAACTACACCATATAAACATATTAAATTAACAGTTTGATAATTATTCACCAGCATGCAAAGCGCTACAAAAGGTGTGACTTAGCTGTGGTGTCAGCAGCAAAGAAAGAGGAATTGGGATTAGAGTAATGGACTTATATAAAGAAGGGTCCCTGCTCATTGGTCCCGTGCAGGGCATGACCTGTCCTCCATGATGGATTGGGGAGCTCCCTTACATTGACATTGAACTCCATTTAGTTCTGTTCTTTACAACTTTTTTGTTTGTAAAAGTTGTTTCTTTGCTGCTGTGGTTTCAGAGTAAAGATTGTATGCATAATATGAGCCTCCTGTCATAGAATCATCATGCGGCCGTCATTCAGACCGCTGGACTAGTAGGACTACTTATAAGCACAACGCGCGAGCGCAGCAAATATGGCCTCAATACCTTCTCGAGGCAGCCGAGTGTTCGACTTTAGGATGGCAGAGGGAGGCGAGGCCAGTGTTGCATTTCCAACACGCCCGGGGGCTCGCCCTCCCTGTTTTCCTGTACGCGGCAGCCCCCACCTTTGCGGGGGCAGAGCTAAAAAAGGAGAGCAGCGCGGTGGCCCCCTCCAACAGGGAGGCGGAGCCTCAGAGCCGCGTTACACTCCTTCAGCGTTCATCTCACACAACGGAGCCCGGCACCGTTATCTGAATCACACGAGTGCAGGATATTAGTTTTATAACGCTTCACGAAGCGAGAGAGGACATTTTGAACGCCCTCGCATCAGGAGGGCCAACGTTCACGACCATGCTATGATATTCAAACGAAGCAGAGACTCCGCATGAGTGACAGCAACACACGTGGGCAGCAGGGCAAAATCTCGGCGGATTGAAGCTGCGCCCAGTGCCAGGGAGCACAGTATAGCAGCATAATACATGTGCAAGACACGGGGCAAAAAAAAAAAAGAAAGAGTTGCAATATATTCTGGGGGCAATGGAAAGTCTAACACTGCAAGGTTAGACAAGCGACTATCCTGCCCATACACAGAGCCAACATAGCAGTGGGCGTGCATTTGACAGCGTAGAGGTATAAGGCACACAGCACTGTCAACATGTCCAAGTTTGAATGGAGCGAGGAGGAGCAGTCCCTAGAGCTTGCTGCCAGCTTCAAACAAGTGCTGGGGAGCTTGTTGGCTGACGCAGTAGCGCAAGGGGTGAAACCCCTACACGAGAGGCTGGAGACTCTGCTGAGCCAACCCAGAGAAAGCGCAGATAATATGAACAGCACGCCCCCAGGGCCTAAGGGGAGTAAACAGACCCGTATGAGGAAGGCCTCTTATGATCACCCCTGGTCGTCCATACAGGGTACATAACAAGGATCCAGAGGCCGCCAACGCATTCTCCAAGCTTGAAGAAGCTTTTATACACCGATCGGCTGTGCCAGGCCTCAAGACCTCCATCCCAGGGGAAGAAAATATGGGCACTGAGGACCGAGGCTCAGAAGAAGAGCCAGCAGAGGATGAGCAGTCCTCACTAGAACAAGATGAGAAGGAGGAGGTAGAATGGGTGAAACCCAGCGGCTAAAGGACCCGCAAAGAAAAACACCTGGACGGAACCTGCAAAGAAAAACACCTGGACGAGGAGCCAGATGAAGATTCCGACATGTTCGACCCCGACAACATCCGGAACCCGAAAGCCTCCGATTGGCAACCATCTCCAAGAGTGACAAAATATATGACCGCCAGGCTGAGAAAGGCACTGGACAAGGAGGTGAGGCAACGCCTTCGGGCGGAATGTCCGTGCCCGGATCTACGAGGAAAAGTAGCAGAAACGCCGGACCTGGACCCGAAGATGCTGGCCTTTGTCGCTAAGACAAGCAAAGATCCAGGGAAGGGAATTGATAGATCTTGGCAGAGCTGCCAGGAGAAGTTCCTGGATATTGCAGGACCTCTGGTGAAAATGATGGATCTGGCCGAGAGGGCCAGAGGCACGGGAGAAGAGATTGACCCTGAGGCACTCACAAACTGGTCCCAGAGGGCAGTATGTCTTCTTCGGAATGGCAATTGCGCCATCTCGTCCGAGAGAAGGCGAGGTCTCTTACTCAAGATTGACCCCAAATTAAGCTACCTATGAAGCAGGAGAGTCAGCCCAAGGACTCCTATTCAGAGATACCTTTGGAATAGAAATGGGCAGGTTTGTCACCACATACACCTCCTTAGAAAAAGCCCAGGCGTCTATTCGCAGAATATTCCCGGGCAGAGTTTTTGCCAGAACCGGCCGTCATCGGGGGCGATCGGCCAGTAGCCGCCAAGGAGGAAGAAGACCTCATAACCCAAGGGTGCAATATTGGGAGTCCAAGCAACAGGACACCTTCTTCCCAAGGAGAGGTCGTAGAGGAAGAGGAGCCGGCCGTGGACAGAACTTTACACCAGGTGAGAGAAGAAACAAACAGTAAGAGCTACAATTAGATTTCATACAGGAGCCAGTGCAGGCGACCCAGGCCCCAGAGATTCACTTGCAACAAGCAGACCTAGCCAAGCTGCATCACGAGCTCCATCAGCTCCAGCTGAAAGGAGCCACTGAAATATGCAGAGCAAGGCCAAGCTTCATCAGTCCTATGTTCCTGGTTCACAGGAAAGAGAAGGTGCGACCTTTTATAAATTTAAAGGAACTGAACAGCTCCCTGAGAGAGGGAGACTGGCTAACCAGAATAGACTTGACGGACGCCCACCTCACGGTACCAGTACAGGCAGAGTTCAGGAACTTTCTAGCATTCCGTTGGAATGGGCAACTGTGGCATTTCAGCACAATGCCCTTCGGGCTAACCTCAGTGCCTTGGGCTTTCATCAAGCTGATAATGCCAGTAGCAGCAGCGATCCGGGAGAAAGGGAATCCGGATGATCATATACCTGGACGACCTATTACTCCTAGCGCAGGATCGGCAGACCCTGGTGTACAAGAACTCCTGGGTGCAGGAGCTCCTGCAGTCACTGGGTTTCCTAGTGAACAGAGAAAAGTCACAGACAAAACCAGTGCAAAGACTGGACTTTCTAGGATTCATTCTAGACACCAGAAAACCAACACCAGAACTGCAGAGCAGAAAGATCAAAGATATCAAGAAGGAGATCAGAGGCTGCCTGAAAGATCAGGAGATCTTGATCAGGAGACTAGCGAGGATAATGGGGATGCTAGCCACCTCAATCCAAGCTATATTTCCAGGACCCCTACATTACCGGGCCCTGCAGAAACTGAAGATCAGACACCTGCAGCAGGGTCTGAGATATCACCAGAGAGGGCCCCTGGACCAGGATTCTATCACAGAACTCGAGTGGTGTTTGAAGAATATGGACACCTGGAATGGGCGTGCCATCTTTGGAGACCGACCAGATCTAGTGATAGAGTCGGACACAAGCCGACAAGGTTGGGGAGCGAGCTGCAGGTCTCTAGAGAACAGAGGGAAGTGGAGTGAAGAACAACTCCAGCTTCACATAAACTGCCTGGAGCTTCTGGCAGGGTCATTTGCCATCAAAGCATTCACCAGAGAGAGGGTGGGCTCCTGCGTACTTCTCAAAATGGACAGGATATCAGCCGTGAGATGCATAAATCACTTGGGCGGTACAAGGTCCAAACTGCTAGGAGAACTGGCAAAGGACTTCTGGCATTACTGCCTCTAGTCGAGGAGAACAAGTTACTCGCTTACCTGGTAACGTTCTTTCGATGGGATGGTCCGACGACGCATTCCATATCTATGACAGTGATCACCACAGCTGTGCTGCTTTGGAAATGCTTTCGGCATCTGTGTCCTGCGTTGATGACGTCGATTCGCCGCCCTCGAGGACCTCCTCCGACGGCCGACATCACCGGATGTTATAAGTAGGACGCACGACGCCCGTAGCCTCAGTTGTAGTTTTTTCCCAGAACGTGAGGGACCAATCTTCTGCCAGTCTGACCACACGAAGCCTTGCGGAAACGTAAGCTGCAATCGCATAAGAAATTCTGTAGCGGGGAAGGCAGGGAGGGAGCGATATGGAATACGTCGTCGGGCCATCCCATCGAAAGAATGTTACCAGGTAAGAGAGTAACTTGTTCTTCAAGGGGATTGGGTCCTCCGACGTATTCCATATCTATGATAGACTCCCAAAGCAGTACCAATGCAAGGAGGTGGGAAAAGAATTTAAAATACAGAAATTTAGAATGCCCAATCAATTTGCATAGTAAAGGACCGCCTTGCCAAAGGCCAGATCCTGCTCCCGGATAGAATCGAGGGAGTAGTGACGTACGAAAGTATGGACCGAAGCCCAGGTGGCTGCATTACAGATGTTACGAATAGGAACACCCCCCTGCAGAGCAGTAGTGGCAGCCATACCCTTGGTAGAATGGGCCCGTAAGCCTACCGGAGGGTCCTTACCCGCCAAGCGGTAACATTCGGAAATTGCCAAGATGATCCATCGAAACAAAGTCTGTTTAGTAACAGCTTGTCCCAAACGCCTTCCAGCATAACCAATAACGAGTTGATCATCCACTCTGACCCGGGACATGCGTGAAATGTAGAAGCTCAAAGCTCTCCTAGGATCCAGCCTATGGAGCCTCTCCTCTTCCTTACCAGGATGTGGAGGATAAAATGCCGGAAGAATAACCTTCTGGCTTAAATGAAATTCCGACACCAGCTTCGGAAGAAAGGAAGGACGAACTCTAAGGACAACCCTGTCCTTATGAAAGACAGTGAAGGGTGACTTAACTGAAAGTGCCTGTAACTCACTCACTCTGCGAGCGGAAGTGACTGCAACTAAAAACACAGTTTTAAGGGTTAGCAGTCTCAAAGGACAAGAATGTAAAGGCTCAAATGGAACACCCATTAGGAATTTTAGAACAAGGTTCAAATCCCAACCGGGCATCTGGAAAGGTGACGGAGGAAATACATTAGTGAGCCCTTTGAGAAACTGAGAAATTAAAAGAATCTTGAAATAAGAACACTCTTCAGACGAGCGCTTAAATATGGACAGCACCGCCAGGTAACCTTTAATGGTACCCACTTGCAGGCCCTTGTGGGCTAACAAATGCAAAAAAGACAGAACCACAGGAATGTCACATGAAAAAGGATCCACATTCTTAACCCTGCACCAGACGCAGAACTTTCTCCAACGGCAACGGTACAGGGACTTCGTTGCAGGCCATCTGGCCGAAAGCAACACCTCCATCACGTCTTCAGGGAGGTCTCAATCCTTATACCTCAACCTTTCAGAAGCCAAGCGTGAAGGTTGAGGGATCTGACCTCTGGACGGAGAACCTGACCCCCCTCCCGTGAGAGCAGATCGTCTCGGTAGGGAAGACGACGTGGAGGGCAGATGGACAAGTCTAGAAGGTCCCTGTACCACGTTCTCTGGGCCCTTGCGTGAGCAGTGAGGATGATCCAGGAACCGAACCTCCGTAACCTCCGCAGCACTTGCGGGATGACGGGGACTGGAGGAAACGCATACAGCAGTGGGAAGGACCACTTCACCACGAATGCATCTCCTAAGGCCCCTTTTGGGGGAAATTCCCACGAGCAGAACCTTTCGCACTTCCGGTTGACACTGGAGGCAAAGAGATCCACTTGAGGGGTCCCCAAAGGGCGAAGATCTCCAGGAGAATCTCGTGAGCCAGCTCCCAATCGTGAGAAATCGTGCTCTGCCTGCTCAGAGCGTCCGCCGTCTTGTTTTCGTCTCCGGCCAGATGAACTGCCAAGATCGAAATTTCCTGCTGGATGGCCCAGAACCAGAGCTGAATCGCCTCCCTGCACAGAGGAAGTGAACCTGCCCCCCCCTTTTGTTGAGGTAGTGCATGGCCACTGTGTAGTCCGTCAGAATCAGGACATTCTTTCCTCGCACAGTCGGCAGAAAAGCCTTCAGGGCAAGCCTGACGGCCCTCAGCTCCCACAGATTGATATGGAGTCTGGACTCCGACGGAGACCAACGACCGCTGACTGTCAACTCGTTGGCATGAGCTCCCCATCCTGTGAGGGATGCGTCCGTCACGATAGTCAACTCCGGCCAGGGTAGCCAAAATGGAGCCCCCTTCATCAGATTGCCTTTGACGGCCCACCACAGAAGGTCCTGTGCGACCGAGGGCGGCACCTGAACAGGGTCCGACATCCTGCCGGAGGACTGAGACCACCGGAGCTTGAGTGCCCGTTGCAAAGATCTCATCCGCAACCTGGCCTCTGGCACCAAAAGAATGCAGGATGCCAGGAGGCCGAGCAACCTCAAGAACTCGAACGCAGGGAGACTCTGGGCATGTTGGAACTTGTGCACCATCTGTTGAATGTGATGAGCCCTCACCTGGGGAGGAAAACACTGCCCCAGGGACGTGTCGAGCACTGCTCCGATGTACTGGAGCCTCTGAGTTGGCGTCAAGTGGGACTTCTTTAAGTTGAGGGAGAAGCCCAGCCTGTGGAGGGAGTGGCAAGTGATGGACAGATGATCCAGGACTTGCTCAGGAGAGCACGCCCTGATCAACCAATCGTCCAGGTAGGGGTAGACATGAATCTCCCCTTTCCTGAGATACGCTGCCACCACCACCATGAGCTTGGTGAAAACCCTTGGGGCAGAGGTCAATCCGAATGGCAGGACCCAAAACTGAAAGTACAAGTCGCCAACCGCAAACCTCATATACTTCTTGTGCTTGGGATGGATCGGCACATGAAAATAAGCGTCCTTGAGGTCGAGAGACACCAACCAGTCCTGAAATTGAAGGGCCTGGAGGACTTGAGAGAGAGTAACCATCTTGAACTTGTCCTTCCTGAGGAGTTTGTTCAAACCACACAAGTCAATGATGGGTCTCCAATCCGTCTTTCTTCTAAATCAAAAAATAAGGGGAATACCATCCCTTGTTCCTCTCCGCTGCAGGCACCAGTTCTATGGCGCCTTTCTCCAGCAGGGATTGAATTTCCTGCGCAAGGAGCAGATCCGGACTCTTCAAAGAGAGATTCCCTGGTGGATTGTCGTGAGGCCTCTGCCGGAAAGGAAGACAGTAGCCGTGGGCTATGATCCCCAGAATCCACACATCTGAAGTAATGGCACGCCACTCTACAAAATGCTTCACCAGCCTTCCCCCAACCGGCGAACCATGGGACATGGCCTCATGACTGAGCTGAAGCGGCTGCGGCGTTGCCCGACGGCAAAGAGGCAACTGCCGAGCGGCCTTGGCACCTCGAGTACTCTGCTTTCCACCTCTGGCACTCCTACGGTGGCCCCTTTGACTGGCAGCTCCTCTCGCTTTACCAAAGGATGAGTAATAATGAAAGAAACCTCCCCTCCATTGCTGTTCCCTAGGACGAAAAGGCGGAGGTTGGCGAACTGTAGCGCCCAACGACTTCGCTGCAGCTTTGGAGGTCTGCAACCTCTCAAGGCTCTCGTCAGCCTTGCTGCCAAAAAGATGTTCACCGTCAAAGGGCATGTTGAGGAGCCAGGCCTGCACATCAGGAGCAAACCCCGAATGCCACAACCACGCAAACCTGCATATTACGTTGCTCGCCGCCATGGACCGGCTGACACAATCTCCAATGTCCAAACCCGACTGAACGGCCTCACACATGGCACCCTTGCCATCCTGGACCATAGCAAGAAAACCATCCCGTTCGTCCCCTTCGGGAATATGTTCAGCCGCTAAGGAAACAGTTCCACAGAGTGTGCGTGAAACGTGACAAGGCACATATGGAGTTGGCCGCCTGAAGAGCCACACCCCCTGAAGAAAACACTTTCTTCACCCAACCATCAAAACGCTTGTCGTCCCTATCAGGAGGGATGGTAGGATACGACGCCTGCTTTGCTGGGGCCGTAGCCGCCTGCACCACCAAACTCTCCGGAGTGGGGTGCTTGGTCAAGTAGCAGGGGTCGCTACTGGCTGGGTGGTATTTTCGTGGCAAAGACTTGCCCACTGCCGGGAGACTCTCTGGAACAGTCCAAGCTGCCGCCACCCTCCTCTGTAGAGCCATATGGAACGGCAGTACCGGGTCAGTTGGTGGACCTTGGGCAGGATATCCGTGAGGTCATCCTGAAGGAAATACCCTGGGGGAGCAGACAACCCCAAGTACTCTGTGACCCTAGACATAAGGCGCCGGTACGAGGAGTCGGCATGGGTGCCAGGCTCAGGCCTACAAAACTCCTACCTACGGAGAGGTGTCCAGACCACTGGCATCGTGCAGGGACTGACGCAGGTCCTCAATCTGGCTATGGCCCAAGAGAATCTCATCTGACACCGTATCAGGAACCATGCCATCATCAGAGCCCTCATCCACCTCCGAAATGTACTCAAGCCGGCGGAAAGTGGGAACGGAATGGGGAACAAAGCCATGCTTGACCTTGGCCAGAGCCTTTCTAGGGGGTACCGAATGCCCCGGGGCACCTCCGACACCACAGCCTCGAAAGGCGTTGAGGGCGTTGAGTGAAACTGTGTCGAGTGAATCTGCGTCGACGCCAAACGCGGCGCCGACAGCATCAACGGCGTCAACACAGACCTCGAGGGCGGAACCCCCGAGCGTGTCCCTCGACATCCTGTGCGCCGATGGCTTCGATGACTTCCTCAGAGGCGGAGCCTCGAGAGAGTTCCTAGACGACCTCGGCGCCACAGGCGTCGACGTCTTCCTTGAAGACATCACAGGCTCACACGTCTCGAACCCTTCGAGGACCGGGACCTTGAAAGGGGATTACTAGAATGATTCCCCTTGTCCGAGCGAGACCGCTCCCGCGAATCGTTCCAACCACCCGAGCCCGAAGGCATACGAGCGGTGTCTCTAGTCCGATCACGACTGACCCCACTCGGAGGCGCGGATAGACCAGTGCCCTGCGATTCGAGAATTGCTAGCATTTTCTTACCGAAGGAAGCCCATTCCTCCGGCGTCGCATGCTTGGTCGGATAAGCGACCCGCCGATGGGCGGAGTCCTCGGTTGAGGACGGGGAAGGCGACTGATGACGGCATTCCGGGAGTGCCTCGAAGAGGCAGAGGAGTGGCGGGACCCACTCCGGGACCGAGACCCACTGGACTTCCTACAACGATGCAGAGAGTCGCCCCTCGAATCGTCCGTCGAAAGCCCCGCGGACCTCTACTTCCGGGGCTTGGACACCTTACCGACCGACAGTTTCTTCTTGCGCTACCGCAAGGTTTGGACATAAGCGACTGGCAGTCAACACAATCATCCGTGTCATGGGCCTCCCCGAGGCACCAGAGGCAGGCATCGTGCAAGTCCGTCACCGACATCTTGGACCTGCAGTCCCCGCACTTCTTGAAGCCCGGACGCGGGGTGGAAGAAGAGGTAGACATCACGAAGGACTATAACAACGAACAGGTTCGAAAAACCAAAACTAACAGAAACGCCAAAGAGTCGAGGCGTGCCGAGATCTCCGAAGCAAACACGTTCGTGGAAAAAACAGAACTGAGGCTATGGGCGTCGTTCGTCCTACTTATAACATCCGGTGACGTCGGCGGACGTCCTCGAGGGCGGCGTATCGACGTCATCGACGGAGGACGCAGACGCCAAAAGATTTTCCGAAGCAGCACAGCTGTGGTGATTACGGTCATGGATATGGAATACGTCGGAGGGGCCCAATCCCCGCGAATGTCAGTCACAGCAGAATACCTACCGGGAGAACTCCATGTGAGAGCCGATTGGAACTCCCGCTATCTGACAGATTCCAGCAACTGGAAACTGGACTCAGATACGTTCCGACAGTTGAATCTGAAGTGGGGCCTAGCACACTTCGATCTCTTCACGTCGCGTCTCAATACACAGGCGAACAGCTTTTTCAGCTGGAGGCTGGAGCCAGCCGCACAGGGCACAGACACATTCCTACAGTCATGGGCAGGGCGGATACCTTACGCTTTTCCACCCGTTGCAATGCTGAGCAGAGTTCTAGCGAAGTGCCGTCGGGAGAGGGTAGAGTTAATCCTCATAGCCCCGATGTGGAAATCCCAAGTGTGGTTCCCGACATTGATTGAGATGATCACAGACACCACTGCTGCTCCCGGAAGGGCAGCACCTACTCACGGATCCAGCTGGATCGTTTCACCCTCTGAGAGTGGGGGGGTCGCTGCCTCTGATGGCTTGCAGAGTATCAGGAAATGCTGGGAGTTGCCAGGCATTTCGACACAAGCTGCGGAGCTTATTGCAGAATCTTGGGCCCCCTCTACTAGGAGGAGCTACGACGCGGCTTGGGCCAAATGGTCAAGATGGTGCAGAGGGAGAAATGTTCATCTTGTTTCAGCACCTATAGTAGCGATTCTAAATTTTCTGCCACATCTTTTGCTGGATGGCAGGGCCTTCAGGACGATCGGAGTCTACAGGTCAGCCATCTCCGCAGGTCACTTGCCAGTAAGGGGATGCCAGCGGGGGAACACCCAGCAGTGGCCAGGCTCATAAAGGGAGCACGATACAAAGCGCCTCCCGAGCCGAGATATATACAGCTGTGGGACGTGACAGTAGAGCTCAGATTGTTAGACAGTTGGCCGTCAGACAGATTCTTATTGTTGAAACAACTGTCAGGCAAACTAGCGATTGTGTTTAGTATCCTGTAAAAGAGTAGCAGATGACAGAGCCTTAGAGATTCATCGAAAGGTTCTCGGACCATTCCAGGCAGTGGCTACCGCCACTATAGCTAGATGGGTGCGCGAAGTGATGCAACTAGCAGGCATCAATCTTAGAGAACATGGGGCACATTCAGTGAGAGGGACCATGGTGTCCAAAGCATTCGCAGCGGGGGTAACCCTGCAGGATATTATGCAAGCAGCGGATTGGGCTAGCGACTGTACATTTAAAGAATTTTATTTTTAAACAATTAGAGGCATAGCAGTTACGTTGCCAGAGAAGCTTTAAACAAGCATAATGCTCGCCTCCAGTCTTGCTATAGAATACAGATTACCCCTGCTAACTGCACAGCGAGTATTAATTCTATTAAAGACTAGGAGTTGAGCATTAATTTCCCACCCACATTCGTACTGTATGAATGTATGCATTATGGTATTGTTATGTAACACAGTATGGGAACACCACCCTGATATTTCTGTTTATATGCTCCTCTGGGGAAGACCAAAAGAACAATTGAAAATGAGATGGTCGAGTGATCAAGCAAGGAGAAGTTTTCTCGGCAAGCAGCGAGATTCGCAGCATGAGCAACCATCGGTTGGAAAAGTTCAACACATTTGATGGACCGTTTCTTATTCCAAGTTCGAAGGATGCAGTTCAGAGCATGTTAGGGAGAATTCTCTGTTTAGGCTGAATTTCCTAACCTAGTGAGTCCCCCAGCAGCTTTGCTGGATTTTTGGGGTTTATTTTTTTCTCCTACCAAGAGTGAGACTCTTTCACCCTCACTCTTGGGCATGACTTGAGAGTGTTTCTGTGACTTGCTATGTGCTTATGGGCTACGGGGTATTTTTTCCCCATAGGCTATCATTGGTTTTTGAATGTGTGTTACACAGCACCCTCAGTGCAGTAACACAGGGGTGTCATAGAGACCCCCAAACAGACTCCACACCCTGGGACTGACTACTGTCTCCCTGGGTCTGTAAAGTCACCATTGACTTTACTAGTCTTCACTTAGGAACTTAACCAGTACAAAGCATCATACTGTGGAAGTACTGGTAGGGGCAATTAGATTGCCCCTGGGTTTGTTGTCGAGGGGGTACTGTCCCGCCCCCCCCTCGTCGAGTTTCTGGCTGATGGCAGTGGATACCACGGAAATATTCCACCGGAATATTTCCCAATGGGATTTCCCATTGATTTTAATGCACCACTTTTTGGTGCAATGTTAAAGATACCGCCGGTTTATTTATTTAATATAAATTCACCGGTTGGGATTTTTTGCCAGAACTCGCCGCCAAAATGGCGTCTAGGTTCACTTCAGTAACCCTGAACCCGAGTCGAGCCTTTGTTCCACTTTTGGCGGGCTTCTGCACAGAAGCCCTCCAAAGTGGTGCCATTCTGTCTGGGTACCACAGTGGGTGTGGGAGGGGGTTTAGGCACCCTGGACTGAGTTGCCTTGCCAACTCATGTCGCACTCTGGTGTGATTGGCCCAAGTGGTGAGCCACCCCGCTCACCACTTAGCATGTTTGAGTGACAGCTAGGCTGTATGAATGGGGGTTTGCTGCATAAAAGCAGGGTTTTTGGGACTGGTTCTTCAGAAGTCGCCACAGGACCTAAGAAACCAAAGAGGGAGAAGCCGAGCCGACCTGCCAAGACGACACCACCGGTGGAGCCCTGCGGAACCGTCTCACCACTTTTCCCGACGACAGAGGAGATCTCCCGCCGGAGAGTCTTCTTCCCTTGACTGGTGGGGACAACCAGTTTCTGCCTTCTTTTCGCCGCCCTGAAGCACCTCGTGGCCGCCTTGCCTGTGCCAAGCACCCCGGCAACCGGGAAACCACTTTTTACCTCAACCGCGAAAGAGGGGTAACATCCTTTTAACCGGAAACACTCCACGGCTGGTTTCTTCCCTGGTAGTGCAATGACCTTCAACTTTCCTCCATGACGAGATCTTCTCCTCCTCTGGACGACGCTGCGACTTGCACCCACTACCAGGAACAACTGCCCCCGCTGGAGGATCCTTTCCATTTTAAAGGTACTGTGTTCCGCCCGTCTTCCCTTGCCACCGATTGTACGGGGTAGATTTAGCCCTCGGCTCTCGACCCTGGGTAAGCCTGGGACACCCTAACTAAACTTTTCTTAACTGGGAAAAACCTTTTCTACTCACCTGTAAAGACTTGTGACATTGTGTGATCTTGGGCATCTTTTTGCCTGGCTTTCCCTGGAGTGGGCCTGGCAACCGAACTTCCTTGCTCCTCAATAGACTGCCTTTCTACACTCACTGTGAATCTCTGAAAGTGTTTTGCCTTGCTGTTTTCACTTCTTTTGCCTTTTCCCTCCCTTTTAACTAACTTGTTGGAGTGCCATCTAACATTAAGAGCTCACCCCTGTTTGGAAATAAGTGGTGTTAACTTAGACTTGTCCAACAAATAACTAGGGATGTACATATGAGTAATAGTGACTGTGTTTTGACTTACTTACCTTTTCTGTGCTAGTGTAATTTATGAGTGTGTCTTTTAAATAAATAATTATATACTTTTACACCTAGCTCTGGTCAGTGTTTGCTTGTACTATTGTGCCTCTGTACCTATTATGTATGCTCTGTATACTGCCTAACTCTTCTTGAGGGAAGTCTGACTGCTCAGCCACAGCTACCAAGTAAACCTGGGTGGTACAGACTGCTACCAAGTGAGTTTACTGCCAAACACCTGTAGTCTTAAATCTTTTGCAGTGGTCCCAGAGGGAACTGCACAGGTTTCTGTCTAACAGAGCATCAAAAGAAGAGGAGCAGCTTAAGGAGAGGATGTAGTCATAGCAAGAGACAATGCTAGAGGGACTACAGAAACCATGGAACTTGTACGTTTTAAACAAGAAAAAAAAATGCTGAAAAGAAAGTTACCTTTTCAGTTTGTTTTTTCTCATGTTTATTATATTTGAAACTGCTGAAGAGAGAATAAAAGAAGTTGAAGCATAATGCTTGCCTCCTAGTCTTTAATAGAATTAATACTCCTTGTGCAGTTAGCAGGGGTAATCTGTATTGTCAGCAGGCTTTGTCTGTGCACAATATGCATACCTCAAAGCATATTGTATGTAAATGCATTCATTCTGAGTAGAGTGTTGCCAGGGATCATGTGGGTTTCAGTGCACATGTGTAATCCACAAAAGCACATATTTAAGTATGAAGCATAGATCATTATTTTATAGTTTTAAAAAGAGAATATGTCGAGTTTGGCTAGGGCTCAAGTCGATTGAGTCCACCCATTCTTTTCAGACGGTGGACACAGTTGGTTTTGTGTTGATTTCATGAAGGGCAAACGCCATTCGTCCTGTGCAATTTGGGCGATTATGCAAAGCCAATTTAATTAAATGTGCATATTTCACATCGAAATGCGAATTTCTGGCAAAGTCACATCCCAGTGGGTTTGTTGATGAGCCCCCCCACTTTTATAGATAGGACTTGACCCCGGAGTTTGGCTCATATATTTTTGCAGTGTTAACCGGTTCCAACTCTCAGCTAAGAGTGTTCACTGAAGGTCTGAAAAATCAGTGCAGGTATTCCAGAGATGCCTCCCGAAAGGGCGTTTTATTTGGCTCTCTGAAAATCTAATGCAAAAAACACCTCGTTTTTAACATTCTTTTGTTACATGAAAACGTCAAAGTAAAGTCCCCACGTTTGGGATGCGTATTGGGAAGTGGCCGGGTCAGCTGCATGTCGGATTTGGCGTTTAGTTTACTCACAAGGATTTTTACAAAAAAAGCAAACCAATCAAGAAGTGCATCTTGCATCTATTTACCCATGAATGTGAACAGGGCAGGCTTTCCTTTCTCACCTCAGAATTATTCATTAATTTTCTATAGGAACTTTGCAGAATAATATAAAGTATTCCTTTAGCACCCAAAGTCTCTTTCAACCACCAGCAAATACCTGTGATTACCTGCATTAGGTGTGGGGTGACAGGTTAAAGAATACGGACTGACCAATCGAAATAGAATGCTTTTTCCCAGCAAGCAACGGAGCATGCAGCCTTGCTGTCAGTCCAGGACTTAACAATAAACAGTCAAAGAAAAGTGGCGATTCAAAATGGCATCCTGGCAGACGATGCAATTTAAAGAGTGCAGTCCTCCTCTCAGCATAATCAATCGTCTAAAGGCATGGACAAATGTCAGCGACCCCACCGGGGAGACAGCCAGGTGTATGCTTTACAATTTTGTGAACCCTAGCCGTGGGAATGTATTCAGAGCAGCAGGACACCGTCCAAGAAGTTCGTCACACTGGAGCATTAGGACAGCACCACAATGCAGTAACATTGAGCCAATCAGCAACTAGTGCACAAATACCTGTTCATGGCTGTTTTCATACAATCCTCCTCCAATGACAAAGAATGGCAGTGGACACACGACCACTGCTTACAATGCCGTAGTACTATACAAAGAATACTTGCATAGCGCAGATTTAGGCCCTTATTCACAGAGCGTTTTCCAATGGGGGTTTGCCATTATAAAACGCTTCTGTGAATTAGGCCCCAAGTGTACTCTTACATCTGATTCAAAAGAGACATGTAAAAGTAACTACATGCTCCTCATGTATGTTAATTCTCCATACACCACACTCTGACAATAAAAAAAATAGTGGTGCGCTTGATCTTCGGTGCCCAAAAATCTTCGGCCTGGGTTTCCTACATCCGCATATACTGGAGCCTTGGACTTCTTTTCAGGCAGTTCGTTTCCATTGTGGGCCAATTCTGTATCTCTGGTTATGCAAAATTATGGCTTTGCCATGGTTGGTCCTTTGGGATATTTAAATCGGGAGTCTTCTGAACGCTGCTTCAATGCCACTTTACACCAGTCTTGCCTTTGACTTTGGTGTAGCTTCTCTTCAATTGGTTTATATTTTGGACCTGATGTATGCATTTCCTTTTAACTTCTATTATTTTTTTCAGCCTCCGTGTTGTGTATTGATGTAGGCCATTGGTTATGGAAGTTCTCTTTTTTCTGAAGCGTGTAAACAGTTTCTGCATGACCTGGCCTTCCTACAGTCACTATTCTGTTCCTTTTGTGCGCAAGGCCTTGCAATGGCTGTGGGCTGCTCGAGAATAGGCGAGGGAGATGGTAGCCCAGTGGTCAATTCTGGAGAGAGGACGGAAGGGGTAGCCTTTCAGGCAGGCTTTGGAGTGTAGTGAGAATAAAAATTGGTGCCACCTGTCTGGGAGTGCACAATGCTTGAGGCGCCTGCTTACAGGCCATGGAGCCACATACCCTAAAACCTTCCTGTGGATGTGTCACTATTGTGTGATAAACTGGCCAAGCTAACATCTCTCTGTCATAGGTCATGCCCTCCTGACATTTTGTAGCCCGTATCCTTTATGCTGATCATTTTGGCAGTGGAGAACACTCCATCTCCAAAGTCAAACCTTGACGTTGCCTCCCAAACTTTAGTAAATTCTCCAGCATTTTGTAAAGGATGTCACCAATTTGAAGGCATGGAAAAATATGGTTTCCATCATTCCGGTATTTCAGGAAACTGACTTTGTGCTTGTAAAGTCATTGTGGACCCGGACTATTTTAATTAACTATAGCCTGACCCAACCAAATCCACTTTGGTGCAAAGGGCTTGCACAGCCCAGAGAGTGGGTACCCTGGCCGTGCTGGAGTGAGTGATGTAGCCCCCTGCTTCAGCGGATGAAGTCTGGCTTGGCCAAATGGCATCATTAAGGAAAGCTCATAGATCTAGAAAGTGGACTAGGCTCAGCTGAATGTGTCACTGGTGTCAGCTGTGTGTAGCTACAGCATTGATCTTACCAGCGAGTGTGAGGGCACTTTCAACAACTAGTCAGAGTCACATGTAAACCTTTGGTAATCCAAGTTGACAGATACAGGGAATCTGACCATCTTGGGGAGCAGCAACCAGTCTCAACCTGACAAAGACTTAAAGTCGAGAGTGAACCAAGCACTGGCGCAAAATCTAGGTGAGGGGTGAGGGGTGGAGGGGCTCAGAAGAAGCCTGGGCCTAGAAGCAGGTGAAAGAAAATAACCAGACTTATTTCATGGTTTACCCCATAACTCTCAAACTAGTGATCAATGGTTAAACCCACACCTTCACTTGCCCTAACACAGTGGGACATTCATCCGAGTTAATATATGGAGTGATGGTGCTGCCCTGCAGTCGACAATTGCCACTGCCGTGCCTTTCCCAAATTCCTGGTGAACAAACAGATCACTGGTCAATTTACATTTATGATAAAAAAGCTTGATTCAGTAACATTGAATGTTTGTGGATGCAAGAGTGTGAGATGCTGAGCTTTCACAGGGCAAGCGGCTTAGGGTGCCTAGACTAGTAGTTAATTTTGTAGGCCGATTTGACACTGAGCCACCTTGGCCTCATTGCAAGCGTGGCGACCTGAGTCCTATGCACACCATGACAGCAGTACTATGCAACATCTTCTCTGGCACCATGGTGGGCAGGAGTTGGAAAGTTCTCTGCTCAGTTTTCTCTTGCTCCAGCAGTGAGCTGCGTCAGCCTGCAACAAAATATGCTCGACCAGGGGCCAGACCTGTCTGCCTACAAGGGCGAGTAGCATAATCACCTGGACTCAGCACCCGCTGAAAGTCTCGTGATTCATTTGAGGATGTGCAGGAAAATGTCCTGCTCTCCACACCACTTTGAAGTCCAGGAATTTAATTGGTCAATTTGCTAGCTGGCACAGGGGGAACATGGTCTCTGCAACACTCTTGGCAGCTAATGGCACTCATTTATTTTATGTAATGGCTTAGCCACACTGTACATCCCCACCCTAATGAGGGTGCGGAGGATCCCTGGGTGCTTCGGAATAGGAGCGCTCCCAGAGGCGGTGCCATGATGGCCTGGAACCAGCATCCCCTTTATGAATCATGTTTGCGTCCCTGGTATCCTAGTGTGACACATAACGTTCTAGTGTTGGTCGGCAAGTCCATGGGAATCCAAGGTAGGATGCAGACCTCAATTTGTTCTTGGTTTTTGCTTGGGAAAGGGGCAGAGGGGTACATTGATTCCAGGGTGTGTGGTGGGTTTACGAATGCTGTTATTTTCCTTACAATTAGTCTGTGTGTATAGCGTTAGTATAGATTGCTTTTCACCATACAATTAAATGTTTCTTTGATAGGTTTTAATATGTTTAATACGTTCCGACTGAACGCTGAGCTGAAGAGAGCTTTGGCTAGCACAAAATGACTTATGGCAATGGGCATGGGTTGACGTGTCATGTACGATCTCCAATACATGCATGCTCACAGCATTGCAGACAGCAGGGTTGAACGAGGAATCACGCTTGCCTGCATTGCCCCACCCAAAGCCTGGGGCATTCCAGCATGTATGCAGTGACTCCAAGGTCACTGCGTGGGCTGCAGAGAGCATGTATGAATGAGATTTGTAAAGCGCAAACCTAGCTGAGGAAAAATGGAGCACTGTAAAAAGTGGACGAACCTTGGAGGGGCTCAGATAGAAGAGGAGCAGGGTTGTGTAGAGATACCACAGGGGGAGAAACAGGGTTGAGTGTCCAGAATAATTCAACTGCCAGAAAGATACTATTTGGTCGGTACCCCAGGAACACTTCTGATCAGTATGCGTGAGGGAGTGTTTTAAAGGTTGAAGTATCTCGTTTGAAGAAACCTGGAGACCTTCAGTAAGAAGATCACCCTCATTACTGGCAATGTTTGACCAAAATATTATCCTAGATTTGTCACTGCATCTTGTTTGCTAAAAGGAACTCTGAGCACTCAATACATTTCAGTCCCCAAACCTACATATACACCTCTTCTTATTCTTTCGTGTTCTTTCAAGTGGGACAAACCTTGAAGGCATTGGATCATCCTAAATAGAACAGTGCTATTTCTGATCAAGTACAAGTCATGTATTTAAGCTGATGTGGGAAGGAGAAAAAATCCACATGAATAATGGCACACAACTGAAATGTTAGTGGATGGAAGAAATAGGGGCCAGTCCGGGTCTAGGCGTGAAGTCCCAGACCAGCCAATCGCAGAAGTTGAAGACAAGGGTCTTGTGTTTTTGTGACTACGAAAGACAGTCATGAAAAGTTTCCATGTGGACCCGCACAGAAAGACCTGGCCTTACATTCAATATAGGCTAGCTTTAGGATTGCATTTTTTATAGTAGGCTGTGTGTCTATGGGTTCACTCGTGGGAGGCATTCTGCATTGCAGCAGAGGCACATGATTATTTGGTGGAGATAAGCTTTGTAAGGAGGAAGAGATCAGGATGGGATTTAGCTATTTATGCAACGGAGGTACTCGCACAGCCAAAAACATTCCACTGAGAGTCGTTTCAAGGTTTGTGGACAAAGGGCAAGGAAAAGAATAGGGAGGGCAAAATACACAATTAATTGGTGGGTCAAAGCAACGTGTAAAGTTGTAATGGTTGGCTGTGGATATCATCTTTTCTGATATTTTGTTCTAAAAGATGCATACAAAGAACTGAGGTAGAGTCAGATCTAATGCAGAAGAGATCTGAACGCAAGGAGCTGGAAGCCGATTTTTGTTTACCTTTGGGTTGGACAGAAATTGCTACTTGTGCTTTGCGAAAATAGGCCAGACTGGTATTTTTCTAAGAGGTAAATTTGAACTGGGGAACCACAGGAGCAATTCTCATTGAAGCCAGAAGTAATCCTTTCTGGGGTTGTCGAGAGGCAGATTAATAGGTCATTCCTCAAGTCTGGCCCTTCCCTGCCTCCATACCATAGACAAGAGAGAAGTATGTCCTCACGTCAGCCCCCTCCTGCCTAAATATCACAAGCACGAGAGACGTTACTCTCTAAGACAACCCTACCAACCTTATCCTGTAACCATCTATGAAAAGATGAATTTGCAAGCTCTAGAAGACATGAATATGCTGTAACCGAACATGACAAAAGCAAATGACATCATTGCTAGGCTAACAAATGGACGCACGTGACAACACAGATATGCTGCACTCACCATGAAGATACACAGACACTAGGTTAAACTCGCATTTAGACATGAAGAATGTTACCTGCATTCAATAGACACTAGAAACATATAAACAATGCATACCCTGATGAAATGCAAGACGCATAAGAATACATATAAAGTTTGGTTAGCACAGAAGTGCAACACTCATGAGTGGCCATTTAGTAGTCAATGGACAGCACAGTCACGCTAGAGTGAATGGAGAATCCAAGAACGCCTCGGAGCGGCAGAGAAATTCGGTTTGCTAAATTAGCTGAAATACAGACCTACACAAACCAGACAGACCAAGCAGACCCTTTCAAGGTTATTGCAGAAAAGGGAGGGCCGACTACTTATAAACCAGAACATGAGATAACAATTCCCAAGCACAGATCATATTTCTCTTAGATTAAGTAAAAGAACAAACAACTTTCGAATGCCAGGTGCTGGCTAATTGGAATCTTACAATTGCATAAGAGTAGCTCAGCCAAGTATCTAGAGGCTGAAGAGATAATAGCACCCATAGTAATTAGAGCTAAATTCAGTGTAAAAGTCGAGCAGTGTAATTCAAAATGTGGTCTCCTCACATGTGGCTCCCAACCAGAGAACAGTGTCCATTCATTAATGCCAGAGACAGATATGCACCTGCCTCAACTCCCAAAAGGTTCTCAGAATGAAGACGCCGGACAAAGCCAAGTTCAAAGTCCTGGCTCGTGGCCGACAAAATCAGGGATGGTATCTCAGTTAATTGGAAGAAGTAGCTACTTGTTGTATAACCCCCTATCACTATTTTTGCTCATCTGCTGATGACCTGCCAAATGTGCAAGGTTGGTGAAGTCGGTGCCGACCAATCATTGCTCTTCGATAATGCTGTCTTGCAACTGTGGCAGGAGCCAATTAATTATTATTAAAATAATGTCTTTTTTAACTTATCACTTTATGGGTGGTCAGAGGTGGGCCACCAAAGTTCTATATCGAATGAAAACACTGACCAGTATATGTTCCACATATAGCGAAATCCCTTACAAAAACCTATGGTAAGGTGGGATTGGCTAACTGCAATGTCAATTATGATTTTTTTTTTTAGATATAAGCTGTATAATGTAAGAATTATGAGAGCATGGAGCCTTTGGTGTTTGCTGTTGTCCCTGTTTTATGATGTTATTAATAAAACAGGCCTTTGTCGATTACCTTGACTCTTCCGTTATTGGGCATGGGTTTTCCCGGCCTGTCTGTTTTGCTCATGACCGAGGATTTCCACCCCTCCCTGACATATGGTGGCAAAGAATGGTTGGCCAGTGCCCTTGGAATTGTTGAATCTTCCTGCTGCAGGCCTGAGGACTGCGAGGTGACCTTTGGAGACCGCAAAATCACGTGTGAACTTAGACAGTCATCAGGAGCCACCTTGGAGGAAATACTGCCTGATCCGGTAGGCGCCTCCCAGGGCAAAGGCAGAGTGGTCGATTAAGGGAGGATCGATACCGAAGGTCTCAGCCGATTAAAGGATGCAAGGATAGAGCATTAAATTGACAAACTAAGCTGGGAGGGATTTGTCTGCATAATTAATATTGGGGAAGAGGGATAAAGGATTTATTTATGAGAGAATACCTGTAACCAGGGTTATGGAAGGTAGAGCAATACACCTCGAGACAGGGTATCAAGTTATTAAAAGTAATGAGATTTCCTGCAACAATGTCAAGGAAGAGGGCGCCAGGCCCCATTTGGGGTCATTTTAAGAGATAAGAGGATACCTTGTCAGGAACGGCAGGCATAGGGGTTTTCTTGTGTTTTGATATATTGAGGGTGCACCCATATGTGTAGTGATTGCTGGTGCCAGTGGGAGAGTGAGAAGTTGTTAAAGTTGTAAAAGAACAAATTACTCCCTTACCTGGTAACGTTCTTTCGATGGGATGGTCCGACGACGTAATCCATATCTATAACAGTAATCACCACAGCTGTGCTGCTTTGGAAAATCTTTCGGCGTCTGCGTCAAGGACGTCGATACGCTGTCCTTGAGGGCCTCCGTCGAGCTGACGTCACCGGATGTTATAAGTAGGACACCCGACGCGCGTAGCCTCAGTTGTCATTTTTTACTCAGAACGTGTGGCACCAATCTTCTGCAGAATTACTACAGAAAACCTTGCGGAAACGTAAGCTGCAATCGCATAAGAAATTCTGTAGTGGGGCAGGTAGCGAGGGAGCAATATGGAATAAGTCATCGGACCATCCCATCGAAAGAACCAGGTAATAGAGTAACTTGTTCTTCGAGGGGATTGGGTCCTCCGACGTATTCCATATCTATGACAGACTCCCAAAGCAGTACCAACGTATGGAGGAGGGAAAAGAATTTAGAATATAGAAATTTAGAATGCCCAATCAAATTGCAGAGTAAAGGACCGCCTTGCCAAAGGCCAGATCCTGCCCATGGATAGAGTCTAGAGAGTAGTGTCGTACAAAAGTATGGACCGAAGCCCAAGTGGCTGCTTCACAGATGTTACAAATAGGAACACCCCTCTGCAGGGCAGTAGAGGCAGCCATACCGCTAGTAGAATGAGCCCGTAGGCCTACCGGAGGGTCCTTACCCGCCAAGCGGTAACATTCAGAAATTGCCAAGATAATTCATCTAGACAAAGTCTGCTTAGTAACAGCTTGTCCCAAATGCCTTCCAGCATAACCTATAAAGAGCTGATAGTCCACTCTGACCTGGGGCATGCGTGAAATGTAGAAACTTAAAGCTCTCCTAGGATCCAACCTATGGAGCCTCTCCTCTTCCTTACCAGGATGCGGAGGAGGATAAAATGCCGGAAGAAGGACCTTCTGGCTTAAATGAAATTCCGAGACAATTTTCGGAAGAAAGGAAGGACGAACGCTGTCCTTATGAAACAACGTGAAGGGTGGCTTAACAGAAAGTGCCTGCAACTCACTCACTCTGCGAGCGGAAGTGACTGCAACTAAAAACACAGTTTTAAGGGTTAACAGTCTCAAAGGACAAGAATGTAAAGGCTCAAATGGAACACCCATTAGGAATTTTAGAACAAGGTTCAAATCCCAACCGGGCACCTGGAAAGGTGACGGAGGAAATACATTAGTGAGCCCTTTGAGAAAATGAGAAATTAAAAGAATCTTGAAATAAGAACACTCTTCAGACGAGCGCTTAAATATGGACAGCACCGCTAGGTAACCTTTAATGGTACCCACTTGCAGGCCCTTGTGGGCTAACGAATGCAAAAAAGACAGAACCACAGGAATGTCACATGAAAAAGGATCCACATTCTTAACCCTGCACCAGTTGCAGAACTTTCTCCAACGGCAACGGTACAGGGACTTGGTTGCAGGCCATCTGGCCGAAAGCAACACCTCCATCACGTCTTCAGGGAGGTCTCAATCCTTATACCTCAACCTTTCAGAAGCCAAGCGTGAAGGTTGAGGGATCTGACCTCTGGACGGAGAACCTGACCCCCCCTCCCGTGAGAGCAGATCGTCTCGGTAGGGAAGACGACGTGGAGGGCAGATGGACAAGTCTAGAAGGTTCCGGTACCACGTTCTCTGGGCCCATGCGTGAGCAGTGAGGATTATCCAGGAACCGAACCTCCGTAGCACTTGAAGGATGACAGGGACTGGAGGAAACGCATACAGCAGTGGGAAGGACCACTTCACCACGAACGCATCTCCTAAGGCCCCTTTTGGGGGAAATTCCCACGAGCAGAACCTTCGCACTTCCGGTTGACACTGGAGGTGAAGAGATCCACTTGAGGGGTCCCCCAACGGGCGAAGATCTCCATGAGAATCTCCTGAGCCAGCTCCCACTCGTGAGAGATCACACTCTGCCTGCTCAGAGCGTCCGCCGTCTCGTTTTCGTCTCCGGCCAGATGAACTGCCGAGATAGAAACTTCCTGCTGGATGGCCCAGAACCAGAGCTGCATCGCCACCCTGCACAGAGGAAGTGACCCTGCCCCCCCCCCTTTTGTTGAGGTAGTGCCTGGCCACTGTGTTGTCCGTCAGAATCAGGACATTCTTCCCTCACACAGTCGGCAGAAAAGCCTTCAGGTCAAGCCTGACGGCCCTCAGCTCCAACAGATTGATATGGAGTCTGGACTCCAACGGAAACCAACGACCACTGACTGTCAACTCGTTGGCATGAGCTCCCCATCCCGTGAGGGACGCGATCGTCACCTCCAAACAGGGCAGCCAAAATGGAGCCCCCCCTCATCAGATTGCCTTCGACGGCCCACCACAGAAGGTCCTGGGCGACCGAGGGCGGCACCTGAATGGGGTCCAACATCCTGCCGGAGGACTGTGACCACTGCATCTTAAGAGCCCATTGCAGAGATCTCATCTGCACCCTGGCCTCTGGCACCAGAAGAATGCAGGATGCCATGAGGCCGAGCAACCTCAAGAACTCGAACGCTGGGAGACTCTGGGCATGCTGAAACTTGTGCACCATCTGCTGAATGTGATGAGCCCTCACCTGGGGAGGAAAACATTGCCGCAGGGACGTGTCGAGCACTGCTCCGATGTACTGCCGCTGAGTTGGCGTCAAGTGGGACTTCTTTAAGTTGAGGGAGAAGCCCAGCTTGTGAAGGGAGTGGCAGGTGACGGACAGATGATCCAGGACTTGCTCGGGAAAGCGCGCCCTGATCAACCAATCGTCCAGGTAGGGGTAGACGTGAATCCCCCCTTTCCTGAGATACGCTGCCACCACCACCATGAGCTTGGTGAAGACCCTCAGGGCAGAGGTCAATCCGAACGGCAGGACCCGAAACTGAAAGTGCGAGTCGCCAACCGCGAACCTCAGGTACTTCTTGTGCTTGGGATGGATCGGCATATAAAACTAAGTGTCCTTGAGGTCGAGAGACACCAACCAGTCCTAGAGCTGAAGGGCCTGGAGGACTTGTGAAAGAGTAACCATCGTGAACTTGTCCTTCCTGAGAAGTTTGTTCAAACCGCGCAAGTCCATGATGGGTCTCAATCCCCCGTCTTTCTTCGAAATAAAAAAATAAGGGGAATACCATAGCTTGTTCCTCTCCGCTACAGGCACCAGTTCTATGGCGCCTTTCTCCAGCAGGGATTTGATTTCCTGCGCAAGGAGCGGATCCAGACTCTTCAAAGAGATTTCCTGGTGGATTGCCGTGTGGCCTCTGCCGGAAAGGAAGACAGTAGCCGTGGGCTATGATCACCAGAACCCACACATCTGAAGTAATGGCACACCACTCTACAAGATGCTGCGCCAGCCTTCCCCCAACCGGCGAACCATGGGACATGGCCTCATGACTGAGCTGAAGCGGCTGCGGCAGTGCCTGAAGGCAAAGAGGCAACTGCCCGAGCGGCTTTGGCACCTCGAGTACCCTGTTTTCCACCTCTGGTACTCCTACGGTGACCCCTTTGACTTGCAGCTCCCCTCGATTTACTAAAGGAGGAGTAATATCAAAAGCAACCTCCCCTCCATTGCTGTCCCCTAGGACGAAAAGGCGGAGGTTGGCGAACTGCAGCGCTCAACGACTTCGCTGCAGCTTTGGAGGTCTGCAACCTCTCAAGGCTCTCGTCAGCCTTGCTGCCAAAAAGATGTTCACCATCAAAGGGCATGTTGAGGAGCCGGGCTTGCACATCCGGAGCAAACCCCGACTTCCGCAACCACGCAAACTTGCATATTACGGTGCTCGCCGCCATGGACCGGCTGACACAATCTGCCATGTCCAGACCCGACTGAACAGACTCACACATGGCATCCTTGCCATCCTGCACAATAGCAAGAAAACCATCCCGTTCCTCCCCTTCGGGAATATGATCAGCCGCTAATGAAATAAAGTTCCACAGTGTGCGTGAAATTTGACAAGGCACACACGGAGTTGGCTGCCTGTAAAGCCATACCCCCTGAAGAAAACACTTTCTCTGCCCAGCCATCAAAACACTTGTCGTCCCTATCAGGAGGGATGGTAGGGTATGACGCTTGCTTTGCTGGGGCCGTAGCCGCCTGCACCACCAAACTCTCCGGAGTGGGGTGCGTGGTCAAGTAGCAGGGGTAGCTACTGACTGGGCGGTATTTTCGCAGCAAAGATTTGCTCACTGCCGGGAGACTCTCCGGAGCAGTCCAAGCTGCTGCCACCCTTCTCTGCAAGGCCATATGGAACGGCAGTAACGGGTCAGTTGGTGGACCTTGGTCGAGGATATCCGCAAGGTCATCCTGCAGAAAATCCACTGGTGGCGCAGACCACCCCAAGTATTCCGTGTCCCTTGACATACGGCGACGGTACGAGGACTCGCCATGGGTGCCAGGCTCAGGCCTACAGAACTCCACCTCCGGAGAGGTGTCCAGACCAATGGCATCATGCAACGACTGCCGCAGGTCTTCAATCTGGCTATGACCAGACAAAAACTTGTCAGGTACCTCCTCAGGAACCATACCTTCCTCAGACCCTTCATCCACCTGAGAAATATAAGCCAGAGGCTGGAATGAGGGCACAGAAAAAGGGACAAAGACATTTGTAGCCTTGGCCAGAGCCTTTCTAGCGGGTTTCCTGGTGCCACGGGGTACCTCCGACAAAGCAGCCTCGAAAGGCGTCGATGGAATCGGCGTCGACGTCGAGCGTGGTACCGAGGGCTTCGACACAGTCCTCGAGGGCAGAGCCCCGAGCGTGTCCTTCGACAGCCTGGGCGCCAAAGGCGTCGACGGCTTCCTCGGAGGCAGAGCCTCGAGAAAGTCCCTCGACGACCTTGGCGCCGATGTCTTCTTTGAAGACCTCACAGGCTCCGACGGTCTCGAGGGCGTCGAGGACTGGGACCTGGAGCGTGCATGTCTAGAGCGACCATCCTTGTCTGACCGGGACCTCGAAGGTGCCCGGTGATTGCAAAGACCACTCGAGCTCGAAGGCGTACGAGTGGTGTCTCTAGCACAGTCACGGCCGGCGTCTTTCGACGGCGCGGACGGAACAGAGCCCTGCGACTGAAAAATCGCCAACATCTCCTGCCAGAATGAATTCCATTCCGCAGGAGTGGAGCGCTTGTTGGGACAAGCCACTCGCCGACAGGCGGAGTCCTCGGACGAGGAAGGCGACCGATGCCGGTGCTTCCGTGAGTGCCTCAAAGAGGCAGAGGAATGGTGGGACCTACTCCTGGACCGAGACCCCCCGGATTTACGCCGACGATGCGGAGAGTCGCCCCTCCAATCGTCAGTCAAAAGCCCAGTGGATCTCGACTTCCGAGGCTTGGCCACCTTACCTACAGAAAGCTTTTCCTTACATTCCCGCAAGGCCTTTGATGTAAGCGATTGGCAGTCTACACAGTCATCCGTGTCGTGGTCCTCACCGAGGCACCAGAGGCAGGCGTTGTGCGAATCAGTCAATGACATCCTGGACCCGCAGTCCCGACACTTCTTAAAACCAAGCCGTGGGGTGGAAGAAGACGAAGACATCATGGAAATCTTCACAATGAACAGGTTCGAAGAACTGAAAGAACAGAACTCAGAAGAACCGAGGCGCGCCGAGATCTCCGAAGCGAACACGTTCATGGAAAAAACGGAACTGAGGCTACGGGCGTCGGGCGTCCTACTTCTAACATCCAGTGACGTCGGCTTGACGGAAGCCCTCGAGGACAGCATATCGACGTCACTGACGCAGAAAGATTTTCCGAAAGCAGCACAGCTGTGGTGATTACTGTCATAGATATGGAATACGTCAGAGGACCCAATCCCCTCAAAACAAGGCTTTGTGGATATTGGTTTACATTGTAGAGCATGTGAAGCTTTGGACTCAAAGGGTGGCGTCCCGAGCGTGGGCAGCGTTTGTGGTGCTTGCCTAAACAGTTGGTGTTGTAGCCAAAAGGCTGAGAAAGAGTCGTAGAAATTGTTGGGAATAGAGGAATAGAGCAAAGTATTGTTGATAATAGACTAAAGGAGGAGTGAACGGATATTGGATTTAAAGGGTTTTTATATATATATATATATATATTCAGTAAAAGAACTTTGTTAAAGGGACCTTATGGTTCCAAGTAAAACTGAAAAACCCCTGAAAGTCGCCAGTTATGGCAAGCTATGCAACCATAACTCGCACCAACACTGTGCACTTCTAAGACTAACACCCAGGACAAAGATGACATCACAAATGTCATTGATGACATCACATGTCTGGCTCCCTCTTTTTTCCTTTACTGACATATCTAGACCAGTAACAGTCGCCAACTAAAAATTCAAAAAGTACTATATTTGTAGACTTACTTCAAATATGTTCCTACAGTAATTCACTTGGGGTTCACTCACAGCATATGAAACATATACATAGGGGAAACACAGACTTGGAAGACAGCAATGCTTTCTATGTATGAAGATCATCAGTAAGGTTATGAACACTTTCTTATAGTTCTGCTGTTTTTTTATTACTGTACTTTCCCTGGATATGCTCATATTTTAATACATTGTACTCACACTACTTTCCTTAGGGTCCAGTCACATTATGTGATACTTGTACAAAGGGAAGTAGTAGCTTTAAAGCAGAGCAATCATTTCTGTGCATGAAGATAATCAGTTAGGTTTTGAAGATTGGTAAAATACTGTTTTTTTTGTTTACTTCATTGTCCCTGTATATGCTCATATTTGTATGTGTTGTTGTCTGTTTCGTTTGCAATAATGCAATTATGTCTTAAGTGGGTTTTATTAGCTACTTATTAAATGCTTCACAGTACGCAAACCGATAATAAGAAAGCATTTATCATTTTACTATTGAACATGTCAAGATTATTAATATTGCACCTCCATCATGTATGCTCCACACAATGCCTATGTTTCTACATTAGTATCTTAGTATATTAAAGAACTTCAGAGTGGGTCATATACTTTTTTTACAAAGTTTGGTGAAGATTCGTCCAGGGGGAGCAAAGTTATAAGCCGCCCAAAAAGTGTTTTTCCTATGGGTTTAGCAACTTAACCATAACTATACGACCACTACTGTGGGCCGTGTTTTTTTAATTATATATATATATATATATATATATATATATATATATATATATATATATGGGATACATTACTCACCGTAATCGTATTTCTGATGCTTGTATCTGCTTAGATTCACATGCTGTGCATAGACCGACATCTAGTGGAAGCTGCGGAGTATTACAGTTTGTTTTTCGAAACTCGAAAATGGGCGTCGGCACGGGCGTGCCAGTAATACTATCCCTAGTGTGACGTCCACTGTACCCAAGATCCCTCACGCGTCTAGGATCCTCAGATTGTATTTTTTCTGACATGAGGAAGCATGAGGAGTAGCGTGAGTACAGATAATCCAAGCAGATAGACAGAAAGGTAAGACTACAAGCAATCATGCGCCTTCTCTCGGAGGGGAGGAAGGGTGGGTCGCATGTGAATCTAAGCAGATACAAGCATCAGAAATACGATTACGGTGAGTAATGTATCCCTTCTGAGGCTTGTGGAATCTGCTTAGATCACATGCTGTGCATAGATTAGCGAGCAGTACCAGAAGAAGGAGGTGGGATGTGAGAAGGGTCATGAGCAAACAGGTGTCTTAGAACCGCTTGTCCCACTTGTGTATCTGTCTTGGAATGAGTGTCAATGCAGTAATGCTGAGTAAAAGTGTGAATAGAGCTCCAAGTATCTGCTTTGCAAATGGTGACGAGGGGAACATTTGCAATGAAAGCCAGAGTGGCCCCAATGCCTCTAGTAGAGTGGGCTCTTGGCGTAAAAGGCAGAGTTTTTTCAGAAAGAGAGTAACACAGCTGTATACAGTTGATAATCCACTTCGAGATAGCGCCTTTAGAGACGCGATCTCCCTCTCTGCCTGTAGCTATGGAGACAAACAGTTGATCTGTTTTCCTTAGCGGTCTGGTTTTATTTACATAGTAGAGGACCGCCCTACGCACATCTAGGGTGTGTAGTTTCACCTCAGCCGAGCTTTGCGGGTTCTGGAAGAAAGCCGGAAGCTCGATGGACTGGTTTACATGGAACTTTGATATAAATTTAGGTGAGAACCTAGGATGTGTGCGTAAAACCAGTTTGTCCTTGTGGATAGTAAAGAAAGGATCCTGCACTGACAGAGCCTGAATTTCACTGACCCTTCTTATAGCGGTAATGGCTACTAAGAAGGCCGTTTTATAAGTCAGGTGTTTGAGACTACTTTTATGCATGGGTTCGAAAGGGGGGCCCATGAGCTTAGCTAGCACCACATTAAGGTCCCATCCTGGCGGTGGGTTCGAAATAGGAGGGTGAAGTCTCTTTACTCCTTCCATGAAGGCTTTAACTACTGGTACTTTCCACCACAACACCTTGTTATGGGATGTGGTGTAAGCCGAGAGGGCTGCCAGGTGTACTTTCAGAGAGTTAAAAACCAATCCTGCATCCAGTAGGTGGAGCATGTATGTCACAACGTTGGAAGGAGTGCAATCAACTGGGTTGATTTGTTTATTCTGGCACCAAATAACAAATCTCTTCCACTTGTCAAAATAACAGTGCCTTGTGTTTGGTTTCCTGGATTCTTTTAGGATGTCCATACACCTTTGTGGTAAATTGAGATGGCCAAACTCTATGACCTCAGGAGCCATGCTGCCAGGTTTATTGAGTTGGGTTCCTGGTGCACTGTTTGACCTTGTTGCTGGGACAGTAGGTTGTACCAGGCTGGGAGTTTGATGGGCTCGCACACCGCCATCCTGCGTAGGTGTGGGAACCATGGTTGTCTCGCCCACATGGGAGCAACTAGGATGAGCGTCATCGATTCCTTGTTCATCTTGTACACCACCTTCCTGATGAGAGGAGTTGGTGGAAAAGCGTACGCAAACATCCCTGACCAGTTCATCCGCAGGGCGTTCCCTTGGGAGTCTGGCTGGGGGAACCTGGATGCAAATCGTGGGCATTGTTTGTTTTCGCTTGTGGCGAATAGGTCTATAGTGGGGAAACCCCACTGAGAGAAGAGATCTTTTACGATATCTCTGTGAAGGACCCATTTGTGTTCCTCTGGGAGGGAGTCTCTGCTTAGGGCATCCGCTAGGGAATTGAGCTCCCCTGGAACATGTTGTGATGACAGGAAGATGTTCCGTCTGAGTGCCCATATCCAGATTTTCTGGGCAAGCTTGGACAGATTTGGCGAACGAGTCCCTCCTTGTTTGTTCAAATAGAACATGGCTGTCGTGCTGTCCGTCCGGATCTGCACCGACAAGTTTAGCAGATGGGGCTCGAACGCCCGAAGCGCTCGGAATACTGCCAGAAGCTCTAGCAGGTTGATGTGGTTCTTGGCTACTGAGTGAGACCAGAGACCCTGAGCTGTGTGGTGGAGATGGTGAGCTCCCCACCCAGTCAGGCATGCATCTGTAGTCACCACTGCCTGTACTTTGGGATCGTAAAAGGGTTTTCCCCTTGCGAGATTCTCTCTCGTCCACCAGTGTAAGCTCTGTACGAGTGTTGGCGAAACGACCACTAGATCGTCCCACTGACCACTTGCCTGAGACCACTGTTTCGCCAACCATTCCTGCATGGGACGCATGCGCAGACGCGCGTGGGGGACCAGGTAAATGCAAGACGCCATCATGCCCAGTAACCGCATTGCTTTGCGTACCGTTATTTGTTGACCTGACTGATAATGTGGAATTTGCAGTAGTATATTCCGAATTCTCTCTTCCGAAGGGAAGGTCAACCCTTTATGAGAATCTAGGATTGCTCCTAGGAACTGTTTTGAGGTGCTTGGCACCAGACTTGACTTCTTCTCGTTGATAGAGAAGCCTAATTCGTGGAGGAGGTCGATAGTCCTCTGAATGTTTGACCTGCAAATTCCTGGGGTTTCCCCCGTTATGAGCCAGTCGTCCAGATAAGGGTACACTGGGATTGCCTCCCTGCGTAGGTGTGCAGCAGCCACCGCCAGTACCTTGGTGAACACCCTTGGTGCTGAAGCTATCCCGAAGGGCAGTACCTTGAATTGGTAGTGGCGACTGTCCACCTTGAAGCGCAAGTATTTTCTGTGGGCTGGGAGCATGGAGATATGAAAATAAGCATCTTTCATATCCAAGGTTGCCATGTAATCCCCCTTTTTTAGGAGGGGGATTACCTCTTGTAGCGTGGTCATACGGAATTTTTGGGGCTTGACATACTTGTTGGCAGGCCGTAAGTCCAATACTGGGCGCATTGTTAAATCTTTCTTTGGCACAAGGAAGTAAGTTGAATAGATACCCTTGTTTACCTGGTGTCCTGGGACGAGTTCTATCGCGTCCTTTTCTAGCAGAATGGCGATCTCCTCGAGAAGGATCTTCTGATGTTCTAAGGAGTGTACTCTTTGTCGTGGAGGGTGGTTCCGGGGACGCTGCAGTATTTCTATACAATATCCTGTGGACACTGTTGACAGCACCCATCTGTCTGAGGTGATCCCTTCCCAAGCCTGGGTGAAGTTGGAAATGCGTCCCCCTACTGGGGTTGCGTGAGAAGGGACCCTGAACTGAGCGTCACTGCTTTGGTGGAGGCGTGCCACCTCCCTTGTTGGGGCTGCCTCTGCCTCTTCCACGACCTCTCTTGTTACCCCTGCCGTAACCTTGGGTAGACTGCTGGTTGTTGTTCCATTGTGTACCCTGTCCTTGGGCATAGTTGCCTCTTTGTGAATTTTGGCCGCGTGGGCGACGAAAATTACTGTTCCCCCTCTGATTAGGGGGTTTGTTGGTAAGCTGGCCAAGGGATTTGAGAGTCTCGTACTCGTCCTTGGCCTTCTTAAGTGCGTCTTCGACCGCTTTCCCAAACAATAGATCGGGTTCCACCGGCTTGTCTATTAATGAAGCCTGTGTTTCTGTTTTGAACCCCGACTGCCGTAACCACGCATGTCTCTTGATAACAGTACCTTCTGCTATCAATCTTCCTGCGTTGTCCGCGGCGTCGAAAGTTGCTTTTAATATGCAACCAGACACGGCTCTTCCTTCTGCCGAGATCCGAGCCAACTGGCCCTTTAACGGTTCAGGAGCAGAGGCTATGAGTGCCGCGACCTCTTCCCATTGATGGCAGTTGTAACTTGCCAATAGGGTGGTGGAGTTTGCAATCCTTGCTTGGTAGGCGGACGTTGAGGCTACCTTCCTGCCAAACCCGTATAGTCTTTTGCTCTCCTTGTCGGGAGGAGCTTCTGATGACGATAAGGGTGTCCCAGCCCTCTTCCGAGTGTTGGTAACCACTAGGGAGTCTGGTTTAAGCTGTCCTCTTATATAAAGAGGGTCAGACTGGGCTGCCCGAAAAAGTTTTTCGACTCTGGGGTTGACGGCTCTGGTGAGGTTTGGATTCACCAGGGATGGATCTATTCTACGTTGGATGGATTTAAGGATAGGGATGGTTTGAGCGACCGGCCTCCTTTCTCCCACCAACTCTTCTGCGAAGTCCCTTTCCTCCTGTACACCGTGGGTGTCGATGTGAAAATGTTCTGCCGCGCGAGCGAGAACTTCATTAAGGAGGGGCTGGTTATCAACTGGCGAGTCGGTAACTGGGGCTTCGCTTTCTACCGGGGAATCTACTCTGTAAATTTCCTGCTCGTCTTCTACCTCCTCCAGGTCCTCATCATCCGCATAGTATTCAGTCCCGGTTTGTTCCTCCATAATTGAAAACTCCTGGTCCCCTTCAGGGAAAGGCTGTCCTTGGTATCTGGGGTGTGGAGTAGAGTATGGAGTAGAGTAAGGCTGCACCTCGAAGGGTTCAGATCTTTCGAACCGGGCCTTTTTACTTAGGGGGATAGGATCAGAGGAGCCTGAGGGTGTGGCCCCTTGAGGGTCATACGAAAGGAAATGTTCTGGGTTCTTGTCATAAAAATCAGCTAAGGAAGACATCCTTGACATGACCCTGTCTATGTCTTCACTGGACCATTCTTTGGAACAGGGTATGGCTTTAGTAGGCAACTTAGAGGATTTATCAAGGGTAGCCTTGCTGGATGTTGATGTCCCAGTAGATTTATGTTTGACTGTCTGCTTAGGGTGGAAGGATGGTCTTACAGGAGTGGAAGGCTGTGCTTTCCGCTGTTTCCCCCCCTCCCCGTGCGTGGAAAAATGTTTTCCCTGCCCCTTGGAGGCCTCAGAGACTTTCGACGCTTGGCGTCGAGGGTCGGGAGAGGTACCTTGTTTTGAGCGTGGGGCCTCGCTGGTGTTAACTGCGGCCTCGGTCTCCTGGAGCGCGGCCTGGGGGTGGAAGTCGTCTTCGTCTTCCGACGATCGAACTTCCGTTAATCTAGGGAGCGAGGCACTCTTGGCAAGAGTGGATGATTGCCTTGCGTCATGCGGCGATCTCGATCGAGAGCGCCCAGAGGACACCGAGTCGGACCGTTCTATCTGTGCCTCTTTCCGAGAAGTCGACGTCGTCGAGGTTCGGTTGGACTTAGTGTGCTTAGTGTGTGTAGGGTGTGTAGCGCTTGCGTCGCCGGGGGTCTTCCCCATAGCCGCCCTGCCGGACAACCTTCCGAGGTCGGGGACCTGCGCTCGGCAGTCTTTCGACGCCGTAATGCCCTCGCCATCCGAAAGTACGGCGTCGCTGCCATCGCTGAAGGCGCCCTCCGCTGCCATGGCTGCCTGCCTGGCGTGGTGGGCCCAACGCTTTGTCGAACGGTCCTTAAGTGTCTTAGGCTTAAACCTACTACACGCTCTGCAGTTCGCTTCGGGGTGGTCCCTCGGCAAGCAGAGATTGCACGTGGCGTGCCTGTCGACCCAAGGGTATTTGCGGTTGCACTTGGGGCAGAATTGGAAAGGGGTACCCTCCATACGCACCTTGAGGCAGCGGGCTGGTAAGTGTAGGAAATATATAAGGTGTACCTATATACTAAGAGTGAAGAGTATGTACCACCCCCCACTCTCCCTACTTGCAGGGCCGAGGCCAGCGGCCTACTAGGCCCGGGCCGAGGCCAGCGGCCTTCCGAGGCCCAGATCCGTCGTGCAGCAGCCGACGGTCGATGTCTTCTCCAGCCGTCGTCGAGTGTCGAGGGTCGACGTTGGGGTGGGGAAGGATGTCAATAAATAATTTTACTTCAATAATTAGCAAAAGTATGGCTAAGGCCAGGGAACTCCGCAAGATGCTTCCGACCAGTATGGCGGAAAAAAATAATCTGAGGATCCTAGACGCGTGAGGGATCTTGGATACAGTGGACGTCACACTAGGGATAGTATTACTGGCACGCCCGTGTCGACGCCCATTTTCGAGTTTCGAAAAACAAACTAATACTCCGCAGCTTCCACTAGATGTCGGCCTATGCACAGCATGTGATCTAAGCAGATTCCACAAGCCTCAGAAATATATATACACACACATACATCGGCGTTTCGCCTGCAGTCTATTCACTACGTAGCCAGCCTCATGATTACTTCATCTACTTGCGTTGCTGTGTCTGTACAATTGTAAAATGACTTTGCATTTTCTTCAGTGCTCCTTCGCACATGCAATCTCATTTCGATCCCGAAATGTTGCTTACTTGGATACTTCGTCATCAGATTCTCCATAAGGCCTATATTCTTTCTTCATTGACATCTCTTCTGGGTGTGTCATTTCTGCCTCGTGTACGCCACCAATCTTTTCTCTCATTCATTTTCACACGTCTTCGGGACTTCCTTAAGATTACCGTTATTTCTTCGTGAATGCATGTAGGGTTTCTCAATGGATACCTTATTTCAAGGATTCTTTGCGGTACAGTTACCCTCACTGGTATTGCGCATATCGCAATTTCTGGTTCCCAACATATAGGCAACATGGGGGCAGGGCTTCCAGTGGAGGTACTCGTCAACTCCTTTACAATTTGTAAATAACACTCAGAGTGGGTTTGTGTCACAATGGGTGAAAGGTTCTTGCATTGGCCCCAGGAGGGTACACTTTCAAAATCAGTGCTGCAACACATGACGACATATTTACATGCTGTGTTTAAAGGTAAACATTTATGGAAGAGATTGTCCATTTTAGAGCTTTGGAAAATGTTCAGGGATGAGGTGGAAGAGCCATCCCTGAGGGAGTGGATGTGTCATCATAAGAATCATAAAGGGGAGGGCCCAGTGCCCTCGGCTCCTCCTCCTCAGAGCATCGATCCGCCAGACAAAGGGCAGGGATTCTACCCATTAAAAGAATTAAAAGCAGCAGAAAGATACACCAACCCGTATATGCGCCTCCCAGCTTACAGTAGTGAAGACGCAATAAGTGGAGCAGAATTGAACGAACCCAAGCCAGCGTCTATGCAAGATGAATATAGCAAGCGCTGTATATTGCAAGCAAAACTGACAGAGGCGAAGAAGAGATGCAGAGACAGAGGCAGGCAGATCAATAAGGAAGAGACAGCTATCACTACAAATGAGTAGGTGGGAGGACAGACATTACTTAAAAAGGACGGGAAGAATATGGACGAGTCTAAAGACAAAGAAAGGGAAGTTAAAGAAAGACAGGGCAAAGATGAAGAGCAAAGAAAACAGGAGGAAAAGATATGACAGAGAAACAGGATGAGGAAGAAAGAGAGTGGGACAGGATAATCGAGGAAGAGGGGGAAAGCGGCAGTGTGAACCAGATAGAGAGGAGAGGAAACAAAGAAGAAAAAAGAGAAGAGAATTAGAGGAAGGAGAAATAAAGGAGGGAGAAAAGAATCGAACACAGGAAGAAACGCAGCAAGACAGAAAAAGGGTTAAGAGCAAAGTGACAAAGGGAAGAGAGAAAGGATGAAGCAGCGCAGAAAGAGAAAGACAAAGGAAAATGGAAGAAGAAAGGGAGGAGGAAGTAGAGAGAGAAATGGAGTTAAGCCGAGAGAAACGGCAAAAAGAAGCTGATAAGAACGCCAGAGAATGCATGCCCTAGAAAAGGCAGAGAAAAAAGGAGCAGGAAAGAGATGATAATTTGGAGAGATACGATAGGGAAGTAGAGGAGATATTAAGAGACTACATACTCCTCCAAATGAAGAGGAAGGAGCAGCAATAGGACAAAGGTTTGGTGATTTGTACTGAAGCAGGATGGATACTGGTGCAGTCAAAAAGATAGAGGGGCATAGTGGGATTACCAGAGAAAAGAGAAGGGAGTTTACTAGAGTGAGCATTGAAGGGATTGTATGCAACGAGCCCCCTGATACAATTAAACCAAGATAGCAAAGATGAAGGAAGTGATGAAAGTTGTGGGACAATGTGTTCGGATGTGGAAAGGCAGGAAAGTGATAATGAGGAAGGGAAGTGGCCACACTAGGCCTTTCCACAAGTTCAAGACAAGAGAAAGAGATAACGTGGTCTGACTTGGAAAAAACTGAAGGGAGAAGGCCAGAACCTGTAGCATACCCCAAACATCCAAAGGGGCGATCACATAGTTTGTGTCATGCCCCACATTCCTGCATACAGACGTCCGGGGGCGTCTGTCTTCATGTGGAAGCTGCCCTGGCGACTGCACTCTGTTCGCGAGATATGCAGCATTACAATTTCCGGCAATCCGTCTGCTCGCGGTCACGTGAAGCACACGTAATATGTCCTGCGTCTTCGAGTGCTTCCGGTACTTAGTTCGGCGAATACCAACAACGGGTGCTCCTAAAACTAAGCAATTAGTTTGAGTGCCCGACTTTTTGATAGTCTGATTCCTGTATTCTCCCGGACCCGGCTCGTGCATCAAAGGATTATTCTTTCGCTTTCCCCTCTACGATTTCTGGCGCTAAATTCCCTCGGCTGTTTCCCTCGATTATTGAACATACGTCTATCAAATTGGACTGCCCTCATTTTGCCCTTATTTGTTGTGATGCTTGCTAAGTTCATTAATCCCGCGTCCAGCGCAGCCTACATTAGGAAACTTTGAGCTGGACTCCTGTGCTCTAGTTTCTTTTCTCCGCACTGGCTACTGTTTCCACTAGCTGCTTGGTACCGCCACCTCTCACAAGATCACAGAACACTCCACTTTCCGGATCTACCAAAGACACTGTTTTGTTTATCACAAGGAACTTTGTTCTACACACCGCAGTGACTACTCGGACGCTTTCCTGATTTGAAGGTCACAACTTGGATTGGTCATTTTCATTTCGGGATGCTTTGCTGATTTCATTAGGCACTATCCTTGGACTATTTAGTTGCACCCTCGTGCCGTCCGGCTTAGTTGGTTTGCACAGACTTTCAACTGGGACTTCCTTTCCTTCTACTCTTCATCACCATTTTGCTGATTCCCAGTAGGTTACTGGAATTCTCCTTGGCTACGCAGGTAAGAAGGGGTACTTGTGGGTGGTGATTGCTGCATTTTGGCATACCTGGCTGCTCTCCTGAACTGCTATATTTTGCTTTGTTCCCTTAGCTCTGGTGTCGCTGCTCCTGCCTTTTCACTCAAGCCCCTAGCCTGTTAGTCATATTACATTTCTACAGGCTGCGCTCTTGGGGGGAAAGTCTTGTTAACGTTGCGTTCAAGACCTCTCAGAGTGAAGGGTTTCCATAGAGTGGATGCTTATTTTGTATCCTTTTTGAAGTCTGTATCTGTTTCAAGGTGTGCTACAAACCCTGCAAAAGGGGTGTTTACTTGTGTGCTTTTGAAAGTGTGACAGTTTGGAAGAAACAACCTCATATGTAAATAGGTTTAAATCTCTACCAGGCCGAAAGAAAGCTAGCATGACAGATGCTGCAGCAAAAACAAATGGTGGAACTGGATTTGATTGAAGTGCATAATTGATCCAATTCCCATTGCTAAAAAAGGGGGTGGGGCGGCCTCAGTATATACCATGGCCACAAATGGACAAGGATAAGTTGAGATGTAAATTGCTAACTTTAACATCGGGAACGCGCAAATGGATTTAGGAATTGGAGAGACTGACAGCAGGAATGTAGTTAATGGTGGTTGACATGAAAAGCTTGCATGCTGCCACCATTGGAGAGAGAGCAGACGACATTTGGAAACGAGGGGGATCACAGGGTGACAGCGCAGAATACAGGCCATGATGGAGCACCCTATAAATTGCAGAGCAGATGTGTAGAGAGCGCTCCAAGTGCAATACCCAGATACATCAGACAAAAGTGCAATAATGATACGCAATGACGAAGATTCCACTGCTTTTATTCAAGAGATTCAAGAACGATGGCATCTCAAGACGAGGGATTTTTTTCTATCATATATTATGTCAGGGGTCACCCGAGCCAGTGCAAAGGCAACTGAAGAAATAGTTGGGAATGGAAGCGAAACCATGGCCAGAGATTCAATTAATTATAGTTCATGACTGTAGATTAATGCAAGAGAATGCCAGGATGAAACCTCAAGGAAAGAAAGCTGGAAGAAGCAAAGTTATTTCAGAAACAACTATGAAATCTTTCAATGAAATTGGCCACGCTTGTTACACATATCGGCCGATGGTCTCTTTGGTCCCGTAACCGCTTATGCAGTATGCTTAGAAATGGTACTTCCAAGATGGAAGCTTGTTGTGTTACCTGGGCGGAGAGCAGCGGTTCAGTCTCTGCACGTCCGCAAGAGACGCCAAGGATCACTCACGTGATCCCTTATACGGAACAGAGACCGAACACCCTTTGCGCCGCTTCTGTTGTTGCAGGCGCTCCGTGAGTTTGCTTCTAGGTGTTCTCTTACTTTGCTTTCCCTCTAAGACCCAATACTTACCTAGTGTTTCTAACTCTGTTCTTCTACTCCTTTCAGATCGCATCAGCGGAATCTCTCCTTTGCTCAATTGTCTCGAGCTCTTACCTCTGCCTTCCGAGCACCTTTTTCCCCTTCTAGTCCCAGATCGCCATTTCGAGCATTGCTTCCTTCTCTACAGCTTTTAAGAGTGAGTTCATTCTATTGACCGATAGCCTTTCATTCATTTTTCCCAACTCGCCATCACTTACCCTTCTGCCTGTTATAGGTATCCTGTCTCCCGTCTACCACGGATCCAGTCTGCAAGTTCTTGCCTCGAATTCTTTATTAGTTCCACGTGATCAGGTGAGGGAATCTCTCCCCTACCTCTCCTCTGTTCAAATCATAATTTCCTTCTTCCTTCAGAATCCTCCTCTCAACTCCTTTGTTTCTTTGTTCATTAGAAGAAGCCTTCCCGCCTCCAGTCCATTACCAGCTGTCGGTGAACCCCCGCTACACAGCCATCCAGCTTCACCGGTTCCCAGATTCATCCAGGGTTTTCTTCCCCAGAGGGTTTCCCCGACAGTCGTGTCCTTTCCCTCGGTTTATTATTTTCCGGGCCGGGAAGGACAGGTCGGTCGGGGGAGTTTTCACCTTCAGCATTGGCTCTTTCAATTTGGGATTCTACTGTCTGCCAAGGTGAGATCTTAATAGTAGCTATTTTGTACCTTCACCATCGTGTTCATATTAAAGTGGTAATAGTAAGCGACACCATTGTTGACAGACAGTTACCTAATGGAACAGCAAATGCAACAGCTCATGGCTGCGATGCAATCAATGTCATTAGAGATGCAGTTACTTAAACAGGACAATGCCCAACTGCGACAACAGGTCGCCCGTGCATTTTCAGATACCCCACCCATCTACATTACATACTAGCACGTTTGACGGTGACCTGCACAAACTCAAGGAATTTCTTGACAGCTGCACAGTTCAGTTTACCTTCAAGTCCCGCTTTTTTCCTACTGACAAGGATAAAGTGGGCTTTGTGATATCTCATCTATCCGGTCCAGCTTTAGCCTGGGCTACTCCATTAGTAACATCGAACAATGTAATTCTAGATTCTTACCCAGCCTTTACTAATAGTTTAAAAACAATGTTTAGCAGACAAGACATTTCTGTAGCTACTCAAGAGAGGCTCCTTAACCTTAAACAGGGCAGTAAGGATCTTTTGGTGTATATTACACAGTTCAAGCAGTTGTCTTCCGAGACAGGTTGGCCAGATGATGTTCTCCTCACCCTGTTCAGAAGAGGATTATCTGACGAACTGAAAGACGAAGTGTCTAAAGTCCCTCGTCCTGCGAATCTAGCAGATATGATCACCCTTACCATGCAAATAGAATATCGCTTACAAGAACGCTCTCATGAAAAAAGGAAGAATAAAGGGATTTGACCACATATCGAATACCCTCCTGTAACCAGTAAACAAGTCCCAACCAAAGGGTCTATGCAGATAGGAGCTGTGAGAGGACCTCTATCTGCTAGCGAGAGAGAGAGACGAAAGACACTTGGGCTGTGCATGTACTGTGGGTCCTCCTCGCACATATTACGAGATTGCCATATTGTTCCTCCACGTCGAACTCCAGTTTCAAGTTCGGAAAACTCCAAAACCCTACCGCAAGGGGAAAAACGGTAGGGGTTCATACATCAGCTTCTCCAAATAGAATGAGTCTGAACCTAGAAACTTCTTCAACCAATCAGACCATGGTAGTGGTGTCTTTGTCCATGGTATTACCCGAGCAAGTCATACAAGGTATTCCCGCGTTAATTGATTGCGGAACGCAGGAAATTTCCTGGACGGTAAATAGGCCTCGGATCATGGTATAGTCCACATACCAAAGACATTCATTACTCCCATCCAAGGAGTAGACAGAAGTCCTTTAAGTTCTGGCCCAATACGAGAACAGACTGATTCGATCACATGCACGATTGCAACTCATAAGGAGACCTTAGTTTTTGACCTTATCAAGGCGGCCCACTTTCCTGTCATTCTGGGTCTTCCTTGGTTAAGGCTCCATAACCCTTTTATAAGCTGGACAACAGGGACTCTTTTTCTCGGGTCTGACTATTGTGTACATCACTGTCCCACCCATGAGTCGGTTGGCATTCATATACCTACGGAAGTTTCCAATCTCCCAACTGTATCCACCATTAACCAGCTAGAGATTATCCCTGAATGCCATCAGAAATTCCAATCGGTATTCGCTAATCCTGAATTTCCTACCCTACCCCCTCATAGGAGAGGCGACTGCCACATTGATCTACTTCCGGATCGACCTATTCCTTTTGGAAGAATGTATGTACTTTCTCAACGTGAAAAGGCTGTTCTAAAGGAATACCTCCAATCCAACCTGCGAAATGGGCTTATTGCAGAATCGGTTTCCCCAGCGGGTGCTTCTCTTTTTTTTTATTCCTAAAAAAGACTCTGAAGAACTCAGACCATGCATCAATTATCGGGGCCTTAATAAAATCACCATCGCAGACAAGTATCCCATGCCTTTAATACCCGATATCATTGAAGCGGTCCGGGGAGCCTCCCTCTACACGAAACTTGACCTCCGAGGGGCATATCTCATTCGTATCACTCCGGGGGACGAGTGGAAAACAATCTTTCGGACACCTTTCGGACATTACGAATACCAAGTTATGCCGTTTGGACTAGTCAATGCACCCGCAGTTTTCCAACGGTTTATGGACCATCTGTTTGCTGACATCCTGTTTCATTTTGTCATCATATATTTAGACAATATTCTAGTATATTCTACTAACAGAGAAGACCACATTAATCATGTAAACACTGTTCTTGAACGTCTTCAGTCCAATCACCTATATTGCAAGGCAACAAAGTGTGAATTTCATCAGGAGCAAGTTACTTATCTAGGTTTTGTTTTGTCGGCTCAGGACATATCTATGGATCCTAAAAAAGTGCTGGCAGTATTAAATTAGCCTACCCCATCCAGTATCAAAGAAATCCAACGGTTTTTAGGGTTTGCGAACTCTTATAGGAAATGTATTCCCCGTTTCTCTGAGATCATTTTGCCCATTACCCATTTTTTGAAAAAAGGGATCTCATTCTCCTGGGATGAATCAGCACAAACCGCCTTCAACACCTTGAAGATGATGTTTACTTCTGCACCTATCTTGACCACTCCCAATTAGAACAAGCAATTTATTGTAGAGACAGATGCACCCCAATATGCCTTAGGCGCAGTGTTACTACAACTCACGGATCAGGAGGTAGAAAGACCAGAGGCTTATCTTTCAAAAACTTTCAATGCTTCGGAACAGAATTATTCGGTGCTTGAGAAGGAGCCTTTAGCTATAAAGAGAGCCTTCAAAGAATGGAGGCATTTATTGCTGGGATCTCCATTCTCAGTGGAGGTCCGCACCGACCATCAAAATCTCAGGGTGTTACAGAAGGCTCATACTTACAAGAGTAGACAGGCCCGCTGGGCATATTTCTTCCTTCCATTCCAAATAGAATTCACCTTTCTCCCAGGTAAACACAATTTAAGGGCGGATGCCCTTTCCCGTAAGGATTCCCCTACATCTAGATTCTGTTCGGAAAGACTGTTTCCCAAGGCAAGGTTTATCGCTGTTCTTACTGATTTTCTTCAAGAGCTGAAAGTCATTATGTGAAAGTATCGCTTCTACCCATCATCTCTCTGAAGAAAACGATTACTTTTTTCACGGATCTCAAGTCCTGGTTCCAACTCCGTTGCTACAGCAAGAAGTTTTGCAAATGTGCCATGACTCGCGAGCAGCGGGTAATCGGGGCATTCAATCCACGTTGGATTTAATTCAACCTCATTTTTGGTGGCCAGATATGAGATCTGCTGTCCAAGATTATTTAGCTGCATGTACCATTTGCTCTCAATCCAAGAATCCACGAGTGCCACCTTTGGGATTGTTATTAAGAATGCCTATTCCAGATAGACCGTGGCAAATTATCTCTACAGATTTTATAGTAGAACTTCCTCCTTCAGATAAAAAAACCACCATCATGGTCAGTATAGACTATTTCACGAAATTAGCGCATTTTACACCATTAATCAAACTGCCTGGAGCTGGACAGATGGCTAATATATTTCTCTCTGAAATATTTTCCCGGCATGGTCTCCCAGATACTGTTGTATCAGACCGAGGTCCCCAATACACTTCACTTTTCTGGCAAAAGGCCTGTCATGCTTTGGGAAATAAACGGGCCCTCAGTTCGGGATATCATCCCCGAACCAACGGGCAAACCGAACGCTTAAATCAAACTTTGGAAGGTTATTTGCGATGCTTTGTATGGGCGGCCCAGGATAATTGGGTAGAACTACTTCCATTTGCAGAATTTGCATATAATAATGCCAGACACTCTGTCCTTCACACCAGTCCTTTCCATTGTTCTTATGGTTATCACCCTTCATTTGTTCCTTCAGTGACCACTACTTCTTCCAGCTGTCCTGGAGTGGATAGCCTTATCTCAGACATTCACGAAGGTCAGACTTGCCAAACTGTCTCTGCAAATGGCTTAAGACCGGGCGAAAAGGAACGCAGATCGTCATCGCCGAGACGCCCTGACACTTAACATAGGAGATTCAATCTGGTTGGCATCTCGGTTCCTACCCAGTCATCTAGTTCCATCTAAACTTTCTCCCCGATTCTTCAGACCCTTTAAAGTGGCGTCTTTGGTGGGTTAGGCTGCAGTCAAACTAGCACTTCCATCATCATGGTCTTGGATACACCCTGTGTTTCATTTGTCACGGATTAAATTGGCCGTGCACGATCGTTTTAATCGGTTGAGTATGATTCCACCACCCCCTGTCTCCACTGATACTGGTCCTGAATTCGAGGTGGCCAGCATCTGTGATTCCTGATATCGAAGGGGACAATTGCAGTTTCTTGTGGATTGGAAGGGGTATTCGCTCGCAGAGAGGACATGGTAACCTGCTTCTGGGGTTCACGCACCCCGACTGGTCTGGCGGTTTTTCCAGCTACATCCAGTAAACCAGGGTCGCCCCCCCCCAGGAGGAGGGGGCATACTGTTACACATATCGGCCAATGGTCTCTTTGGTCCTGTAACCGCTTATGCAGTATGCTTAGAAATGGTACTTCCAAGATGGAGGCTTGTTGTGTTACCTGGGCGGAGAGCAGCGGTTCAGTCTCTGCAGGTCCGCAAGAGACGCAGAGGATCGCTCACGTGATCCCTTATACGGAACAGAGACCGAACACCCTTTGCGTCGCTTCTGTTGCTGCACGCGCTCCGCGAGTTCGCTTCTAGGTGTTCTCTTACTTTGCTTTCCCTCCAAGACCCAATACTTACCGAGTATTTCTAACTCGGTTCTTCTGCTCCTTTCAGATTGCATCAGCGGAATCTCTCCTTTGCTCAATTGTCCCGAGCTCTTATGTCAGCCTTCCGAGCACCTTTTTCCCCCTTCTATTCCCAGATCGCCATTTCGAGCATTGCTTCCTTCTCTACAGCTTTTAAGAGTGAGTTCATTCTATTGACCGATAGCCTTTCATTCATTCCTCCCAACTCACCATCACTTACCCTTCTGCCCGTTATAGGTATCCTGTCTCCCGTCTACCTCAGATCCAGTCTGCAAGTCATTGCCTCAAATTCTTTATTAGTTCCACGTTATCAGGTGAAGGAATCTCTCCGCTACCTCTCCTCTGTTCAAATTCTAATTTCCTTCTTCCTTCAGAATCCTCCTCTCAACTCCTTTGTTTCTCTGTCCATTCGAAGAAGCCTTCCCGCCTCCAGTCCATTACCAGCTGTAGGTGAACCCCCGCTACACAGCCATCCAGCTTCACCGGTTCCCAGATTCATCCAGGGTTTTCTTCCCCAGAGGGTTTCCCCGACAGTCGTGTCCTTTCCCTGGGTTTATTTCTTTCCGGGTCGGGAAGGACAGGTCGGTCGGGGGAGCTTTCACCTTCAGCATTGGCTCTTCCAATTTGGGATTCTACTGTAACCCTGACGAGTGGGGAAGGTGTGGTTGCAACAAACGCACAGCAAGCGCAGCCAATGGCTGTGGGGAATTTTGCAGGGAGGGAAGAATAAAATTACTGGCCATGAGGGAGTTTCCACCAAGAGGAAGAGGGGGGGGTTTAACAGAGGACAGCCCAGGCCTGTAGGATCATCTCAGCAGTGTTAGACGTGTGGGGAAATGGGACACAGTCTCCAGAGCATGAAGAAGAATGGGAGGAATGCTACAGAAATGGAAAGATCCAAGTGGGGGGAGGTCATATCCTCCACCATACAGTGCAGAACCACTATGCCCAAGATCACACACAGTATCAGACACATGCACCGCAAATACAATAGACACTGATGCAAGTGGAGCAAGTCCCTATGCAGACACAACAAACACTGATGCAACTGCAAGCGCCGTCACAACTGAACACCGTGGCGACATGGAATGCAAATACAGGAGCCCAGACACCTAAACCCAGGACAGGGAGGGTTTCCGTTGTGGGAGGAAACCCTTTAACTGTGACAGGGATGAATCTATACCCACAATAGCACAGCCCACATAGTGACTTGATGTATTTAATCCTATCCATTAAAACCAGACCCACAAGAGGAACCATGAGTTGGAGTGCCCATAGGTGACAAAACACTTTCTTTCCTTGTAGATACAAGGGCGACAAGGTCCTGTGTTAGGGAGGGGAAGTAACCAATGTCAGGCATTGCCATGAATGCACAGAGTTTCTTTGAGGCCACACGTTAGGTTTCATTTACTGCCGGTCTACCCATAACTATAGGAGAACATGACCTTCCCATGCCATTATTATATTCACACAAGTCACCAGTTAATATAATAAGACAGGACATGATGAGCAAACTCAACATGACCATATCTTCACTGACCAGGTAATAGTGTGCTCCACTCCAAGGATCTATTACATGAATGCACAAGAGTTCATATCAGCATTTATTGGTCAGAAAGTCCAGCGAGGAATACCATTACACCAAGAAGTGTTTCATTACATAGTGCACCTTTTGCTAGCATGGCTACCTGGGATTAGGGGGAAGACATTGCGAATACCCATTGAATGTATATTCAGGCCAGACGTACCTATGGATGAGGAGGAATGAGCGAGTCCCATGGAAATAGAGGAAGTCATAGTGAGAGAAGAGAGGGTGATTCTTCATGGGACTGATGATCAGGGAAACGCATGGCGGGAAGTGATACCTCTCAAAGAAGGACAGACTGACTGATTTGATGGTTGTGGAACTATTCAAAGATGATGATGATTCGGATGATGAGATAGTGTTCTTTATAAGCCTTACTTATTGGATAAAAATTGAGAACAGGGAAGTAACGCAGAGAATGGCATTGATAAAAAAAAGACACCATCCTTTTTCCGAGAGGACTTGGCACAGGTATCAAGTATACTTTGGACCAACAGTCCATATGATGTTGGCCTACTGAAAAGAGTGGGTGCAGTCAGAATCAAACTGAAACCAGGGCAATTCTACCACAAGTGACACAGTACCCAATGTTAAATGAAGGCATTTATGACACAATCTCCACTTTAGTGCAACAGGGAACACTAGTGTCATCAGAGTCTCCATGTAACACGGTAGTGTACCCAGTGAAATATCATTGATGGGGAGGTGGGGGACAGGGGATTGTGGAGATTTATCCAGGACTTACACCCCCTAAACAATATTGTTAAAGCGGAAGTCTAATTGGTCCCAAACCCAACTACGATATTGTGCAATATCCCATCTAGAATTCTTTTCATTCTTTTCAATCCCCTCCACAAAGAGTCACAAGATTTAACTTTGTTTTGTATAAAAACCAGAAGTGGAAACAAACTGGTTTACCCCAGGGGTACTTCGAGTCCCCATCAATATTCAACAGAGTCCTTCAGATGGATTTAGGAAATGTACATGTTGCCAGTGTAGTAATTCAGTACGTAGATGACATTCTGGTGTGCAGTGAGCCAGAAGAACATTCCAGAAAAGACTCAGTACAATCGCTGATAGTCTTGGCAGAAAAGGTGTACAAAGTGGACTAGGAAAAACTACAAGATTGTCAGGAAGAGGTCTTGTATATAGGGCAGCAATATCCCAAGAAGGCAGAAATGTTACTGTTGAGAGAGCAGAAGCGATTATGAAAACAGCCAAACCAAAGACAGTGAGGTAAATGCAACCATTTGATGGCCTTTGCAACTACTGCAGGGCATGGGTCTTTGATTACAGTATATAATTTAGACCACTCTAGAAGTGCTCCAAAAGAAGCTCAGAAAGATGATAGTGCCATAGCTTGGACAGGTGAAATGACAGAAGCTTTTGATGAACTAAAAGAGGCAATGTGTACAGCACCCGTTCTAGAGATTCTGGATTGCAGTGCAGAGTTCTTCCTATTCTCGCATTCAAACGGAGCAAAAATGACAGCAGTGCTCATACAAAGTACTATCTTGGGACAAAGACCACTAGCATATTACAGCAGGATCTTAGATCCAGTCATGAGAGGCCATTATCCTTGTGATCAATCACTGGACGCAGCAGCTTTTGCAACTGAGAAGTCTACCCAAGATGTGGAGTGTGCGAAGTCCTTCGGTCTGATAATGGACTGCATTTTGTAAATGAAGTCTTTGAGCACATCAAAATCTGACTGGGTATTGTGAGGGGTCAAAAATGTGATGCAGACAACTTTGTGAAGTTTTTTCAAAAATGCTGTTTTATTATCTCAAGGTTGGATAAACGCCTCACTAGCCCTACCCTGGCGAGCATGTTCCTACATAAAATAAACTAAAGAAAATACTCTAATAAAGGATATTTGCCCTTCACACTTATACATAAAGTTTTGTTTGTTTGTTTTATTCACTTATAATGCACACCAAACCCAAAGGTAGCTGGACGAAGTAACTCAACAAGGTAATGCATGACAGTTCAAAGTCAACACATATATAACAGTTAAGTTCATAATATGAAAACAATTTCTCCTTATGATCTGGGCGAATTCTCCTTCCTCATGTTCAAGCAGGATTCTACTCCACAGTTCCAAAAAAATTAAGGAAATCCTGGTTTGTATCAAATGTTCGAACAATTCTTTGTGATGCCAACTTGACAACAAAATGCTCCAACACTCCAGTGGTTCAACAAAGTCTCTAGTGGTTCAACAACGGTTCTTTGTCTTCTTCTTGTGATAGGAAGACCCAAATGAATCTTCTCCTCATAGACAAAAGAATATTTTCTTAGTTTGTTATTATCAACATCAGTTGTCTTTGTCAGGATGATTTGCAACAACTTATTTTTTCTGAAGATGTATAACACCAGTGCAGCAGTCTTATACAGCTCTTTCTTCAACAATGACAGTTTGTCAGGATAATTTGTTAACACCACTTCACAGCACTTCATCAACTTCTACCTGGTTTACTTCCATGCCAGGCCTACTAATTCAAGGGCACTATTCGGGTATTCTCCCCTGCCCAAACAGTAATTTACAAACAAGTGCCTCTGTGGTTTAGATCAGCTTACAACAGCTTTGCAGTGTTCATTACTTTAAAACAGACATTAATCAACTCTTCACGAAAGACAAGATTCACATTGGTGCTCTTTAGTACTCTTTTGTACTCTCCAATACCTCTGCAAGTTATGCTCCTCTCCTTCTGAACAATCTTTTTCAGAAGGGCAGCTTCTTGCCACTCTCGTTTCACCACTGTGCTATTAAACAAACACTGGCAAGGATAGGACTTACTTCTGCTTCTTCCTCGGCTTTGGTAATGTGGGTTTATATATTCATTTTGTTATATGCTTCTTCAAATACGGGCAATAAGCAGCCTTTGGAACTTTCCTTTGTCCCCTACTGACTTGCAAGATCTATTGGTTTTGGATTGCCTTGTTTTTGCTTTCTATTGGCTTGGATAATGGTTGTCTGCTTTAGGTTCTAAGATTATTGCCGCATCCTGTTGCTGGGTTCTACATAAACTCACAGGCTTAAAGACAGTCCTTTTTTCTGGTTTCTAATAGCTATGTATTCAAAATTGCCTTTGGTATTAGTTTCATACATCATGCGAGCGGTCTCAGAGGGCCTCAGTGTCATTATCAGCTGTAAACTCACCTAGTAAGGCGGGTGCATCCGATTACCTCGCTGCTCACAGGTACTTCGCTTCAGTGGCTCCTCGTAACCCGTCAATCTGCTATTTTCTGGGCTGCTGCCGCTGCCTGCACCACTTGTAGATAGAGCTTCCTTTGCTTCAGAGGCTATCTGGCTCTTGTCAGGCACCCAAGACAGCCGTGTTGGGAAGAAAGCTTTCCACACTTCGCTTGCTTCTGCAAACCAGGTCTTTAGAGCGCAAGCTTCCCCCTCTCACGCTTCTCTCTGCACAACCTATGCAATCAAGGTTTCTTGAAGCAAAGACACTCTCAGGACAAGCTACTGCTCTGCCCATCAGTGGTCCTGGCATCGTCTTCTCCAGTTTCTGCTTCTGCTGCTTACACTGCTCACACTGCTCTCCCTGCTCACTAATGGCTTGCACCTGAGGGGGGGGGGCTTTGAAACTACCTAGTCTCCCTCAGGTGTGGGTTATTCTCATTAACAAGCTGCATTTTGCAGTTTTGTTCTTCATCAGCCCTTCTCTTCGTCCCAGTACTTTAGGGATTATGGGACTTGAAGTCCCTAAGACAAACAACAGTTTTTCTAACTTCTTCCATTTTACAAATAGCCTTTAGCTGTTGGGGTCTCTGGGAAAGTTGAATAAGGGGTTTCCCCCCATTTCTCCAGATAGCTCCCTCCCTAATGTGATACTCCCGCAGAACAACACCCCGAAGCTCAGGATCAGAAAGCGTCTACCTTTACCTGGCCACATGAGAATGAGAAGGGTTCCAGGCCAGGTTTTCTGGGGGGGGGATCCTCACTGATTCATCAAAGTATTAAGCATACGTTCTCCTCTGCTTATCACCCGCAGGCAAACAGACTTTGTGAGTGCCTCAATGGCCTTCCCAAAGAATGAATTGCTAAGCTAAAAATGACCCTGAAGAAAGGCTGGCTCCACTGTCTACCCTTAGCCCTATGATGCATTATGCAATCAGCCCGGCACGCACCATCACCCAACTCCTCATGAGCTGGTGACGGGACGCCATGTGCCTAGACCTCTTGCTCCTCCCACTCGAACGCAAACTGATGCCCATAAGACTGCTGGCTACGACGGCAAGTGTCTCTTTTATGTCTCAACAACTTCAGGACTGGCAGGCGAGGTCAAAGAAAAATGAGAAAGACGGCGAACAACTTAATCCCAAGGATTTACTTCAGCGCTGTCATGATTCCTGCCCCTCATGTCCCCAGCCCTCCAAGATGAGGTCAGGCTGGAGCCAGGCCACAATCACCTAAATGGCCCTCAAGGGCCTCTCCATCCCTCCAAAGACCCACTTGGAGTCAGACTTGGCGCTTGTGGCACCAGACTCACTCACTCCCATAGGATAACATTGGGGACTGGACTTGTAGTGCATTGATGGGGACAAGACGGATGCCCCCACATATTTCGGTTCCCAGAACTACATGTGCAGTCTAGTCTTTTGGGTGTGGTTCAGCCCAGAGACACCTGGGATACCCAGAGACTATTTAAGCCATGCCCTGAGAAACATGCTTTGTGTTTTCTGCACCTGCAGCGTGACACTCATCGTGTTCGGATCGGTCTCCAGTAGGCCTGCATCTTTCTTCTGCACTCAGCTCCTGCAAGAACAAGAACACCGTTAGGAACAGCCTTACCTTGCGGCGCTTCTGCCCATCACTCATCACTTCTTCTGTTCTGCGGGCATCTTCGGCGGTGTCATTCCCATCCCGGCACGCCGCTTCCTAAGGAAAAGGGAAAAGAACAGAAAAAAGGCATTAGCAAGCATTCAGAAAATCTGCTTATTTTTAAAGACTGTACGAGCTTCAACCGCTTACCTGAATCCCAGCCGCTCTGGGGGAACTGTGTCTCCGGAACTTCTCATCCATCTGCAAGAGGGAAAAGACACTCCAGGTTAGCGTGGAAACATCTAGAGGCGCCGCATACCGCGCTTACTCACCGCATTTCTTCTTCATAACCGGCATCCATGCTGAAAACGTCGCGGCACCTAAAAGACATAGAAAAAGAACTCAGTTCAATACAAATACGAAAGGGTCACATCGCGCTCTCACTCACCTTCAGTGCTACTCATCTCAGCAGCACGTAGCCATCCCCTGACGCCGGCCATCATCTCAGGAAGGAAAGGAACGAAGTTAGAGAACTGTTCAAAAGACACATTATACTTACCTGTCGGACTCTTGCCAGTGAAGTAACTAGGCAGCAACGAGCCCCCATCAATCAACGTGCCCCTGCGCTGAAAGCAGGACGGAGAGCACACTTTCCAAGAAAACAAGGTGAGCTGTGGATCAAAGGGAAGGGTTGGACCCCGGGGAAGAAGGGGTTCAAGCACCGAGAGACAATAGGCAGTTAAACTCTACCAATCCTGTGCTTCAGGCCCAGTCTCCAGTCGAGTAGACTCCAGGGAAGGGTTCGAGGTCGTAAGAGGTCAGAACAGGCTGAGTGACGTCCCCGTGGATACCAGGTGAGCGTTACAGCCCCCCGAATTATACCCTCGTTATTCTGTTCTTATAAAAATGTAGTGCGCTGTTGGTACAAACCCCGATTTGAAGGCCCCTATCTGGTCGAGGCAGTCTCACTCACTGCAGTTCAGGTGCAGGTGAGGCGCGCCTGGATCTTCCTCTGTAATGTCATACTATACAAAGGGGAGACCCCCCTGCCGTAACTCCCTGAATCTGAAGGTGAAGAAGAGGTGATGCAGATGCAGACACGATCAGCCACCAGAAGCAAACTGCAGACAGAAACTATGAACTGACTATCCCTAACCAATGAAAGAGAACAAATAAAACATTTTCCCTGAAGATTTTACCTGCACGAATAAAAGCAACTGCACTTGTTCAAACAGATAACCAATGTTGCCCCATCAAACACTGCTTTTTGCAATTTTCTCCTATACGTGTATACTCCTATTGTGCTCTGCGATCCTGAAGTGTTACTCTTGACACTCTTTTTTGTAACCTGAAGACTTACTTCATCCTCTAAAGTGTTCTTATTGCCATCATTACAGAAACTTACTGAGAAGAATAAAATAGGCCTTTTTAATTTTGTGAAGTACACGCTTCTGGCACGAAGGTCGCCGAATGTACATGGGCCTTTGAAACATGTGGATACATTAGCAGTTACGCTCGATGTTACATTCTGCTGTGTTTATTTTTTCATTCTTTTGACATTATGAGAAGCGGTCCTTTATTGTATGTAGACTGTGCCCAATAATGAAACTCCTGTTACTATCGCAAGTGAATTAGCAAATCATGACTTCTCTGCCGTCACTAAGCAGATGAAGAGTAAAAAGGAGTGCAAACGATGATTTCCAGCATATAGATGCGTACATCACTGATTCTGCCAAGGTGAATAATATGTGGTACCAGCACATGAGCCGGGTGGGGAGAGGGACATCTGATGAGAGTTGCTATGTGTGTTCCCTCATTCCCTAGGCTATGGGCGCTGTGAGAAACCTGAAGGTGTTTCACTCGCTAGTCCCCAGAGATCTGTCATCCAGGTGGCCAGGACACAGCCATCGCTATTGGATCCAGTTCCTGGGGGTGGACCAGTGGGGGAGGATCACCAGGGAGTGGAAGTGGGACACCGAAGGGTGAGACGCTGTACCCCCTTCCTTATAACACCCTTTCCCCATTCTACCCTGTGTATCCTGAGAATAGCTATAAGCCAATGCAAGAAAAAGGCTAAAAAGGCGGTGGGGATGAAAATAGTAATAAACCTGAATGCTAAATTCCACAAATGCACACTCACTGATGGATCTACCTCATATGGACACAAGTCCTACCATCCCTCCAAGTTCTAAATTCTATTATCCTGAGACGCGCGTAATTACGTGGGATATTGGGTATTCTGCAAAACGGATGGGGAGTGCTGCTATATAACCTGGAGTATGGATGAGCACATCAAACATTCAGGTGACCTGGGGAGGCATCTAACATATGGACCCCCAAGATACCTTATCCAGGGCAGGGCCCTGGAAGAGATGTGGTCAAGAACTCGACCAGTGGGGGGATTGTAGAGAGGCAGATCAATATGCTATTCACCGCGTCTGCCCCTCCCCTGCCTCCATACCATAGAAACAAGATGAGTATGCCATACTCACTAAGTCAACTCTACTGACCTTATCCTGAAACCATTGAGGAAGAGATGAATTTGCAAACTCTAGAGGACATGAACATGCTGTAACTGAAGATGACAAAACCAAGTGACCTCATTGCTAGGCTAACACACGTAGACGTGCGAGAAACAAAGCAGATATGCACTGACCATGAAGGTTTAACTCGCATTTAGACATGACGAATGTTTCCTGTATTTAATAGACACCAAAAACAGATCAATATATATGCTGAAACACGAGACACATAAGAATACATATAAAACTCAGAAGTGCAAGAGTAATGAGTGGCCATTTTGGAGAAAATGAATAGCGCTGCCACGTTAGAATGAGTAGAGAATATCCAAGGATGCCTCAAAGCTGCAGATAAATTCGGTTTGCTGAATTAGCTGAAATACACACATGCACAAACCAGACAGGGACTATGCGGCCCCCTTCCAAGTTTATTACAGAAAAGGGAGGGTTGCTAGCTATAAAGCAGAACAGAAGATACAATTTGCAAGCGCAAGACATATTTCTCTTAGATGAAGTAAAAGAACAAACAACCTTCGAATGCCAGCTGCCGTCTAATTTGAAGCTTACAACTGCATGAAAAGTAGCTCGGACACGTCTCTAGAGTGCGAAGAGATTAATAGCACCATATCAATAAATGCTAGATTCATAGTAAAAGTTTATCAGAATAATTCAGAACATGGTCTCCTCACACGTGACTCGTAACCAGAGAACAGTGTCCATTCTTTAATGCCAGACTCTGATATGCACCTGCCTCAAGTCCCCAAAAGTTCTCAGAACGAAGACACCGGATAAGGCCAAGTTCAAATTTAGAAGCCCTGGATCCTGGCCTAGGAAATCAGGGATGGTATTACATTTAATTGGAAGAAGCAGCTCCTTGTTGTTTCTCCCCCTACCACTATTTTTGTGCACGTGCCAATGACCTGCGAAATGTCCAAGGTTGATTAAGTGAGTGCCTACCAATCATTGCTCTCCGATAATGAGGTCTTGCAACTGTGGCAGGAGCCAATTATTACGACAATGTATTTCTTATAACCAAAGTTCTATATTGAATGAAAACACCTACCAGTATATATTCCATATGTAGACAAATCCCTTAACCAATCCAGCCTTCCCGTATGTTTTTGTAAATGCAACGTCAATTATGAAATGTTTTAGATAAGCTGTTATTTGATGTAAAAAGTTGGAGCGCGTGAAGACTTTTGTTGTTGGCTGATGCCCCCGTTATATGCAGTCATTAATAAAACAGGACTTTGTCAATTACCTTGACGGTTCCATTATTGGGCACAGGATTTCCCGGCCTGTCCGGTACGCTCAGGACTGGGGTTTTCCACCCCAGCATTACAGGGAAGATCAGAATCGAGCAGCCACAGAGCCAGCAAGAGAACAGGAAGGCAGACTGAGGAGGAATTGGTCATATTAACATGAGCTGTGAAGTTGTAGAATAATGTGAGGGGCTAGCGAAACCAGAGGTGGAATGGGGTAAAGAAAATATGGATGACCCAGTGTGGTGGCATAAAAAGAAATATAACAGGGGTATATGGGTGTGCACCTGTTCATGGATGGGGTCAGGGTACTGCACGCTGCCTCCCCAAAGAAGAAACAGGACGTAGAGGCACTCCTTAACTAGGCCAGCAATGGGATCTTCCAGAAGATGGCATGTCAGCAACACAGAAGGGCCCCGAGCAAAATCAATTTGTTATACAAGAAATAAGGAAAACAATCAATCGCAAGAACATACGATTGCAGATTTGTAAATGTAAAAGAACAAAAAGGTGGACAATGGTCTGATTAATTGGATACAAAGGAAAGAGGGAGAGACACAGAGGGTACACAATAAAATGAAGGAGAGTGGTTAGGGATTTATACAGATGGGCCTCAAATCCTGGTACGGGACAAGAAGGATTGGCATATTAAATACAGTTACTGAATATCTGCAAGATGGCATGAATTCCAGATGACATGTATTTATACTGTAGAATTATCAGCAATGTTATTACCTGTTGGAAAGTATAAGTGAATTAAATAGAAAGACAAACATTGTATATTCTGACTCAATAAGCACATTGCATTCATTTCAAAGTGCCAAAGGGGATTGTGGTGAGATGGAGTAAGGAGGCCGACGAGGTGGAACCATTTTGGCTATAGACTTTTATTCAAATAAAGAAAAGAACCTGCCTTTCCCCATTTCTAGAAGGGTCTTCCCTACCTCAACACAGAATAACTCGAGTGCTCGTCAGGATGCAAGTCAAAAACAAATATAACTTCCTTCTGTCCAAACCAACTACTCTATCCATACCACTAAAAAATAAATCAAAAAGGGTTCAATGAATTTAAGCCACCAGGAAAATAGCTCCCTTCTCCTGTTGAAACAATCCAGTCTTAGGCCGACTTAACAGCAGTCTCTTACAATAGGGTCTGATTTACCAAATATGCTTAGACCAAGAGAATGACTCCCATCTCCTGATCCATCTGGAAGAGTTTTGAAGGCCGTTCTTGGGTAGTCCTTTGTACAACTCTTTAAGAGTCTATCTACTTCTGCCAAGGTTTAACACTTAATCAACTGTTCTTTTTAGTGCTGGCACCTTGTCAGGCCTTTTTATATCTTGACTACTGGGGAGATTGCTCCCTAACAGTTCTTCTTGCACATGTTTTGGGTTTCCCGCTGTGACGAGGGAGATCACTTTCGAGGAATAGTTGACTCTTGGTCCTCTGGGTATCACTACTGTGACGAGGGAGATCACTCCTGAGAAATACTTGACTCTTTGGGCTCCTCCCTGGAGCCCACCCGGCTTTCCCGCAAATCCTGTTACATGTGTCTTCCCTGGGGAGCACTACGGGTTCTTACCGGCGTCTCAGGTCGCTATTGGTTCTGCACTCATTCAGTGCGTATTCCTGTTTTCCTCCTCTTTGGTTTGTGCGGCTCCAAGGAGCCATTGTTGCAGCAGTCTCAGTGTGATTTAGGGACCACTGGATCCACCTCAGAGAGGCCACGGAACTACTGGATTCTTCCTGCTTCTACAGCAAATCGGGTTTACTCCGGCTCACATGATTTATTTTGTCGTCTTCTTCGGAGACCAACTGTCTCTCGATGCTTCGGACAGCGTGGGTTTGAATATCTCAGGCCCTACAGCATGGATACCAGCTTCCCACGCTGATCTTCTGCTCCCAAACAACTCTAGTCCTTCCTCTGTCTTTATTTTGCTGGGATTGCCCCAGAGTAGCATTGCGGTTTGTAGTCAATGCCTCAAACATTATCTTCATGCCTCCTGTTGGCCACCTCGTCACAGTACTTTGTTAATCCGCTCTACTGCTCTGTATGCTTCTTTAGTACTTCCTCGGCTCAGTTATATGTGGTCTTACAGGTGAGATAGTAGAGACTTCACAATAACACACAGTAGTAGGGAGGTTGACTGAGTCAATGGGGCCATGGCTTCTCAGCACAAGGGTTTAGAGAGGTCTTTCCCATGATGAGAGCCCTTATCCCCATCAGGGGAGTATCTCCCTACGAGGGCCTCCCTTTTTTTTACCACCCCTAGGAGGGACAATTGGGTAGAGGCCTCACCTCCATTGCCTAATAGGGAAGGGTTCCCCTTGTCACAGGATATGCATCACCTTAGACATTATACAGTGATATGACATTTATGGAATAAATAGAATGGAAAGGGTACCTGGTCACTCAGTGATAGAAGGAAATTACCATGCCGCAAAGGCGGGGATGGAAAGAGATCGTATTGACATACAAATTCCACTGAGAGAATGTGAAACGAGACCTATAATCAGTGTAAAGATAATGAAAGATACGGGAAGAACAATGTGACAAAGACCAAGGGGAGGCAATATTATAATCGTTTTTCCCTTTACAGATTTTTGCACATAAATACAGATGGAAATTAATTGCTTTCCGGTCTGTATTTATGTTTAAAATGCATAAGCATATGTTCATATGCTGTCAGTCAGGCCTGACTGGCAAGGCCGCGCAGATGATTGGCAACTTGGAAAATGGAATGAAAGAAAGTGATTTTCTTTTGTAGGCAGAGGTGTATTCTGTGCAGGGCCTGTTGATGCCCTGGCACATACCTTTAGTCCACTTTGATTTCTACACTGGTTTGTGACATGCAGCCCTTTCATCTGCAGATCAGCAGTGATTTGGTGAATGAATGGTTGAAGTGACCATTGTCAATCTGCAGGTTGATAAAGATTTGCGCTTTCAGGACTTTTAGCACTAAATTAGCAACTGAAAGCCAACTATTGATGCACTTCAGTTGCTTAATCTATGACTCACCCAGAGGCAACGTTAAATGTGAATCACAAAGTAAAGCCTGTAACCATGTTATTCTCCATGGGGATTTCATGTGTAAAGAGTAGGCAGTTGTTTCTCGGCATTACCTCCATAATGGGATTCAGCAGTTTACTTTGCATTCTCCTGTACATGCTAAATTTGAAAATTAATCTTTAAAGTTAAAGAGCTCATGTCAACATTTGATTTGAAGAAAATGTGGAAAAATACTAGTAAAAAATGTCAGTAAAGAAAAATATTAAATGCGGATACCTACAGATCAGATGACCAAAAAATAACGATGGATAAATACAGACGGAAATGCCAAAGAAAGACATTCCATAAAACTGTGAGACTTAATTATAAAATACACCCACTTATTTACAGGCCATGATGCAATGATAAATTGCACAGACATCAGGAAACATTAGTGTAAACACTGCAAATAGGTCAGATGGGACCAATTGGTATGCTAAAAATAATTGGGCGTAATGAGGACAGAAAGTGCTTATATTGTAAAAAGGAATAATCAGTATGACACTACCTGTTACAATGCGAACAACAGGGAACACAAGGAAAGGTTATTAGAAGCCCTAAAAGAACTGGGAATTACTGTAATAAATACATTTGACATGCTGAAATTGGAAAGAAAGCAAGCGTGTCAGGAACAAAAAAAAGGATCAAATGACCTTGAGATGCATTATGGACACCAACAAAGACTGATGAATTGTACGTGTTACAACTGAGAGGGGACACAAATCGTCATATGTGATCAAAATGGAGCTCCCAAAAAATTAAAAGAATTAAAACCATTTTTTTTAAATCACTAACAAGAAGGGCACTGGCAAGAAGCAGACACTCAACAAAGGGGAACTGTTGCTGCCCTGATATGAGGCAATATAGGCAGATGAATGGTTGAAGAGCAACCGAGAGGAGAAAGGGGGCAGTGGGAACACAATGACCTGTGGGAATCCTGAATGCTAAAACAGATCCGATGTCTTTAGACCTGCAAGTACATAACCCCATATTGACTGAAGAGGACCTCGGCTTGAGGTGCCCAACAGCCAAGTGCTCTTTACCTCTACATTGCAGCACCATTCTACTCCTCCTGCGCCATACTAAGTACCTCTGAATAAGGAGGCACACAATGCATTATTGTAAGATGGCATGTTGTATAGCATGTCCAACAATATGCCACATCCCTTCCAATCCTCACACTCCTGGAGAATCTGTTGTGTCACCAATGTCTGCTTGCTGCAGTGGCTGCACTTTCACTAGACTTGCTCTTATTCTTTGACGTGGACTGTGTTTGGCATTCACAAAGAAAGACCCAAGATTGCCTACTGGAACAGTCAGCATTGCCTGGTTCATGTCTGGGATTTTGACGTTTTTACCAGGGGAGTAGCTCTTGGTGAACAGACGGAGAAACACCCAGATGCAATCAATGTGTACATGGGTAAGTTTGTGTACCCTAGTATTAAAAGTTGTCTTCTGGCAGATGTCTTGCATTTTCTTCACAGAATGTCATATTGCAAGCCCAATGCTAGTGAATGTGAAATGGGTCAATTTCTCCAGCATCCACAGCTGCAATGTGCAGTAATACAGCATGATCTCTGGCAGGTGTTCAGAATTGGGCACCTGTGCTCTAGTCTACCCAATACCACAATCACTGACATTGCCCTATTCAGCTACAAAAGGTACCAGTGCTTGGACACCCCAGCATCTATCTGTCCAATATCTTCTGGATCCCAATGTTGCTTCTGATAACATCAGAAGCACAACGAACATGAACTTACCAAAATGTGGCCTGAAAATAGGACCACTAGGACCTGCAGTCTTGATGTTCTCCTCTTTGGATGTTTTTTGTCCCCTATGACTGGGCAACTCAGAGTTCCAGCTGCTACAATGGGTGAATCGCTAACCTGGCTACTGGAAATGAATGCAACAACTATCATTTAAGCAAGGTGTAGGCTCCTCACAAGTTCAGTTCCTGCTTGCTGAATTTTGGAAGGATTTGTGAGTAGTGTCTCATCAGGGCACATAGAAAAACAGGGGGAGAAGGAGTTCATTTTCCATATAGAGGGACATGCTGTGGCCACATCTCTGGGTGCGTTTGTTGATGCAGCTACCTCTTCAAGCAATACCAGAAGTTAATCTGGAACATGTGAAACGTTGTTGCCCCCTGCTCCCCCTGCCCCCCCCCCCCCCCCTGAGACTGGTTAGATGCTTCCTCTGAAAAGCTGTATTGGTGGAGTGACTATCTGTTCAACTCTTGGAGCCAAAGTTAGTGTTGATTGAGGAGATATGCTTCCAATTGGCCTTACGTCATATATTAATATTGTTACTGGAATATTGCCAGTGCTAGAGGCAGGTAACAAGTCATCAGGGATCTACGGGTTGGCTCGGTATTAATGAATGTATTCTATGTGTCACTTTTGCTTTTAAGGACCTATAGACAAAGAAGTGTACTGCTTTTTCTGTGCAGGTGGCATACTGATGCTTTGGGGATTCTTGGGCAACAGGAGGATAACCACTTCTAACTCTTAATTCAATGCACGCAGTCAATTCCTTACCTCATTATCTTCAACCAGCAATAGTGAAGGAAGGAGTGAGTGTCTAATTTCAACAGTTTGTCCTTGATCCAATGATCACTACAGACAATTTTAGCCATAAAAACACTTTACAAGAACCCATTCTACCACTTCTAAAGAAGAACCCCTAGCTCTTCTGCCTCCTCCATCCCTGCTCCATACAATTATATCTTGCCCCTCACATCTCCAGAAACCTCTTTGCTTTCAATGTCTTCATTAAAAAGCATTTGAACTAGAGGGAATCCCCTGGATCTTGACGGAGAACCTAATAAGCCTAAAACCCAGAAAAGTAAAATACACAACAGCTAGCCTCTCCAACAACACACCTAGTCTATCCTACCTGCATGGTAGGAATGCAGGTATGGAAGCACTGAAGTAGGAGCAAGTGCCTGAACAAGGCACAAATGCAAATTCCCACTCCTGCAGAAGAACACTCCTGTAAAACAGATGATTCTAATCAGTGTGGAGCTCTTAATTCAACGCAAATTCCACTCCTTAACAGGGGGGTCAATAGGGAAGAGGAGTGTGTTCACAATTTAGTTGATATGTTGGATATGCTGACCAGAATAGGATCAGAAACAATATTGGAAAAGTTATCAGAACACCAAAAAGACGGCCATGAGGCAACTGTTGGAGATAGGCAGATCGATATTTAAGATGTTTGCTTCTCTGACAAGATGATTCACAATCAGACAGTGCCCATCACAATCTCCAATACCCATTCTTCTTGGGAAAGGGGTTTCCTGCAATCTGGGCAATTTTCACTCGATTGACTCTTGAGGTGCATAATATCCTGCCAAATGGGAATATATATTTCTCTCATCTACACATATCTGTTGCTTGGTTTAAACTTTTAAATCTTATTGTGTTATTATTGTCTTAGTTACACCTCACATAGTGTAGTAAAAACACCTTTTAAATCATTCATTCATTGAGTTAATTCCAAAGCCAATAACCAACTTCATAGATGTTAACGTACATAGGGCCCCAGTTTTTAAACTTTCATTTACTAGTTACTAGTTCTAGAAGCGGGACAGCGCAGGTTGACAAATCTAGGGAAAGGATTACTAGGATAGCTCTTGGCATGGCCCATTCTTTCTCTTCCCAGCAATGCATGTAAAACAGTGTAAGCAGACTTTTGTATTGCGAAAAATTAGCACTGTACAGGCATAATGCATGCAGTATTGCAGCCGCATACTTCCCTGGATAAAAGAAGAGCGGCTAAGAACCACACTCATAATTCTAACGATAGAGGTGGCCATATATGTTTGTGTCTAGCTTCAGGAGATAAAGTCCTTATCAATTTACTAACATCTTTTTATATAGTAAAGGGTTTCATCAATGGCGAAGCAGAGATTACAACAGTAGCTCTGCTTCCCAATAACTAAACAAGGAAAGATGGCATACTACTTGTTGCGTGCAAGCTGTTTAGAGGTACGCTGGGTCTGGTTCTTCTTTTGGTCATTAGAGAAGCAGTGGACAATAGCCTCATATTATCAACATGTGGCCGAGCCAATATGCCAACTGCCCCTTAGAAGAAAATAAAAACATTTAGCATGTCCCTGTATCAACCAATTTCTATTCTCAAAGTAAACTGTAAAGCCTATTCAAAATCCTTTGAACTTTCGCCTGAATGGTGCAGCTTTGTACTAGGCCCCAACATCACAGCCTCCTCATCAGTTTAGTAGTTACATGGGTCCAGATGCAGCTACTGACAATTATTTTGAATTGTGTGGAGAAGGCCATTGAAAGAGAGATTGGTGAGAATTCCTGTAGAGTGTTCCTAAACAATATGCCTTCCCAATATATTTTTTCTCAGCCAACAAGAGTCTTATGTGCCAAGAGCATCAGTTTTATGATATAAGTCATTTATAACGCGCCTGTACACAAGTGTTTCTAGGCGCGACAAGACAAGGAGGGGGAAAACAGAAAGATGACAAACAACGATCTTACTAGGCCTTGTGTCATTCAGATCGCGCAAGAGCTGGGGAAGAGGGGAGAAGTGCCAAGGGAGGATGAGGGTTGCAGGTGACTCAATAAGTGCTGCCAGAGGTTGGATCTTAAGTGCAAAGAAAAGGGACTGTAGGTTTACAGATACAGACTCTTAAGTGCGAAGGGAGCCCTGAGTCAGTACAAGGGCAACTGGACATGCAGGACCATTTGCCCGAGTTCAGGGGTGGCCAGGTGACCAGTGTGTGGAGCCATCGGGGACATTAGCAAGGGAGATGAAGAGAGAAAGCGGAAGCAAAAGTGAAGGTCTTGAGTTGCTTCCGGAACAGGAGGTGGTTCTGCTCAAATTTGAGAGAGGCAGGGAGGCGATTCCAGAGGGAGGTCCCAGCCGAGAAAACAGATCTGCCCCCCATTCTCTGCTTGAAAAGGCCTCTGACCCTCAGAGAATTGGAGGTGGATGAGCGTAGAGCTCAAGAAGGAAGGGTCTTGAATTTGATCCTTGCAGCCGCAGGGAGCCAGTGCTGAGATTTTGGAGCTGGAGAGATATGATCCCTGGGCTTGAGACCACAGACATGTCTTGCAGTCCTGTTCTGGATGAGTTGTAAAGGTCGAAGAGTAGAGACAGTCAGATTTAGAAAGAAGCTGTTGCAATAGTCCAGCCTGGAGAGGACCAGGGCTCTAGAGACAGTGAGCTTCTGGGGGAAAGTGAGAAAAGGCATAAGACCTCTGAGAAGGTGCAACTGAAAGTGTGACTTCTTGAAGAGGTTGGGAGATATGAGGAGAGAAGGAGAGGGTGAAGTCGAAGATGACACCAAGGTTCCTAGCCTCACAAAAATGAGCAGGAAGAAGGCCCAGTGTGGGCGGCCAGAGAGAGACAAGAAAGGAGGGAGCAGGTGTCCCGATAAGGTGGAGCTCAGCCTTACTCGCATTAAGGCAGAGATCATAGATAGTACCTCATTCCTGAATTATGGCCAGACAGTCTGTTATGAGTGAGGGAGCAGAGGTGGCTGAGGGGAGCTTGGAGGAGAGCTGGCTGTTATCTGCAGAACACTGAACGTTAAAACGGAATGTAGCGATGCGGTGGGCCAGAGGTGCCAGGTAGTGGTTGAATAGCCAGGGAGAAAGGTTAGACCCCTGGGGAACACAAGCAGAGAGAGAGAGATAGGAGAGAGGAAAGACCCCAGTTGAACCTTGGAGGGTCGGTCAGTGAAAAAGGAGGTCAACCAGGACAGGGCTTGACCAATTTTAGCTATGTTGTCACAGAGGTGATTGAGCAGGATGGCACGGTCGACTGTGTCAAAAGCAGAGGCCAGATCGAGGTGAATGAGGACAGAAGGAAGATTACAGTCAAGATTAGAGAACAAGTCTTCACAGGTGTTCAGGAGAGCAGTTTCCGTGCTTCTGGCAGCTCTGAAGCCAGACTGGTGGTCGTAGAGACAACCAACAGATTCAGTATGCAGATTAAGCTGGGAGATGGGCAGTTTTTCCAGGGGTTTGCCCAGGAAAGGAGTGATGGAGACTGGCAGTAGTTAGCTGGAGAGGAAGGATTGACAGAGGGCTTCTTAAGAAGGAGGTGCACAAGGGGGTGCTTAAGGAGGGAGGGGAAGGTTCCATGGTATGATGTTTGTAATTATGATTTACATTCTAAACAGGATACTATTTCTCTCACTTACTTTTTAGGGTAATTAAGACCTTTCTGGGCTGTGGATGACCTTGTATCGGATTCTAAACAATCTGATGATGACATTGTGTGTCACAGATAATTTTTAAAAAAATCCCAGACTTCAAAAAGTGGTTCAATTGTGCTTTTTTCCAAATTTGTAAAAATGATGGGGGTCATTACGAGTTGGGCGGTAAGGGTTAACGGCCACCGGTAAGGAGACCGGTGCCGTTAAACCCTTACCGCCTTTTTCCGAGGTCCCTCCAGGGGACCAGCCGTTCTTTACGGGACCCGTTAAGGGACCTATGCGGGCTCAAATGGGAATGGGGAATGGCATTTGTAATGGGGACTTACCGGGTCCGCCTAGGTCGGAATGACCCGGTAAGTCCCCATTCCACCAGACCAGACCCGGGTTTGGAGGCAGCCATGGCGCTGCGCCATGGCTGCCTCCAAACTCGTAATGAGGCCCCATGTTTTTTATTCTAGTCAGGATGTAGGCTGAGTCTACTACTGGGCTCTCCTCACTTAATCTGCAGTGGGTTCCCTCCATCCTAACCCAGGCATCCCTAAACCCCAGGCTTTCCAAATAGTGATCAGTTACACCTAGCATCATAGGCTAGCTATCCGTGAGGCAAAAGGCCTCATCTATCTGGCTCCCTCTGGGGATTTTCTAGGGGTGCAATCACCTAAGAGTCCCCATGGTATCTCAATGGGAAAATGAGGAGGGAATGTTACTAGTGTGCCAATGTTATAAACTCTGGTTCAGGCACTCCCTCAGTCCCTCCCTTTGTCTCCTTTCCCTGAACTCACTGCTACCTTGGTTCTACTCTCTCGCTCCGTCTCACTACCTCCCTCCCTCCAGTTGTCTTCCGACTCGCTCTCTTCTGTCCAGCCACTGTTCACTCTCTCTTCTTACTTCTTTCCTCACCTTTCGCCTCGCAATACTCTACTATACACTACTCTCCTCGCCCCCTCTCTAGTCTGCTCTTTTCTGTCTAACCTACTCTCCCCTCTCGTTTCACTCAGTCACTCCTCTTGTTTTCACTCAAAATTATCTACTACTCTATATCTGGCCCCTCTCAGTCTACAATACACTTACTAATTAATCACCACATTCACCCAATCAATCTCTCACTACCAACACCACACCTACAAAAAACTCCAGCACAATCTCTGCAACTCTCCGCTCCACCTTCCTTCCACCTGGTCTCTTGGTCTGCTCCCACTCCACCTGACCTCACCCGAACACCCTTGACTCTTTTTGGTTCTTGTAGAGTTTTTATATCCCCTGCATTTTCTTTGCCTTTCTTTACCTTTTCCTCTCCATTCCGTTGGCTGCTTTGTTCATCTGGCTTCCTGTGCCAATCTGGGTTTACTCGTTCCCCCACTGTTAGGCCGCAGTATCTAGAGGCTTCAAACCCCCAATCCATGTCTGCCCCCTTTCTATGCATAATGGTTGAAGGAGTCTCTCTGTTGTGGGACCGAGCTGCCATCTCTGATATGAGTCTTTTATAATGCGCCAGCACACAAGTGTTTCTAGGCGCAACAAGACAAGGTAGGGAGACATGGGGAGGATGAAAACAAATGATCTTACTAGGCCCTGCATCATTCAGACGTGCAAGTGCAAGGGGGAACTGTAAGGGGGAGAAGGAAGAAGGGTAGTGCGGTCAGGGAGCAATTGCTCTGTGTAAGTGCAGCCGGGGGAGCCAGCTAGGGAAATGTAAAAGGGGGATGGGGAGGAACTGTAGGGTTACAGATACAGCCCCTAAGTGTGCGGAAGCCTGGAGGGAGACAGTGCAGGTTCTTGCAGGTCGTGGAGGAAGGATGGTGCCCATCAGGTTCAGAGGGTAGCCAGGCAACCATCTAGCACGGCAGAGGTCAGCAAGGGAGAGAAAGCAGTATCGACAAGGAAGGCCTTGGCTGCTTCAGGATCCTAAGGTTGTGCTACTTGAGTTTGAGAGGGGCAGGGAGGCCATTCCAGAGGGAGGCCCCTGCAGTTGGCCAGTTCTTTTATTACTTAATTACTTGTTAATCCAGGGGATTCAGCCTGCAGGGGGCAATGACTTTAGTTGTTGTATGGGCTTCTGGGACTGGTAGTCCTGCAACAGAACAAAAGGAATTCTGGCCGGAATGGTGTTTAGCGGGAACTGGGATGGATATCATGAAGTACGGGCTAAGCTACCTTCTCTTGCAGGCGTGGCCACTCGCACTCTGGATATGCGAACAGGCAAGGATGTGAATGTCAATGCCAGCAGAAGCAAGGTTACTACCTGCGTGTCCTCTACATTCCACGTGCTGCCTTGCATTACACTCCTTAACTGAGGGGAGCCTTCTCCAGACACAGGCATCTCGAGCCATCATTTCCTAAAATGGTCTAAGTGGGCAGTACACTTGATAGGCCACCTAGGTTTTGGATATGAAAGGCCCTTTCACAGACCCACATGTGCATGCTGACCTAGCTTGCTGGGCTTGTGCTGCCCTTTTAGTTAAATGTGCCCCTATAGAAATAGATATTGTGCAGTGACATAGGCAGCTTTGCAATGATTCTTTTCTGCAGAGAGCGAGGCCAGGAAATGGGGTCCCAGGGATAACACATGTGTGAAAAGACAAGAACGGGAGAGATCTGGGACAGAAACACTCCTTCCTAGATCTTAATGGGTGTGATGCTGAAATTAAGTGGATATTAAACCACTGACCTTCTGACTCCCATCCCTGCAGATAAGGAGGATCTGGGGCGTCAGTCAGCCCACGTTCTGTTGATGGTCACCCCATTCAACCAAGGAATGCAACAGGGATTCAGTGTTTCCCCTGTACTGTTTGTATTCTATTTCAAGCTCTTGGTTAAAAACATTTTTTTTTTTAAATCAGTCTTATTAACCCTTTCAGTGCTTGGCCATTCACCTACAGTTTATACCAATTTCACTACAGCTTAAGGATCACGCAGCTCATCCAGTTCAACACACCCATTTAGGAAATTATTTGTATGTATCGTAAGGGCATTTAAGGGGTGGGCATCAAATGGTAGGTTTAAAATCTTTTGGTTTGCATATGATCTAATGATTTGTTTTTCTAACACCTCAATTATTTTTCAATAGTTAACACTTAAGATACGATTATGGCACAGATTTGTTATATCTGCTCACAGCAACAGGTGATGTCATGAAGAAGAGAATTTTGCGATTAGAACATTTCAAAACGTTCTCATCTACTTTTCATCAATGATCTCGAGGCCAGCAGGTCAGTTTACATGAAGCTCTAGAAAGGCCTACCAAGAAAATCCTGAGTTTCAGAACAAGAGGGACCAGGACACTGAAGTCTACGTGGGACAAGATTAGTATGTGCCTGTGGGATGCAGACTCCAATTACAGTACTCCTGGAAAGAATGATTATCAGTAACAGCTACTTGCACTTAGCATCCCTAAGTTTACCTTGCACGAGGGAACAATACAGTGATGGGGCCATTTGCATTTGCTCAGGTACACTAGGAACTCAACCCCCTTGCCCCCCAAGTTTAAGTGGAAGGCGATACTAGCATCAGGAACTCTAGAGTCTGGAAAAGGAGATTAATTGTTATGAACTTTTCTTTTTGCCTTGCTACAGGTTTTATAAACATCTAGAGAGAAAAACCTGGAATTTGTTATTCTGTCTTATTCCCCTGGGTGGGGTTTCAGAACTCCCTGAGATCATCTACGGTAGGCGACACAGCCTTAAAGGTGGTCTGTGTGGTCTAGCAGTGACTTCTGTGGAATTCAGCTCTCTCTGACCTGTCAATCTCCCATAGCTATAAAGGGAATGGGATGAAATTTAGGAGTAAGAACAAGTTACTCGCCATAGTAACTATTGTACTTCTAGTCTGGAGTCCACTTTCCTCCATCCGGCCGTCGCTGCCATTCATGATCCAGTCTTTAGTTTGCTTATAAAAAGAAGTGGCGGTTGGAGCCAGGAGCATGTGCAAGGGAGGTGCAGCGTGGAAGGCTACACATGCGCATTGGCAGTAGCTAAAGCTTTTTCAATTAAAGAAATGCGGCTCTGCATTATGCATCATGCTCTGGTTCCCTCCCCTACCTAGTGTAGACATCCCATAAGTATAGAGGAAAGGAAACTCTGGAAAAAGAGTACAATAGACACTACAGTGACGAACTTGTAATTGTTCTCGCATTCTTCTATCTCTTCATTGGTCAATGAATCTCTGTTTCTCAGACCTGTTGATACTGACCGTGGTGCACATCTTTTTCCGACCCATTTCCGCAAACTGCACAGCCTAGGAGGTAGCTGTGTCCTACATGTTCCCCCTAAAACCATGAACTTAGCAGCATGGTTCCTGAGGAGTAGACCTTAGGGCACCGGGTGTTGCCACAGAGCAACATGGAGACCCGACAGACAGGGAGGAAGATTCTCACGAGAATACAATACCATTCCACGTGGATCATATTTCCAACTGGTGCTTGTACAAGCAGTTGAATCCTCTCAAACATTTGCCGGATCTCTGGATGAGGTATTATCCTTCATTGCTGGTTTGGCCAAGTGGAATCTTGCCAGACGTAGTTGGCAGATTTGGCTGCATGCTGTATTTCACAGGGTTTTCTCTATCGTTATCTAACCCTTGTGTAAAGAAGCACTTCAGAGACTGCAGCACCTCTTCACTCCAGTTAAACCACCTTATTCATCGTAGGATTGGAATGCAGTGCTACATCTGTTGCCTCCAAGTCCATGGAGATAATGGGAGGTTTTGCTGCAATACCTTTTGCCGAAGTAGAATTTGTCCAGTTTTTCGCAATGGATTTTGCTGCATGTATATGTGGGCGGTGGGTTTAGGGAAATAATTAATGTAAGGGGGTGGGGGGTCTTCCCCCGTATACATATGCAGCAAAATCAACCTGTAAAAGAAAATCGATGAATTCTCCTTTGAGGAAATGTACTGCCCATGGACTCTAGACTTGAGCCTGGTTTCTTGGAAGATCCCTTTCCTTGTCATCATTACCTCGGCCTGGAGGGTCCATGAATTGCAAGCACGTTCTGATAAGGAACCCTTCACAGAGTTCCACAAGGGTAAGGTAGTTTTAAGAATTTTCTAGAATTCCTGCAAAAAATCGTTTGTTTCTCATATAAATCAGGAAATTTGCCTACCTTCATTTTTCAAAATCTTTTTTCCGAAGCAGTGAGGGTCCTCCACTGGCTTTGTTGAGATGGCTCTAAAGGTTTTTATTTTGATAGGCTTAGTCAATCATCAATTCTTACAGTCATTTGATCACTTACTGTCAGTCCAACCGGGACAAACAAGTTTCCAAGCCTACCATAGGCAATGCGTGTCGTAAATTGCTTCATTGGATCATACAATTGTAAAGGCAAAGTTCCTCTTACAGGACTTCACATGCAGTCGTCAGGGCAAAGGCAGTTTTAGGTGGCCTTCCAGAGGGACAGTACTATAGAGGCCATTTGTAAAGGGGCTACATAGGAAAACGGATTATGGACTAGGAGCATAGAAGTCAGTGACTACGCCGACAGCCCCCGAGAAAGGAGGGAAATCTGATTTGTGTTGTAAAATGTTGCCATAAAGGCTATCGGAGGACTATGACGATAATGGGTAAATAAACCATGAAACCATGATATGGGAGGAGTCCGCGAATAGTATTCTATACCTACAGTTTTTTTTAATTATGTTTGCACCAAGAGGTTTGTTCTTTTTTTCCTTTTAAATAGACATTGGAAAGGGATAACCCCCACCTATATGATGTTGGTGATGCTTGCACCGGGAGGTTCTGCTAAAACGCACATGCACTAAAGGACTGTCGAGGCAACGTTTTTGGAATATCTCAAGTGCACTGAGTGAAGACCACCTGTACCTCCATCTTGGATTGTACTGGCTTACACAATGGGGCACTATTCTCAACCAGATGGGCATCAGGAGGCATGAGCCCCACACCCCTCACCAGAGGACGATGATACAAGGTATCTTCAGGATCGAGCGACTGACCAGGAAGTAAAGAACCATGCAGTCTCAGAAGAATAGACAGAAACCAAAGACGGACTAAAATTGTATGCAATATGCCTCATATTCCTTTGACAATGAAGTCATCAGGCAATACATGAAAAACATTGTGTTGCATAAAAATCATATTCCATTATTACAACAGTACCACTATTAAAATTCATCTTCTTATTTCGACCTAAATAACTATTGTCCTGTGAATACACATACAGGAATAAAGACATCATTATTCACAATAAAATTGAACATTAAAACCTTATTTCCAGTTCACCATAGCTAGCAATTAAAAGACCTCAGTAACATTACATAAGAATTGTTAAACATTGTCCGATTGTGAAATTTTAAGATAGAGGTAGGTAACATTTTAAGATAGAGGTAGATAACATTATCTGTAACATTACATAAGAAAATTATAAAACATAGGACTGTAGCGATCTTAAAGTAAAGATAAATAATAAGAAGTAACTAGTGTGGCGCCCTTAAAGTGCTAGTAATGAACGTTTCCTTAACCAGGCTCGATGAATGTATTTAGCTACACAATCAACTACTACAAAATCAAATTTTCTAACACATTGAATAGCCTTGCTTAAAGTGTGAATGTCGTGCAATACAAGCAGTGGTTTGAGATATTTGATCCTTAGGTCTTTGAACCCTTCAAATATAAACAAAGTGAGTAATGTCTTCCTTAATTCCACCGCATAGTAGGCAGTTGCTCCCCATTGAGTATTTCCCATTTCTTTGTTTATTCCAGTACCCTCAAATAACCAGTTCTAAATTCTATAGACAGGGTCTGGCTGTAATTTGGGGAAATCACGTCTAAATAAGGTTCATACCCAGGGCTCTGTTTAAAAACCAAGTAATCCTGACCCCGAGACAAAGACAAACATCCTACTCTCATATTGTTGGTCCTCAAGGTTACCCAAGCTTTATCATCTCCAGTTTCGGAGATTTGGTAATCAAATCGGGAATCAACCAATAATGTGTTAGATCTAGGGCTACCAAAGAGTTTATGCCATGGGGAAACCAAGGAATACTTCTACCGCGTTCCAACTTCCATCGCCTGCATGAGAGCCTCACAAAATTTACCCATGTACCATTGTTATGAAAGGGAGGTGGGGATAACTAAACAGATGTATGACCAATGTAAGGGGACAACCAGTGAGGGGATATAATGAAAGGCGAACTGGAGGTGGGTTGGCTTATTAGTTTGAGTGGTGGTTGCAACTGGCTAATAAATGTAGACTTGCTTTGTCCATTTGCAATTCGACTCCCAAGTCCTTTTGTCTGATTTTACGTTCATAGATGGTGCCCGCGACTCAGACCTGTCGCGCAACACTAAAAACCACCTGATCCGGAGGGCCTCCATCCAGACACCCCCATGAGCGCGCAACACAAAAAGGTAGAAGACCCACTTAAAAATCTTCATAGGGGGCTTCCAGAGGAGGATATCGGGGCTAGTGAGAGTGCATGCAAAGCCGCACAGCAAACCGAGGGTCCCCCCTTGGGACCAGGGAATGGACAACGTGGGATGGGATGTATTTAGGGGATATGCCGAAATGGGATGGAGATTCATGGCGGGTTATGGAGCATTGTTAGTAGTGTTTGCATGTGTTATAACTGAGTATTTTGGTGTTATCCATGTTTTACCCAGAGATTCACGTTACAAAATATCAAGGTTAGGAACGAAGCCCAGGACAACGCATGGGTATTGGTTAAAGTAACGGATATGGGGAAAGGGAAAAGCCCATCAATAAATAAGGGCAGGTGAACGAGTGCATGGTGAGAGCCCATTAGGGCCAATTTACGGTGTCTTCAGTTATTGATCCGTTTCCCCTCTCTGATCCGTGAATGAGTGGAGTCAAAGAACTAACGGGGCAAGTGAGGTACGGTGGGTAAATAATATTCAAAAAAGGCAGAGGAACCCCCCAAAGGGGTCGCTCGCCCTTTATATGTTTAGACGGTTTAATAGTTTGTCTTGTGATTTATTTGGACTCATGGCATTATTTGACACGACGAAACAGAAAGACTGTTTCCGAATGAGGGAATGTTTAACTTGGATAAACTAGGAGCCCTAAGACAGGCATTGGAAAATGAATGTACGAAAATATCAGCAGTACAATGGGGAGCGTTTGCTATGTGGTTGGAAGAGGCCACAGCTAGAAGAGATGACTGGAAAGTGAATTAGAGAGAGTAATGCATAAAATAAGCAGTGTGCATAGCAATTTGCTATGCAATTCTTTAGGTTTACTAATTAAATGGACACTTAAATAGCACAGCTAGCTATTTAAATGATCTTGTTCAATGACAGCCCAGCTCACCCGTCATTTCTTTCTTGCCCTTGGGGCTCCCTCTTACCTGTTCACTACAAGTTCAAAAAGGCTAATGGGAGATGGTGGAGGAGAGGATTACTGCTGCCCTATTTAAATTGCCAAAGCCCTGTGTGGGAGTGCTAGACAAGCATCCTCTCTTTTTCAAATAATTGTAAACCAGAAGCAAACAGGATGATACTTTTATCAGGTTAACTATATCCTGTCTGGCAAAGACAGCATGCGTTAACTTTTTTTTTTTTAATACAGTGCTGCAATTTCCTTCCTAATAATGTAAGTTGATTCATAGTGCATAATTACAGTATTGCTACTGTAAAACACTGGATTGTCTCTATTTTTTAGTAAAGTTTAAGTTAGCGTATCTGACTCTCATAGTGTAAACTAAATTTCATTTTTTGGTGGAAAGCGTATAATATTGACGGGTGAACACTTTTGAAAAGGTACATGATCACACAGCCAAATGTTTTTGACGGTGAACCTAGTTCTGTGACCTGATGCCAAACTCCCTTGACAATCTATCTCATCATCCGATTGATTTATATCAGCTCTCCTGAAAATGAGATGGAACAAGTTACTTACCTGTAACTGTTGTTCTCCAGCATGGGTCTGGCATGGATTCACATGCTCATGAATATTCCCCGTCGTCAGGCCGGGAATCCTCAGTAAAGAAAAAATCAGTATCAGTTTTGTTTCTGATCTGTCTTTCTGAGTAGTAACGAATCACTGGTCTCTGGGTCATACTGCCCCCAGCCAATGACTGCCCTCTCCCTAAGCCCCGCCTCTGGCAGCCATCTTCAGATTTGGTAGCACGCAAAGTGGCAGTATGACCAAGTGAAGAGCCGCAGAGGGGTAGGAGGGAGGGTTCGCATGTGAATCCATGCCAGACCCATGCTGGAGAACAACAGTTACAGGTAAGTAACTTGTTCCTTCTCCAGCATGGGGTCTGGCATGGATTCACATGCTCCTGAATATAAGAATACATAGCAGTACACACATGCACAACCAACGGGAGGTGGCAAAGGCTCAACATTAAGCATTACATCAAAAACTCAACATTAAGCAATTCTTACCTCCTCACCAGGCTTACCTTAGGCGAACAGGTTGCGCAGCACCGCTTGGCCGACCCTGGACTCCTCCCTGGAATCCTGGTCGATGCAGTAGAATCTCGTGAAGGTGTGCGTCGACCTCCACATAGCAGCCCTGCAGATGTCCAGCAGGGGCACACCAGACAAGAACGCTGTGGTAGCAGCGATCACTCTGGTCGAATGGGCTCTCGGACGGCCGGCCAACGGTTGGTTTGCCAACCGGTGACAGTGCATGATGCAGCCGGAGAGCCATCTGGAAATGGAAGCCTTCGAGAGAGCCTTCCCTTGGTTCACAGGTCCAAAGTTCACGAATAGCTGTGACGTCTTCCGAAAACTCTTTGTGCGGTCCACGTAGAACTTCAGCGCTCTAGCTACATCCAGCGAGTGCAAAGTCCTCTCGGCCGGTGACTAGGCGACGGGAAGAAAACAGGTAACACCAAGGGCTCGTTGAGGTGGAAGTCCGACGGCACCTTGGGCATAAAAGAGGGGTGTGTCCTCAGCACCACCCTTGTGTCGTGAAAAGTCAAGTATGGAGGCTTGCAGGATAGGGCCTGGATCTCTCCCACTCATCGTGCGGAGGTGATGGCCACAAGAAACGCAGTCTTCCACGACAGGAACTTCAACTGTGCCGAATGAAGGGCTTGAATGGTGCCCCCATGAGCCTGGAAAGCACCACGTTGAGCTCCCACGCCGGGGCAGGGGCCTTCACCGGTGGGAACGATCGGAACAGTCCCTTCATAAATTCCTTCACCAGGCGATGGGACCACAAGGACGCCCGTCCCGTGGGTCTGGTGTATCGGGAGATCGCAGCGAGATGCATCTTGATGGAGGCGTGAGCCAGTCCAGCCTTGGCCAGCGACAGTAGGTACGGCAGCACTTGAGGGGCCGTAATCCGTAGAGGGTTCATCTTCTGTGCACAGCACCAGACAGAGAACCTCTTCCACTTATGTCCGTAGCACTTGAGAGTTGAGGACGCCCTGGCCTTTGTAAGGACCTCTCTGCAGTCAGCCGGGATACCGTACCCTCCAAACTCTAGTGCTGCAGGAGCCAGGCCTCGGGGTCGTGATGAAGTATGGCGCCTCCTTCTCTGGAGAGAAGATCCGCGTCCGTCGGCAGCTTGACTGGTGGTGACGCTGACAAGTCCAGAAGGTCCGGGAACCAGATCTGCCTCGGCCACACCAGTGCGACGAGGATCATCCTGCACTGGGACCTCTTGAGCTGGTTGACGAGTCGGAGCAGCAAAGGCAACGGAGGGAACGCATAAAGGAACAGGCCATCCCAGGGGAACGAGAAAGCATCGCCCATGCTCCTTGGCTGGGGAACCTCTGGCACTTGGAGTTCGTCGCCGTCGCAAACAGGTCGATCTGCGGTTTTCCCCATCGTCTGAAGAGTCGATCCACTTGATCCTGACGTAGTTCCCACTCGTGGCACGAGCGCAGCTCCCTGCTGAGTGGGTCGGCGATGGTGTTCTTTATCCCTGCCAGATGAAAAGGCACCAGCAACATCCCTTGGGCGACGGCCCAACGCCACAGATCCTGGGCTTCCTTGGATAGGGCTGGGGGGATCTGGTTCCTCCCTGCTTCCGGATGTAGAACATCGTGGTGGTGTTGTCGGTGAAGATTCTCACCACCTTGCCCTTGAGAGACGGGAGAAAGGACCTGAGGGCCCAGAACACTGCACGGACTCCAGGATGTTGATGTGGAGCGTCTTCTCCTCTGGGAGCCAAAAGGCCTCTCGCCTGAAGTTCTCCGGTGTGTGCTCCCCACCCTTCCAGGGAGGCATCTGTCGTCACCGTTATCTGGTGGGATGGGGTCTGATAATCTGTGCCCGCCGCCAGATGAGCGCGGGTGCCCCACCACCGGACCGCTCGTCGGAAGGTCTCGTTGAGCGGGATCCTGTCCTCGAAGCTGTCCGTCGCTTGGATCCAGCGGGCGTCGAGGAACTCTTGCAGAGGGCCCATCCGAAGCCTGCACAGGCGCACGAGATATATGCAGGAGGACATCATGCCGAGGGGGGACTTGATGGACCTCACCCTGGCCACGTCTGCGGCCAGCAGACGCTGCACCTTGCCCAGGATGGCCTTCGTCCTTTCCTCCGACGGGGAGGCCAGACGCGCCACTGTGTCAAGCTTGGCTCCCAGAAACAGTGCGACTTGCGACGGGACCAGGTGGGATTTGGGAAAGTTGATGGAGAATCCCAGGTCCGTGAGCAGCTGGAGGGTCTTCGCTGTGTGATCTACGGCGAGCTCCCTCGTCCTTGCTCGGATGAGCCAGTCGTCCAGGTAGGGGTAGACGTGGATCCCCTGCAGGCGCAGCCGCATCGCCACCGGTGCGAGGCACTTGGTGAACACCCTGGGTGCCGACTTCAATCCGAACGGGAGGGCCTTGAACTGGTAGTGCCGTCCTTGGACCACGAACCTGAGGAACTTTCGGGGTCCTTTTAGAATGGGGATGTGGAAGTACGCATCCTCCAAATCTGACGACGACAGGAAATCGCCCTCCTCCAGCTGTCCCAGCACGTGCTGGAGGGTGACCATCCAGAACTTATGTGCCTTGATGTACTTGTTCAGTCGTCGCAGGTCCAGGATGGGGCACCATCCTCCTGTCTTCTTTTTTACGAGAAAGTAACTGGAGTATACTCCGGAGCCCCGGAGCCTCTTCGGGACAAGCTCGATGGCACCTTTTTTGAGCATCACCCTTACCTCCAATAGCACTTGAGGGATCTGATTTTCCTTCCTGGCCACGGGTGGAATGTGGGGGCACTTTTTTAGAAATTCGAGGGCGTGCTCCTGGGCCAGGGCGTCCAGCACCCAACGGTCGGTGGAGATGGACTCCGACACGCTGACGAACTTCGCCAGCCAGCCTCCCACCGGGATGCTTCGGTGGGGGCCTGACACCGCTGTCGGTTCAATCTTGCTTGGAGGACGTCTTGCCGCCTTGGCCTCCCTGGCGACGACGGCGGGGTCCACCCGACTTGCCTCATCCTCTATAGGCTTCCTGCGACGAGGAGCGGGCCCCTTGGCAGTACGTAGAGGAGCCACCGCCGAATCCCTTGGAGGCACCCTGCTTGCCTCCAGAGCTCCGAAAGGACGGCCTTTGTTGCCGGAGAACGCCTAGGGCCTTAGCTCTCTCCGTGTCCGCCTTGATGGCTTGGAGGGACTCATCCACTATTTTCCCAAACAGATTGTTCCCGTCGAACGGCAGGTCCAAAACCTTGGTTTGTACGTCTTGGCGGAAATCCGTCGCCTTGAGCCACCCTCGTCGTCTAAGGCAAACGCCGTTGCCTCGCTGGCGGAAACCGGTGTCGGCAATGTCCGTTGCCACTGTAATGGTGTGGTCCGACGCCACTTTGCCTTCTTGCAAGATCTCCAGGGCCTTGCCCCTCTTGTCATCCGGTAGGAAGTCTTGTACCATAACTCCCTGTCGTAGCGGGCCACGATCGTGAGGGCGTTGGCCGCCTTAATCGTTGTTGCCACCGACGAGATAATCGTCCCATTGCGTCCAGCTTCTTTCCTTCGCCGTCCGGCGGGGAAGTTGACGTTGAGGCCGATGCCCCCCCCGCTTTCTTCTTGGCCGCCGCTGAGACGACCGAGTCAGGGTTCGGTTGTGCCCTAAGGCACAAAGGGGCCGCGCCGTAGACGGGTTCTTAAGACGGGTGAAATCCTCGTCCCAGATGTCATCCAGTAGAGACACGGCGAGGACTGACTTCCTCTTGGCCTTGCACCGTTGGTAAAGGAAACCTTCCTTCTCTTCGGGGCAGAGCTGAAAAAGCTCGGATGCCCTGGCGATCATTGCATGGAAAGATCCGATCTCGTTGGGCGGGGAGGCCTGGGCTGGGTGTGATGGGGGCTCCGTCGCGTCGTCACCGCCGTCGTCGTCAGTACCCGTTGTTGCCGTGTCCGTTCCCCTGTCATCCCCAGGGACGGGGGATGTGGGTAAAGGCTGAGCAGGCCGCAAGGGCTGAAAAGGCGGGGCTGGATGGATCCATCTTCTCTTGTTCGGGGGGCTTCCCGCCGGGCCTGGCTCCGACTCTGGCTCCTCCGTCGAGCCTGGTTCCGGATCCTCCGTCGGTGGTAAGGGCAATCTCGTCCTCATCTCCAAACATAAGGATTGTATCACCAACAAAATGGCCACCGAGTTATCTTGCGGCTCTGGAAGCGACGGGTGACTAGGACCCTCGCCGGTGCCGCCGTCACTCTCGTCGTTACCTTCGTCGGGATCCCTCCCGTGGGGACGGGCCTCTTCGACGCCCTCGTCGAGGCCCTCTAAGACTTCTACCAGCTCTTCCTCGGATGCTGTGTCCATGTCCACAATGGCCACCGGCCCTCCCCCCTCTTTTTCCGCCGGGATCTTCATGGGGGTCTTTTCGATGGGTCTGAAAGAGGCTTCCCTCCGCGGAGGCAGGGAGACTCTGGGCCCCGAGGTCGCCTCCACTGGTATAGCCTGCACAGGCTGCGCCAGGGCCGCCGCGACTTCCTCGATAGAGGCCTTGGCCGGGTGAATCAAGGCCTTCACCACCTTGGGCGTGCTTGAGGCCTTCACCTTGAGGGAGGGTCACCGCCTCGCTCCCCCTCAGCTGAATCCTTCGAGATCGACCGGGGCCTCTCCAGAAGCTTACCCGGGTTCTCGGATTTCCTCTTCCCCGAACCAGAGCGTTGGCTCACGGTTGATGGTGCCGGGGAAGGCGCGCCCTGCCTGGCAGCCGAAGAGCCCGACCGTTCAGCGCCCCCAGTGCCCGCGGACTCACGGTGCTTTGCCTTCTGTTGGGCCCCCGTCGCCGGGGCGCCCTCACAGGACTTAGAAGACCGCTCTGACTTCTTCTTCTTCTTCTCACCCGACGGGCTCTTTCCTTCCAGCCAGTTGGAGAGACAAAGGTGTCGGTCCCTGATGGTCCGTTCCGACATGTTCCTGCAAAACGCACAGTCCTTCTCCACGTGCATTTTGTCCTCATGAAGGCAGTAGAGACATTTCGAGTGCTCGTCCTCCTTGAACACATTCTGCAGCTGGCATCCAGGGCAAACCCTGAACAGCTTTCTGGGCGTCGAGCTTCCTTTCTCCTGGGCCATGTTCAGGTAGGCCGCAGAAACTTCTGGAATCCTCCAAGAAGCGTAACTCGACGAAATCTTCACCCTTGAGGGGCGTAGAAAAATCCGACACGGATCCCCGTTAATCGGATGTAGAGATGGTGGAGCTTGAGGCTCTATTTGACCAAAAAATGAGAAATTCTCAAAGCTTGAGAGCTAAACACGAGGACTCCCAATACTTGAGCGTGCGGTAAAAATCTGAAGATGGCTGCCAGAGGCGGGGCTTAGGGAGAGGGCAGTTATGACCCAGAGACCAGTGATTGGTTACTACTGAGAAAGACAGATCAGAAACGAAACGGATACTGATTTTTTCTTTACCGAGGATTCCCGGCCTGACGACGGGGAATATTCATGAGCATGTGAATCCATGCCAGACCCCATGATGGAGAAGGTCACAAAACTACCCTATTCCACCTAGTTTGTATACTAGACCATTCACTCAGCATAGTCGCTTACTTTCTTTCCGCGTACATAATGAATACACAAATCTAATGCGAAGTTTGCGCAAAGTAGTGATCAATAGTTTCATCCTGTCTGTACATCTACAAATCTACTACAATATTGTGCACTGTAGTTAGCCTCCGGAGATTATGATTGCTATATATATTAGCACAGAGAGAGCTGGCCAATCTGGAGGCTAGTAACAATCAGAATCTGCAAGTAGCTGCCCACATTTCATGTCTGCCCGCTGCGCTTGTGCCCAACCTTTACCAGGTCCTTGGAGGCGGTGCCTCGGGCCAAGTCTCCACTGGAGTGCTCGACCCCCCCCCCCCACCCCCTGTCTGCTCACCTGCATACCTCCTTGCTTACATACAGGTCTTGGAAATAATGATTTCCAATTGCAGACATATGGGTAATTTCGTTTGAAAGGCGGCATGAATTGTGCAAAGCCTAGTTCCCTTAAAAACAAACCAAAAAATGATCAGAGCCTCATATGGCAGCTCTAAGTGCTAATAGTGATGAATATCGCTTTCATGGAAGCGCAGGGATGGAATGCTGTGCTTGTGCTTTCCCGACTCTGGCTTGAGGACCAGTGGTGGTCCTGCTCTCCCCAAAAAGTGGTAATTAAAGCTATATTCAAAATAGTTGATCTCAATACCAGGCAAGGGCCATCTTGTCCAGTTGAAGTTGACAATTACCCTGCCTGCTGCAAAACCATACTACGTACTTCAGGCTATGACTTTCCTTGAACTTTTTGCATTTATGAAACTTCTGAACTTCTTACACAGCAAATGTTGGGTCAAGCTTACAATATAAAGGGCACTGCCCTGTGTGACACTGATTGCAGCCAGCACAGAGCCTTGCACTGAAAAATGTTTTCAGAGCCTTTTTATCATAGCTATCCATTTGTGTCCATTCATGCACCTAACCTTTTACATACATTCCTCTCACTAATGTCTTACTTCAAAAATGCTATATTGTTGCTAATTATATGTCTTCGGTACAAATAATGTTTGGTGGCATTTAAAATATTATTACAAAATTGCTAATCAAATACATGTGTTTGGCAATCAAGAAAATGTTAATTAGCAAATTCTGCTGATCAATTTTTGAAAACGAATTTATGCCTTGGAGAGTAATGACCAGTTGAAAAGTCAAATAATACTTTTAAGGGGTAGGAGAGCATTAGACTGGGGCTGGATGTGTTCACAGATATTACACAAGGGGAGGATCGTGAAGGATGACAAAGAAGAGGATCAGGATAGTGAGACACCAGAAGATATACTTGACTTTTTCGCCAACCTTGAGAGACAACAACTATGGGAACTGCCAATTGTAGAGGAAAATTCCCCAACAGTACCCACATCACCTGTAACACCGGGGCCGGGTGGACTGGAACCCAGTGGAGCACCATCGTGCATGGGACCTCCACTAGTGTACGATCCCTCGTTAAGGAGTGGGACAATATAAGGAAGGGATTCACATACATTTGAAGGTCCACTCCTTTTGTCTGATTTTACATTCATAATGGTGATTAACCTTTCCAATTCCTCAAGGATGATGGACCCATCAACACCACTGACTCCAGCAGTACATACCTTCCTTGTGTATTCATGATGACCTGTCCAAGAGAGTAGGCACAGGTCCTTATGGAACAGCATTGGAGTGGTACAAAGGAAACTTAAACAATGGGTAAGAAATTGTAATGCGCTGAGGCCTGCTCAGACATTAGCGGCCCTTCACAAATCCATGCGTGAAGTTGCTGGTGCGCTCAGACAGGATTCAGCAGTTTGTGGAAACCTCATGCAAGCCCCTGCTGCAGACTGCCTGAACATTGCCAGCAACTCTCGCTCTATGAGCCAATCTTCCACAAAGAAAGTGGGAGAGGTTCAACCACTTACCCCATACTTACAAGCATTTCCAAATGCTGGCATCAACAAAGCAACATACCACAGCTGCATTAGCTCCAGACAAACCACAGACATGACATGTATGAAATCCAACATGGCGGACCATTTAAGGACGTGTTCCACCTCTCCATTTAATAAGTGGGCCCAGCTAAACAATCCCAATCCCTTACTAATTTGCCATCTCAGATGCAGACCCCTACAGAGACCCCAGACTCTGTCAGACAGCGTGGGTGTTTGGAGAAGAAGCTAGTGGCTAGAGGTTCTAGATGGATGGAGAGACGTAGGTCCGAGAGGGAGAGAGGAGACAGAAAGGAGAATGCTTGGAAAGTAGGAGATGGTTGGGGCAAAATAGAAGTTGGAAAAGACAATTGAATTCTAGAGTGTAAGAAGGATTTTTGTCAATTTAAGGAGGTCAAAGGAGGAATTGAGAAAGAGTTGGAAGGGGAACTGAGGAGGAGGTCTTGGAAGGAGGCATTCATGACGTGGCTTTGGAAGGAGAAATTGGAGTGGAGGTTTTAGAAGGTGTAATTGAGGAGGATATTGGGGCACCTCAAAGTGCTGCTAGAGAAAATTAAGGGGGCAGCTGGTGCAGAACAGGTGGAAGAGGAAGGGGAAAATTAGGAGGTGTGCCTCCACATCAGGAGCAGGTGACAGAGGAAAGGACAGAGAAGGTTGATGAATATCAGGCAGGGGAATGTGACAAGAGGGGGATAGGGAGAAAGTTTATGGAGACCAGAAGGAGGTTTGAAAATTGAAGGTGCAAGTAGAGAGATGGCTTAGCAAAGTTCAAAGAAGCCAGTTTGGCCCACGACAAAGGGTAGTGGATAGGATCAACTTGAAGGGATCAGACACATGCTGGATGGAGGCATGAGAGCAAGCAGAGTGTAGAGGAGGGTCCGAACAAGATTTGAGTGGCGTTCAAGATGGGGGACTCAGAGTGTTGAAAATCAGAAAACCTTTCTGGGGTTCCAAGGATAGAAGAGGCTAGTCCAGGCTCATTGGAATACAATGAGCCCTACAGATTCGATAGAGCTTAAAGGCAACACCCTGTTTCCTACGAGAATACTTGAGCATCGAAGACCGAACCAGGAATTAAAGCAAAGGATGTGGGGGAGAGGGTGCGAGAAACCCCCATGGCAGAGACTGTTTGCGGGAAGAATGGGTGTGGGAAAAGCTTAGGATGAAAAGACTGGGAGCTAGAAGGGTACAGGAAATCCTCAAGAAAGAGAGCAGCAAGGGCGGCTGAAACCTTGAAATCCAAGACTAGGTAAAAGAAGAAGCATGTAGGGAACCTTAAAGCTGAGCCTTCATCTGCCAAGGAGACCTTTAAATAATATCAGAGTAAAGGACAAAAATCCCACCCCACTTAACCCAAATACAGTGATATTCTGGTGCAGTGTTGGAGGTTCTGAGTCGGATTTCCCGAACCTTTAACCCATATTGTTATTTTGGACATTCTGTGTTGAATCCCTAAATAAAGAGTTTAGTTCCGACAGATCGAGTCTTGCTCTTGGTTCTGATCCCTTTTGCCCTCATGACAAAAAGGCATCAATTACAGAAGACAACTCCACTTGACCACCACCCAGGGGCGAGTACCGAGATCCTGGGAAACGTCTTCCCTTTCAAACACTTCTTGTAATCGCACACACCCATTGCAAGGCCACAAGACAAAACAAATAGACAAGAGGAACAATAGAAAGATCATAAACACATTAACGAGGGCACATTCGTTAGACCATCCTAGAGCTAGCTTACTACATTTTTACAAGCAAAATAACTTTTCCATAACCCAGACTAAGGGAAGAGATCTGCGGGCCCCATGTGGGTTGCATGAAGAAACCTCTGTGCAAAGATTAGCATTGAATCTCAATGTAGTAAACATATAAAAACATATCAAAGGGAGCATTTAATTGTATGGTGCAAAGTAATCTATACTAGCGCTTCAAGAGGACACAGAACAATTGCAAGGAAACAAATCGCATTCGTAAACACACCATATACCCTGGAATAAATGCCCCTGCCCCCCTTTCCTAAACCAAAACCAAGAACAAATGGAAGTCTGCATCTTACCTTGGATTCCCATGGACTTGCCGACCAACACTAGAACGTTGTGACTCACTACGATACCAGGGGTACTAAAATGATGCATAAAGGGGCTGTTGGTTCCAAGCCATCATGGCACCGCTTCCTGTAGTGCTCCTCTTGCAAAGCACCCAGGGATCCCCAACACCCTCATTAGGATGGGGATTTACAGTGTGGATAAGCCATTGCATAAAATAAAGGATAGTGCCATTGGCTGGGTGCAGAGTCCAGGTGTTCCCCCTGTGCCAGTTAGCAAATTGACCAATTGAATTCCTAGGCTTCCAAGTGGTGTGGAGGGCAGGCAATTTTCCTACACATCCTCAAATCAATCACCAGATGTTCAGCAGGGTGCAGAGTCCAGGCGATTCCCCTACGCACACTTAGGCCAGCCTGACTCTGCACTTCCTGATCAAGCATCTTTTCCTGGAGAAAGAGAAGACTGAGCAGAGAGCTTTCCAACTCCTGCCAGCCCTGCTGCTAGAGAAGATGCCGCGTAGTACTGCTGCTGTCATGGTTCGCATAGGGCTCTGGCTTCAGAACTCTTCATTTTTTTTTTATAAAAAAAAAGGAAATTTGCATTGAGGCCCAAGTGGCTAAGTGCCAGCTCGGTCTTCAAAATGAACTACTAATCTGGGCACTGTAAGTCACGCCGCACGCGCCCTATTAATGACTAGCATCTGACATGCGCAGCAAAATCAGAGGCAAACCGCCAAATTACATTGAGGATTTCAGCATGCACTGTCACTGTTCTAGGCAGTGTATGCACTTATGTACAGTGGCTATGCATGTTGTATAGACAACGCCATTTGATATGGACATTTTAAGTGCTGGAAATTGAAAACATTTTACTGGGGGATCCCTCTGCTCCTCGTAGGAGCAGGGCCATGTGGAGGAGTTTACGAGCAGAGGGGCGTGGCGCCAGGCCAGGTCATGCAACACTGAATCACTGATAAAAGCAAAGGGCATTACGAATACACACCATTTTGAATTGGAAAAATGCCAGTGATTCAGTAAGAAACCCTTTTGAGTGAATAATATAAGTTGGACTTTGCGGTTTAGGTTGGCCACAATACCCACCCTACCAAAACAACGCCTGGAAATTGCAGGACATATATACCAGTTTGGACAGCTGCAACACAGTATGTGTGAGGCTTTGGCAGTTTCTGCATTCAGTTTGTGGAGTCTTCTGAAAGCAGTCTGCTCGTTGCAACGTGGCTGGCTCGTGTGTATGAGAACTCGGCTTCAGAACAGATCGGAGAGTGTCTTCCCATCGGATTCTGTTTCCCTATTAGCTTTGGCCTATCACTATCATTTTGTATCTTAGGTTGGCCTTTCTCCTGACGATTTCCCAGATCCTGGGCACTTTTGTGATCATGCCATTATAGTAGCAGTCTGTTTTGGTTCCACCGTACCTTGGCACATCAAAATGTTAAAAATATCCATTTGTGTCCCCCATCCCCATCAATACTTCTCTGGCTCTTTTCTTTTTTCAAGCGTTTGTGGCTCTGGTGATAGCATCAATATCTCAACAGACCTAACAAAAATATCCTGCCTCAGGCTGAGGAAAGTAGAGATTTTGCGAAGCCATTAGAGGAAAAACAGAATATGAATTATTGTTAGTTGATAATAAGCCGAGACTGATAGTGTCCTAAAACCAATTCTGAGAATAAAAAGCACACTTCTATTATCATCTAGTTTTAAAAATGGGATATTTAACATGTTCCTGTTACCTTCCTTTCTTCTTCAGAGTTTCCCTGAGATCCTTCACACTTTCCAACAAGAACTTGAGCCTGTGTGGACCAGTCTTTGGAAAATTGTAATTATGCGTTCCAACGTAGTGTCTAGGATCAAAGCAGTAGAGGGGCACAATCCGCTCCGCATTCTTCAGAGCCCACAGCAACACCTAAAATGGCACAGAAACACACGTTACTATTGAAAGACTCGAAATGCTACAAATCCTGAAGTAAATCGGAAAAGCCAAAGGTGTGTTTGGTCAGTAAAAGAAGGCTAAAAAAGTCCATCCCTTTGGGCTATATTAACTATTAGTCCCCAATCAGTCAAATCAGATTGTTTGGAATACTGGATTTACCTACCAATATCACCCTGCAGTCCAAGCGATCTCATAGCTGCTCTTGCCCAACTTCCACCTCCTGCCCGCACCTCCCAATACCTCATCAGTGCCTCATTCAACTCTGCCCCGAATTTCCTTTTCATCAGAGCTTGCACAAATCCCTCCCTCTGACGACCCCCCACTGCACTTTTGTCTGCCGCCATGGAAATATACTAAGGGCTACGGGAAGGAGACCCTGACCGCCATCTTAAGAGTTTTGTGAGAAAACACTGGCTGTATGCTAATCAAGGCCCTGTTTTTCCCACAGTGAAACGGCCCTTTATCCCCCCTGACATTAGCCTGGGATGATAATAGCATTAATGCAGAGATTGGCTGGCTGTACACAGTGGTAAGAGCCCTTTACTTTAGTTAAAAACCCTGGCCATCCTCGAGCCCATTACCTTGGGCAGCGGGCCATTACCACTCAGTAGAGCCGGTCAATGTAGGCTTTATTGCTAAATATTTGAGAAAAACACTTTCCATCAGTGTTTGGTTTGCATATTATATTCACCCCGAGACGACAGAGGGAGGGTAAAGGGGATTTAGACCTTTGGAGATGGATCCATTCATCTAACATGAGATAGACGTGTGCAAGTTGAGGACTTCCTCAGAGCTCAGAAAGACTAGACGAGTGTGGCCAGAGCTAGAGCGCAGCCAAGGTACCAGGGCTAGTGCAGTTGACAGCCTTTTGGATAACATTGGTAGAAACACCTAAAGATTCAAAGAAAGGGAATAGCTAAAAGTAAGGGATTGGCTAGGCAGAAACCACAGTCCCGGGACTAGGGGGCTAAAAAAAGCTAAGTAGTACAATGCACAGTGGTAATAAGCAATTTGGATTAAGTCTTTTCAGTTTGGTTTTGTTATATATTTGTTATATATTGGACAGTTTCCGTATAACGTTTTACAAAGAATGGACAGAAGCCTAAAAAAGTGACCCTGGAATTTACAGGGAGCCAATGAAGTCTTCCCGGAATGGAAGATCTGTGCCTTTTTGTGAGATATTACTGACTGCGGGTGCCGCTGTGCTTTACAGAATTTGAAGTATTTTTTATCAGATGTTTGGAGGTGCTTGCAGATAATGTATAGCAATAGTCAATTTTGGAGCCAATAATAGCTTGGGCAATGGGTGTGCAATGTCCTTCAGAAAGTAACAGGCATAGTTGTCTCAGCAGCATAAGATAGTAATTTGACGAACTGAGTATAGCATTTGTCTGAGGTTGCAATGAAAGGGTTGAGTCAAATAGGACTTGCATAGTTTTTAACCTTTGATTGGCGATGTATTTTAATACCTGCCAAAGTGACATCTGGAAGTTTATGAGAGACCATATTAAGATTAAGGTATTACATGAGGATACAAGCAATAGATCTGTCTCATCAGAATGTAGGCGTAACTAGCTGTTTGCCATCCACGTTTCAATCTATTTGAAGATGTATTCAGTTTGCTGTGCGTTAAGTTCTGGAGTCTTTACAAAGACTAAAATCTATCTGTATATCATCTACATAGTTTTGAAGGATCACTCCTAGATCTGACAACAGATGGTGGAGGAGTTCGGATATATGTTTTTATAGCTGTAGCCAGGGTTCTCAAGCAGTCACCCCAATTATCGGCAGAGAACACCTGTGCCCATCAAAGACTCCACGCCACAAGAACGGAAGATAGCCATGGGGCAAAGTTACGGTCTTATTAGCAAAGCAAAAATGACAGGGATCACACCAGATATACGGGTATCCTTCGGAGCTTTCATCTTCCAAGCATGTGTCAACAGATTTTACCCCGGTGGGACTTCACAAATTCAGGGTTGATCCCAGAAACCCATCAGCCATTTACATTGGACAGTTTACGTGAGCTACATATAGAAGCTATATGGGTTAGTTATACAACTCGATAGTCATATCTAGTGGCTTCTCCTAGGACCAACCCTAGTATTATTGATCTACAATGTTGCAGGGTAGCAGAGAGACCATTGGCCCTTGCAACAAATTATATCCCCATGTGAAGGGTGAATGTGGATTGGGTAAGATGTCTGCTCCCATTCCTCGCACCCTACACGTTTCTCGGACTGAGTGTACCTTTTCAAGGCAATGAGAAAGAACTTGGAAATGCAAAGTGTTCCCTAATGTCATCTCTGATCACTCAAGCCTGTGAGAGTGCATTCAGTTAGCTGTCCAGAGGCAACACTTAACTTCTTTTCCCCTGGTTCGATGGAAACGGCCCTCCCCATCTAGCTCGGTTAAATGGGAATTGTTTCATTCAGCTGGGTCACGTATGCCGAGACCACGAAATGAAGCTGTCCTGCTTGTAATTATAAGGATTTTATCCTGATTTTCTGCAGGTGGCATATCGCCTTGGCAACTGGAATTTCCCCATCTCCACTAATCTTTGGCTGGGTGCAGAATCTCTGCTTGCCTCTTGCTGCGGTGAGCATGCCAGTTTTTCCATGTTCCCCAAGCTTGTCTCTCCTCCTTCCTTCACGTTGGAGGCCTATAGCTTCCATGGTATTCCGTATGGCTTCTCCATGTTAGTGGCAGTCAAGCATGTGCAAGCTAAATATATGAATGCTTTGCATCTTGTGGTTTCAGCTTTGGCAAAGATATAAACAGAGATTCGTATATGTGTCCGACCTAGCATGTACTTTGTGCCTATATGCAATAAACTAGTGCATGTCCGTGTAAATTCATGAATGGGTGAATGTGAACTTCATGTATAAACGCGTCTATGTTGTGTATGACGTCCTTGATTTCTGGCTTTGCAGTCAGTCAACTTGTTCGATTGATGTCATTCCCATATCATCCAAATCATCGATTGGGTATGGCCTGAATGGTTGTCTGAGACAATAGCATTTCTCACACCTGCAATAAATCGATGACTGTGGTGATGGGCCTAAGAGTGAGGCACATTTGTTGTTTCTCAACCTTTGTGTTGAGTCGTGTGGGGGCCGTGAGGGTTAACGAACGAGTGACGTGCAGAAGCCAAGAGGTATTCCTGAGAAGGCATTCCCTAGCTTGACCCTGGAGGATATATTAAATAGAAATAAAAAAGGTCCAGGAGATAGCTTTATCAGAAGCCCCCAGAACCTTTTCCATACATTGGAATAAAAGAACAGGATCTAAAGTATCAAAGTATCAAACGTGGAGGAAAGATCCAGTAACATAACTAGTCAGTTGAAGTATAAGTTGCCCTTCATATTCATCAAGGCGAGTTAAGTGCCACCCGGGGTGGAGTCAGACTGTCAATCGCCCAGGATATTATCTGCATTATATATGGGAGAACATTTCTACATACTGATTTGTGTTTATTGCAGGTTAGTGCATATATTTTACAAACTAGCTGGTGGGGGAGGGCTGCGTGTTGGTCACTTTTGTTGAAGAAACTTCAAAGCAGCATTGGATAATACACACAACAGACTTTCATGCTGTGTAAATTAAAAGTGGACGCTCTGTAGAGAATGCAGGTTAGGTGCTGGTCCGTGAAATTGTAACAAGAAGAAGGCTGCAGGAAATCTAGCAGATACTCTTCATTGGGATTGTTGGGAATTGTCTTCAGTAGCAGATCTGCTACAGTAGGCATTGACAAACCCAAAGTGTCTGGCTTTACAAATATAAAATATTAGCCTTTTCTTCTCAAATTGTGTTCAAATGCAGAGATAAAATGGGCAAAGGCTTGCATGTAAGAGCAAGCCTCCGTTAGGGAGAGGACAATATGTAAGAAAGCTGAATTTTGGCACAGAAATTGCAATTTATTAACCATATAAAAATTCACCCAAAAACGGGAGTGAAAAAGGAGTAAGTGAATTTGAATGTAATGTGCTAGAGTTGGGAGTCAACTCTGGTTTTGACAGTGTTCCATTAAAATGAAGAGAAAAAAAGTGTACATTTGTGAATCACATTTTTTAGGGATCAGCATACATCCACTGCTTGATCAAGAGGCAATTAATATTTTACTGGTATAAAGTAATTTAATCTGTGCACCTATCTCTGACCACTGCCAATTCATCTCCACCTCAGCCCTGTATTCCCCAGCACTCATAGAGAAGTGGATACTGCAACTATCACCAGCCCAATCTTCTTTTGTATTTACAGCCCAATCTTCTTTTGTATTTACATTTTTATTAGGTTTTTAAACACCATAAAGAAACATATGTAACACAAATCAAATAATATATACAAACATCAAACAATGTAAAACAAACATCAAAGCATCTTAGGAGGCATCACACTAAGAGGTTATAAAAGATACTCTTAGATTAATAATTCCATGAATCTTCCCCCAAATCTGGACATATAAGCACATTTTCTTGTCTCTGAAAAGGATTAGTCTCTCCATTCTGGCCACTTGCCTTAGATCTGATATCCATTCTTCTAACGTGGGACTTTCCACATCTTTCCACTTCCCCAAAATGACTTTTTTTGCTGAGTTAGAAGCCCCTAAGAACCAACATCTTTGGTATGTGAGATCTGCCACTAAATCATCCTCGCCCATAATTACACTTGAATAGTCAAACTTCACATCAAGCATGAGAATCTCATTAATTTTCAGCGATACCCTTCCTCCAGAATCTCCTCAGTGCAAACCAATCCCATATCATGTGTTCAAATGTTCTTTTGGCATGTCTGCATTTCCAACATGCCTCTGAGTCAAGGAGGCCCCTAGCGTGCAGTCTCTCCAGCGTCTCGAAGACCCTGTTTAGTATCTTGATCCGACGACTTCTCTTCCCAAGATTTAGTGATGTTAGAGCCACGTTCTTGCAAATGTTTAACCATCTGTTCTCACACATCTGCCTAGAGTCTTTGAGAATTTGTTTAATAATTCTGTGTTTGGTTCCCTGTAATTACTAAGCTTCTTGTATACTTTAGATGCCTTATGGCCTTCATATGTATATACTTTCAGCCAGACATGCCAGCCTTTGTCAACTTCTGGAACATTGTGCTTCAGTGCTTTAATTTCTTATATTCCCCCAGAGTACATTCCAGGAGACCCTTACTCGTAGACAATTGTTTAAAATTGAGCCATTTTTGCCCCTCCACTAAATCTTCTAGATACTGGACACCTCCTAGCAGCCAGTTCGGCCAGAGTATGGGATTCCCATCCAATTTGATTTCAGGATTTAGCCAAATTGAAGTGATGGATTTGTTCACCACATTTTGTTTGCATTTCTTCTCAAGAGCTTTCCAGCATACCCTTAGAAAGCTTGTTGGCGGAAAGGATTTGCAGCCAGCCCCGTCCACAGACATCAAAATGACTCTAGGGGAGAGAGGGGAGGATCTACTGGTCTCTACTTGCGTCCAAACATCATCCGAGTTTTCAATGAATGGGACCAAGTGTCTAGCACCAAACGCCAAATGGTAGTTGTCAAAGTCCGGAACACCCAGGACACCACTTCCCTGAGCTGGCTGCAGTTTCCACAATTTCACCAGCCCAATCTAAACTCTAGGCACTCCCTGAGCTGCTTGCATGGTCATAATTTCCATGTAGGATAGTACTTTTCCGACATCAGTAGCTCAGATTCAGAATAGTCATGATAGATACCCCTCTTATGTTACAAAGACTACCCGATAACTTTGAGCTTTCAGAAGCATTGCACCACTGGAACATATATCTAAGCTGTTTTAAGCACCTGCACAGAAGATCAATACATTAGCCTGCACGTTACAGTTGCCAGTTTTGGTCAAATTGCTTGGTAGGTTATTTTGCCTGCTTTAGAGATATGGGTTAACAGTATAACGCATTGTTGAATACCTGTTGAATTGAATTAGGTTTCCACTTCTAAACAGGTCTGAAATACCTTCAGTGGAACTGTGCTGACAATTCAGCAGGAATGATGTAGTTCATAAGGGACAGTCTCCATCTTCCTTAACCGGATTGCTATAATTTATTCAAGAAAAGGGTCTTGTTATGTTGGCTTTCACTGTACTTTCAATTGTCAGAAGAGCTGAAACCATTTTACTGTAACTAAAACAATCCCTACAGCAGTAGTCCTCAGCTCCTTCCATGAGACAATGCAGCATTTTTCATGTGGGCCGCTTTAGTATTATATATATATATATATATATATATATATATATATATATATATATATATATATATATATATCAAGGAACATTCGTAACCATTTACACCCCTGCAACAATGCACATTACAAACTGCAGCATTACTGTATTGTGTTGGGAGGCCTCAGTTAAGGCACAGACTTATACGTATATGCTGCTGCTGAGTTATGCAATAGTTTGTTGATGCCTGTATGAACCAAGCATGCGATTGTTAAAATGCATACCACTATATAATGCATGTATGACATGCTTTTTGTTAAGCAATGTCCAACCATGGTCCTGTGAAAATAAAGGTTAGTCCACTACTGCATCCTGCCACAGCCCCAGTGCTACATGGCAATTCGACCTGATGTTCATTGTGGGTTGAAGAAGAGTGGATTGTGAAGGCCACCAGGGTCGGTTCGGCAGTCAGTACCAGGGCGAATATGCTGGTGACTGGAGGCACAGTTCGAGATGGGCAGTTCGATGAGGCCACCACAGTCTGGTTGAATGTTGATGAAGATACTGGTGGTTGGATGGCCGCAGGTGCAGCAATGAGATTCAAGTTCGAGTCGGGCAACAACGCGCACAGCTGGTGCAGTGCAACAGCAAACTGATTTGAGAGTGTAGAACAGCAGCAACAAGATCAGTCAAGTGCCAAAGGCAGAACCAGAGGGTCCAGTTGGTACGACTGGGTCAAAGAAGCCGAACCACAGTTCAAATCAGTTTAACTGTGAAAACAAAGGGATCCCGGTTGTCTTGACTCTCAGATTGCTGTGAATCTCACTCCTGGGATTCAAGGAACACCACAGGGAAGGCTGGTAGAGGCAGCCGGGGTCCTGCAGCACAGTGAAGTCCTGGGAACCAGTGTGGCTGGCAGAGATAAAAGCCTTGCTCCAGAAACATGCCACCTCCACTGTGCCCTGGAAATTGTTAGGGAGCAGAGCTTGCCTCTGCTTTGGGCATTCGTCTTCACCTCTGGCAGAGGGCTTTGGAAAGGTCAACAAAAGGTCAAGTCTCCCCACAGAGGTACAAATGAATTGTTCCTTAGGTGTTTGTTCCAAGTAAATCAAAGAAGGAGTGAGAGACCCCTTTAAAAGACCCCTTCATTTATAGGAAAAAAGTCTACATGTGATCGGACAAAAGCAAGCCTGCTTTAAGGGTCCAATCCCTATTCTTGAAATAAGTGGAATTTGCTTTCTGACATCACACCCAAAGTGTTTTGTGCTACAGGAAGAGGAGGGGCAGGAAGGAAAGGTAGAGGTAGTGAGAAACAAGATGGTGGAACCTTCCTCCAGCTGTAAGGAGCTCCCTCTGACTACACTACCTATGTCCCCTTATAGAATCAAATTCCCTTTTGGTATTGTAATGAATCATGGGATTCAGTCACTTTTCCCCGGGGAAGCCTTTCCCTGTGAGGCTAGGGAGGTGAGCCATCTATTCCATATTCTCTGTCGGGCTAGAGGCAAGCGGGACCTCACCATGATAGACTCTCCCTTTGGGGACATGGACTCCAGGTTCAAACAAACTCCCTAAGTCACTCACCCACAACTTCTATTCAAAGAAATAGAACCAATTAATGTAGGTTACTGTGGTACAACAACCTTAAATTCATGTGATAAGGAAAATTAATTCAATACTGTGAAGATTTCCCTGAGTAATGCACAGTACTCCGACAGCAGAGAGAAAGGACTTAGATGCTTCGCCGGGGAAGGCCCATGTATGTACCATAAATGCAGGACTTTTCCTCCTATCAGAGCAGGAAGCCTGGGAGATTCAAATCAGATGGGTGCGAGAAGCAGAACTGGACCGGGACACGCATTTAACTCAATTTTCCTTATGGAGAGTGGGACGTTATATGGGAACATTCATAAGAAAGAAAGAAGTGTACAAGACGAAGAGAATCAATATTAGCACCCTCATACTCGTTCTAGTAATATTAAAGAGGTGAAGAGAAGTGAGAATCATTACTGGTATCCTCATACTAGTCCCAGCAAAGCTAAAGATGTAGAAGTAGAAGGAAATTGTTATTGGAACATGCATACATGTCCTTAACTGTCGAGTGAAAGAGAAAATTAAGAGTTTATTTGAGAATCTTTCAAACTGACTGAGGGGTCAGAAATGAAAGCCGGACAACAAAGTTGTCATTCTCAAGATCAGGCATTTTATGAAACAATAATGGGTTAGGAAAACACCTCTCTGGCCCCATCCTAAAGACACTTTGCTGCCTAGAAACTAAAAACTAAGGATCTATCTGTGTCAGGATGTCAGTAACTGTAAAAGCAGTCCTTGTGTCCAAAAATGCCCTAACCGGACCCTCACACTACAAACAAAGCAATACAGGGTGCAATGAAAAGTCTTGATGTTGGCAAAATAATTCAAAACCAAAAAGTATAATGACGACTCCAATGAAAATGTTCTCCAAGGTAAAGACCCTTGGATCCAGAGGGTGTTCCCCTTCCCCTGGATTCTTAAATGGATTGAAAACAAATGTCTCTTTAGCTACAGTTCCTTTGCATCTTCAATGGTCGCACAAAGTTCTTGTTTAAGCAATAAGCTCTGTAACAATCTTTCTGTAGGACTTCTTGTAGCTTTGCGGCCTGCCTGGTGTACCCCCCTGCCAAGAATCCTTGTACAATTTCATCTGCCTGGTTTACCTGCATGCTAGGACTTCTCATGCATTTCACTGTTCTTTGGCTATACCATAGTTGCATATACCATGAGCCGTTTGGTATATCAGTCTATGGTAACCTGTGCTCCAACTTTCCCCCACACTGGAAGCTTGTGCATCAGTACTTAATGGAGGTGTCTGCATTCAAACATGCTTCTTATTGGGCATTTTCTTTATCGGCACTCTTGTACCATTCAACAGCCAATATATTTATATATCGCTGCCCTACACTTAAATTGAGTCAGACACCCATGAGAAACCCTTAAAATTCTATGGTCAAAAACGTTTCATTCGAGTAACGGATTTGACTGAAATTTCAAAAGAATTAGGTACTCGCAGGCCCCACAACGCAGAGTTTTGTAAATATCTGTTAAAAAATAAAAAGGTTGTTAGGAAGACAAAACAAATATTTTTTCTAAAGTTGCGGCCTACTTCCTATTCATTTTTCCATAGACAAACAGGGTCAATTTTTGCCAAAGCGCACAACCCAAACCACTGGATGGATTTGGACTAGGTCCGAAACAACTTCAGCACAAAGCATTGACTCGTGATCCATGTGTGGTTTGGGGTTATTCCATGCAGTAGTTATTTAATTATTTGATGGAGACGGGAGTGTCCCCCTCTCAAAAGCTATATCTCTGGGATTTACCCAAAACTGTGTGTTTTTAGAAATGAAACAGACGCCATCTTGTTTTTCTTTCGATGTGAGATATTCAAGGGTGTAGCTGAGATTATGGGAAAATGAAACATACAGAAAAGCCATTTGCAGGTCAAAAAGATGCAAATGCCATCAGGCTAGAGGTGGGGGTGGCTAGAAGGTACCAAGTGAAATTTCGGAGTCGGAGGGGTCTAAGCACCGAGTTTGCAGCACAAAGCATTCTGAAGCCTCGGATATAGCCGCAAATAGCCAATATCTAAAAGCAAACTGTCACAGAAACAGCGCGTTTTGTGGAGGGGAAGGGACATGGGAGGTGAGGAGGCCTTCTGGGGAGTGGGGAGGGGCTAGCACAGATGAGGGGGGTACTTGGTGAGGGCCAGGGGTGCAGGAAAGCATTTTTTTAGCCGTTTTTCCGAATTTTCACGGCTATAAAAGACTACGGCTAGCTGAAGGTATGTGTTGTTCAGTACGGGCAGTGACAGTTTATTTTTTTGTGAAAGATATTCATACAGCTATAGTGACATCAGGGGTGAAAAATCACTGGGCATGGCCAGTGACACGACTGCCATCCAGATCTCCCATCCATGCAGTAACCAGGACAGGCCCTGCTTAGCTTCAAAGTGGAAGGGGCTAACCTCCTCAGGCCATGTTGCCTGATAAATGAGTCAAAGACCACTTAGAGAAACGGGCCCTTTCCTTGCTTTGAAGCCAAGCAGGGTCAATCCCACTATGAAGCTAAGCAGGGTCAGTCCCGGTTACTGCATGGATGGGTGACCAAATAGTCTTCCAAATTATTATTTTTTGTTTAAACCGTGCCTCTGTCAGTTCTTGCTTGAAGGTTTTGCACTCAAGAGAGCATTTTTTGTATTTTGCTGAATTGCATTCTGGAATTTGTAATCTCCAGTCAATAACAAAAAAAATAGATATTTTTACAGCAACAGTGGTTTTTCCATCCATGCAATAACTGACGAACCCGACTTAGCTTCAAAGGAAGGAATGGGTCAGGCCCCTAAGGCCATGTTGCCTAATAAATCAGCCCACCTTACAAGACCACTTAGAGAAACATGGCCTAAGGGGGCTGGATCCTTCCTCGCTTTGAAACTAAGCAGGGTCGGTCCTGGTTACTGCACGGATGGGACAGTGTCCACAGTCCAGAATGCTGTGTTTTCTTTCTTCATTTTAAATATCTCATAACAGACTAAAAAAAAAACACATGGCACCTGCTTTTTTCTTTTTTTCTTTTTTAACCATGCTTTCAGTCAATGAAAGTATTGCACTCAGACGATTTTTTTGCCTTTTGCTGAACTGCATTCTAGTATTTGTAGTCTGCCAGTCAACAGGGGGAAGGGGAGGGGGGAAATACTAACAGAATTGTACACTTTTTGCCTAACGTAGTTCAATAAGAATGTATATATTTGAGTGACACTCTGAAATGAGTACTTTACAAGTTACCTTTATAAAGCAGAGTATTGTTGAAAGCCAGACAGGAGGGTGAAGAGGGGAAATTATGAGAGGGCAAGTGAGTTATGAGTATTTGCCCACAATGTAGCAAGAGAGTTTGTTATCCAAGAAACTGGTGCATTTATTCTCCCCTGATTGTAAGGGACCCATGTGAGTGAAGAACGCAACTTTTTTTCTGAGGGCGGATGCAACACATGTTTTTTTTTTTAGGATGGCAAGCTTGCCTAAGTATTTGGCTACCAGGATGTTCCTCAGGTTATCATGTTCCCAGTGCAGATGCTTACCCACAAGACCACACACACTTTTTTCGTATTGGGATCTTGTTTACCAGGGAATATTTCACTACAGATTGCTGGGTTGAAAAGGTGAGCACCTTTTATACTTTGCCAACATTTTTATAGGAACATTTCCTTTCTCAGGTTATTTATCTAGTGTTCATTACTTTTTTTTAGAAGTCCAAAGCTATTTTTTCTTCTGCACTTTCTTCTAAGGGGAAGGTCAAATAAACTACATTTGTATATTTTACTTTAAGATATATGTTCACTTACTGTGTGTATATTCATGGGTGCCAGCTTTTGATTTTCGCTATGGGTGCAGAAAGTTCCTGGGCTTATGTTATTCATGCAGCCAGTCATTTCCTTCCCATTTCCGTGCTGCTTCAATGTGGTTGGTTGGGGTCACAACAGGACAAAATCAGTTTGTGATTGATGAACATCTTTGAGCAATGGGTTCCAAGTGTTTTAAAATATGAAGTGGCCGTGCCCACTGGCCATGGCCAAAGGCCATGGCTAGTGGTTTGGTAGTGTTCGGAAGTGCCGACCAGCCATGGCTATGGGTCTGGAAGCATTTTAAAATGGACAGTGGGCACGGCCAAAGGCCCTGCCCACTGATCATGGCCAAAGACCATGCTCGTGGTCTTGAAGCGTTGAATTCAAGGAAAACAACTTTAGTTGCAGGATTGTTAAGGTGAGAACTTAACGCATCAAAACCCTCTGAAATTCAGCTAAAGTTCATATGCATATGACCACAATGATGACAGCAGAGATCACATTACTGATGACAACACAAACTACATTGTATATAACTCAGTACATCAATAATGGAATTAGACAGATCATTTATAACTTAGTTCATGAAAATTGTGATTTCCTTAATAACAATTTAGGCTGTGGACTTGGCCATGAGGGTCAAGGCTGGGGTCAATGGCCAGCACCAAAGGCCATAGCTAACGGTGGGTTAGTGTTCAAAAATACCATTGTGCATGGTTAAAAGCCATGCCTAGTAGCCCCTCTCTGTATTTAAAATATACAGTGGGCAAAGTTGAAAGCTGTAGTCAGTGGCCATGGTTAAAGGCCATAGCTGTGGCTACTTGCTAGTATTGTGTTGAAGACCATGGGTAGTGGCTGGTTAGTGTATATAATATACAGCGTGTACGGTCAAAGTCCATAGATCGTGGCCGTTAGTGTTGTGTAATACACAGTGGGCATGGCTCAACCCATCAGCTGAACCCATACTCCTGGACATTCCATCTTAACACCGTGCTTTATACCAGCTACCCTGAAAGGGAGATGGCCACAAACTCCAATTTTCCGCCTAGTTTGCCCAGTTCTCCCTCTGCTACACCAGCCAGTCTGCCTAGTCTCTTACTTTCCTTCCTCTTACATAATGCATACACAAAACAAACTAGATATGTATGCAAAGTAGTGATCAATAGTTCCATCCAGTCTGTACATCTACAGATCTGCTGCAATGCCTCCCTTGCTCACTTTGCTCTACGATTATCTCTATGATTATAATTTCCTTGTTACTTATGATTGCCTTGTATAATAGCACAAACATGAGAGAAGTGGCCAAACTGTTTTCAGAGCCTTTTTATCATATCCATTTGTGTCCATTCATGCAGCTACCCTTTTGCAGACACTCATCCAGGGCATGGAAAGTCTTCTCGCCCCCTCACATAGTAGAGTGGGTTTTATGAAGGGCTAGTACCATTTGCAGGTGACGTTTGAAACTTGCATTTAATATTTACTTTTCTTGCAGTAAATGCCAAATGAAATCACTGTGCATGGCTAGCCTCCGGGTGGAAGCACCGTACCAAACATAGTGGGTCTTTGGTGACATGCACCATTTTACAGAAAGCGCATTTCCATTTTTGGTGCCAGGGATTGAGTGCATATCTCTTAGGTCGAGTAGGTAAACTAAGTTCCTAGACCTGCAGGTCTAGTGGAATTTGCAAGGCCCAACTCTTTTTCTCTAATCTCTCAATACAGCGGTACACACAAATGCTGTATTGTTGCTCATTTTATGTCTTGGGTACAAACAACCTCTGGTGCTATTCAAAATATTAGTATACCATTGCTTATCAGATGGGTTTGTTTGCTAATCAAGAACATTTTAAATTAGAAAACTCAGCTAATCCATTTTTTGAAAACTAACTTATGCCTTTGAAGGCCTTGACAGTACCCATTCATGTGTTAAAATATATTTGTCAATGCACACTGACCAGTTACTGTTGTAATGTAATTAGTGAGGTCATCAGTGGTGTGATCTGAAATGTCATAATTGTGGTCATAGGCTGCACAACAGGAGGCGCAAAGTTAAGGTGGATTTAGCTGAATTTCAGGGGGTTTTGTTGCGTTAAGTTTTCACCTTAACATCCCTGCAACTAAAGTTTTTTCTATACACAAGGAAAAAACTTTAGTCACGTGACCAAGCACTCAGTTGAGCGTGAAACGCGTTGTGTGCAGGTCATGGCCACGGGCGTTGCTGCTGCCTTTCCGGTCGTGTTTTATCTGTCATTTTTTTGTACTAACTATTAAATTCATGACCACTCCTTTTCGGTGAGCTGCGCTATTTTTTCCACATTGGTTTTTCCATTAGGCCCGCGGAGAGTGCGGTCCCCCTTCTCCTCTTTTTCTTATCGATATAGATATATATATTCAGTGAAAGTACTTTGTAAAAGGGATGTTATGGTTAAGTTACAATAATAAAAACATCAAATTCGGTGAAAAAAAGTTGTTAAATAGACATTATGGTTACAAGTAAAACCGAAAACCCCCAGAAATTCACCAGTTATGGTAAGCTAAGCAACCATAACTCGTGCCACCACTGTGCACTGCTAAGACAAACACCCAGGACATCAAAGATGACATCACAAATGATTACATCACTGATGACATCACATATCTAGGCCACTTGTTTTTGTCCAATGACATATCTAGGCCAGGTGTTCTTGTTCACTGACAGTCAAAATATGAAAATTCAAAAAGGTGCTATATATCTAAACCAGAGGTCTTCAATCTGTGGGGCGCGCCCCCCATGCCTGGGGGTGCGGGGGGCGCGTGATGCCTTCAAAAACGAGTAATTAGTTGTTTTCTTTCTTTCTTTTTTTTCCTGCTGCACTGAACTGAGCATGTGCAATGGGGAGCCACAGGCGTGTCCATCCAGGATGCGTTGTGGTGTCCTGTGTTCCCTGCTGCTGCTGCCTGTGAGAGGTAAGTCACCCCTTTGTTTATTTATAACGTAGCTCCCCCGTGGCAATCTGCCACGGGGGAGCCGCGTTAATACAGCACCGGTCCCCTCTCCCCCCCTCCCTCCCTCTGCGACCCCCATATTAGGGGTCATGGAGGAGAGGAGGCAAGCGGGGGAACCAAAACTGCTCTGCCGGTGTTGGGTTCATAACACGGCTCCCCGTGGCAGATTGCTGGGCTCCAGCAATCTGCCACGGGGGAGCCGCGTTATGAATACAGCACCGGGCCCCTCTCCCTCTGCGTCCCCCACATTGGGAGACATGGAGGAGAGGAGGCGAGTGGGGGACCGAAACTGCTTTGCCGGTGCTGTATTCATAACATGGCTCCCCCGCTGCAAATTGCTGCGCTCCAGCAATCTGCCACGGGGGAGCCGCGTTATGAATACAGCACCGGTCCCCCCTGCGCCATACTTGCCTACATCTTCCAAAAAGATGTAGGATTTTTACATTTCAAAAATGATAAATTGCATAACAATAACATCACAGGAAAATAAAAAACATGCATTGATGGAACCATTGAAGCATTCTAAAATACACAACCCATCAAACAGCACAACATGGAAAGATGTTCAAATGTTATAAAGTACAAATCTGAATGGCAAGTTAACGCCAAATTCAATTACCTAACTTCACAGAAGGTAATCGAGCTGGTAGGCAATGTTTGCTACTGCTCTCTTGCAGCAGCCTAGTCAGTACATATGTATTCCTGCAGTGCAAGTTGAACACTGAATGACATGGAGACTGATGCCCCATTCAGTCTGAGAGGCAAATGCTGCGTGATGGTGTTACGCTCTGCCACTTGCCTTCACCGGTGGTTCACCGGGTTGTATCAGCAAGAATGCAGGACAGAGTCACGTAGTTCTCAGGTCTAAATGTGTTGTGAAATGTGTTTGCACCTGGAGTTGGATCCAACCCCCACTTTCCTCTGTGTATTTTTGTCCTGTAGCAAAAATCAAAGAATCTGCTTCTGCCCCATAACGAAAGTCAAAAGTTGGCACCAATGCATAGCTGCTCTTCAATCTGCCAATTGTAGCGCCTGTCATCCCATGCATGTATACACGGTACAATATGCATGCCAACGTGGCTTACTCCATTTAGTCTTTAACAGTGATGCCTCCCCACCTCTGCTCTAACACCTCCCCCCCACCCCGAGACCTGCAGAACTTGTGCCAGAAGACCTTCGCCTTCCCGTACTTTGACGGGTCTTTCCTGCCCGTCATCCGTTCTTCGTATTTCCCTGGTAGGTGCCAGTGCTGTTTGAGAGTAGGTAGGAAGGGCTTCTGGGGCAGACCCATGTATCCTCGACTAACTGTTCTGTTTTCATTGCAGCAGCATTGCTCCAAGCGTCAGTTTATCAACCAAACCACCTGTGTTCCAGCAAGAAAAACCCAGTGAAGCACTTGCCCCAGTCACGCAGGTAAGGATTTATTTTCCCTGTAAAGAGCCAATTCAGAAAATTGTCTTTGGGTGGATTTTGGCAACATGTGTCTGCAGAGTTTCCAACTTTATCGAAATGTGCAGTCAATGTACTGTTACCTTTCAGCACCTCATACCTGTTCGAGATTGGGTTCTCTGCACCGGCAGCCCTAAAGACAAAATATCGGTCAAAGCTGGAGGTGGAAGAAAACCTGTGGTTGGCTATTGCAAAAATAGAACCAAATATTGACAGGCTGGCTGGTGAAAGGCAGGCCCACCCATCACACTAGTTCTCCAGTATGCCACTGTCCAACTTGCATGTGACAGCATTGACAGTACGTTGTTGTACTTGAGAAACAAATTGTTACAGCACTTGCATAGCAGATGTTACTGCAGGACAGCAATATTGGCTGTTTTCGCTTGTGAAATAAATATCCAGCACTATTTTTAGTCGAGTCCTCTGTATTATAGCAAAATAATCTGAATGCTTTGTTCAAAAATATTTGTCCTCTAATCTGATTTGAATCATTGCAAGCAATGATTTTGAAACAATGTGGTGTTTGGCATTCACTCCTTCGTTAGGGGCACCATTCTACTCCAGCGTGCGATAACCGTTCGCAACTGAGTACAATTTGAGTCCATGTGTATGGGGGGGCCTGGGCCGGAGACATTTTTCTTAGAGCGGGCTCGGGGTCAAAACGTTTGAAGACCACTGATCTAAACAATAACTTTGTGATATGTTCTTAAAGTATTTCCTTAGGGTTTGGTCTCAGCTCATGGTGCACATACATGGGTCAATAAGCCGGCCTCAAGCACACAATTCATTTGTATGCATGAAGAACTTTAATGTTTAATTTTGGCGACGAGGAAGCACATTCCCAACGGCCTACTGCAAGTGGCTGCTCCAGTTGAGGGGCGACGGCCAGCTGTCTTCCTGTTGGTGTGAAGGAGTCCCAGAGGAGGCAGACACTGCCCAGGAACCCGCAGCGGCCTACGGGGCCCAAGGAGAGCACTCTGTTGCCACAGGGCAAAGCATCGGGCCCCGGTGTGAAGAAGCGCGAGAGCACACTCTACAACACAGACGTAATTCAGTCACGGATAAGAGGAAAGGACCCGAAAGCATGAGTCAACGGGGCAGGCATTTTGGTTGCCGAAACAACTCATAACTGCAGGCTGATCATCATTCCTCCACACCACTCTTCCTCATCTCAGTGGTGGAAAATAAGGATTCCTGCTGCAACGGGCTGGAAATTAAGCAACAAAGGCATTGTATTGTGCAATTTGATAACAAGAGGACAGAGACACATTAGAGTTGAGACATTTCACTCAGACAAGAAGGCAGGGTCATACAGGTGTTGAGGCATTCCACAATAATGTCGGTCACAGTAATTTCTCTTGAAGCCTTTTTATCTAACCCCGGCATGCCAGTTACACCTTGGAACGGGTGGAAACATTATTGGAGTAACTACTTGGTGGTTGAATATGGAGGAATATCAGCCACAAAAAAGAAGTTACTGCAACAATGTTGTTACTGCACCCTCTGGGGAAGGAGGCTCAAAAGGAAATATAGAAAATGACTGCCTTTGATTGATGCTCAAGGGGCGGGTGATCTAGATCTACATCAAGAGGCTCTCCTTCAGTTGGACGTTCACTATGCCCCCAAGACGAACATATTGATCTATCGTACAACTTCTATACCCGAAAGCAGGAGTACAGCGAATTGGTGGAAGAGTACGTCAGCGCCTTGAGGACTCTAGCAAGCTTGTACGAGTTCACGGCTAGGATGGGGACGGATACACTTATTAAAGACCAAATCATCCTACACATGAACAATCCAATTGTGCAAGAGAGGCTATGGATGTGTGGGAATCCGACCCTCGAAGAGGTCATAGCAATTGCAAAAAAGGTGGAACACACACAATTGTGCTCTCGGACAATAATAGAAAAAAAGAGGAACAGCATGCCGATTACTGCTCGAAGAATCCCAAGAAGGAACAGGTTCAGGTGAATCTAGTTACCCAGAGGGGCAGGAAGGGAAGGAACTGGATGCCTACAGTGACAGGGAAAATGTTGTAGCTACCACAGAGTGAGAGAGAGGAAAGGGCTACAGATGTGCTCGTGTGGGCCATTTTGCCAGCTCTAAGCTCTGCCCGGACATCAACCAAAACTACTCCAACTGTGGGCTCAAAGGTCATTTCTCGGCCACGTGCCACAGGAAAAAGAAGGTGTGTCCAAGATGGAGAAGGAGAAGTGAGCTTGGATGAGGATGTAGCGATGGTGCAGAAGAGCACAGAGGACTATTCTCGTATGAAGTGTCCCAGCTGCAAGGTCAGGGACGAGGGTTTCCCTCTGAAAGTGATAGTGGACAGTTCACCTTACTCAATTTTAACCAAAAGCAGGTGGAGGAAACTGCAGGATGCAGGGTTGAACGTTCCCCTCAAGCGCTCCAACATCAAGGATCGCAGAGGATATGAAGGTTCCTGGATTGCCATCATTGGAATGTTTCAAAGTGTGGTTACATACAAAGGGAGCTTAGAAGTAATGAACGTTTATGTGGCAAAGAAAGGAGTGGATATTCTGGGCTAGAGGGATCAAGTGGCTCTTCGATTAGACTGGATCCCAGGAGCGCTGAGTCTGTGCTGTTGGTTTGAGGAAGCACCACTGACAAGGAGCGATTTCCTGAGGCGTTTACTGAGGAGGTAGGGAGTCTGCGTAGATTTTCCCACAGGATTGTGGCGAAGCCTGGGTCTAAGTCTGTAAATCACAAACTAAGACATATCCCAATGTCAATCATGGGTGAGGTTAAGTCTGAACTGGAGAGGCTTCTGGAGAAGGGTATAATCAAGAGAGTTGAAGCTGAAGAACGGGTCAGCCCCATAGTGGTGGTGCGTAAAAAAGAACGGAATGATGATCAGGAAGTGTATTGATATTAGGGAGGTCAATAAGAACATTGTAGTGGACAAGTATCCTTTACCCTTGATACCGGACATATTGAACAGTGTCTGAGAAGCTACGAAGTTTATGAGTTTGGACCGGTCGGCGGCGTACCATCAGATACCACTCACGGAAGATTGCCAGTTGCCGACTACGCTCATCACACCTTTTGGCCTGCTTTGCTTTCGCTGTATGCAGTTTGGCTTAGCCTCGGCTGCAGCGTTTTTTCAGCATGTGTTGAACAGGATTCTTAGAGGCGTGGAGGGTACACGTTTGCACCAAGAGGACATTCTGAGTTATGGTAAAACGATGCTGGAAAATGACAAAAGATTGCATGAAGTTTTGAGCAAATTTAAAGAAAAGGGTTTGACAATTGAGCGTAAGTGTCGCTTTAGAGTGAGTGAGGTAGAATATTTTGGGCATGTGGTGAGCAGCAAAGGGTATCGTCCCAAGGAGATGCAAAAAACCTGGGGAGTTTCAAGTTGGAAGAGGAGTGCATTATCAGAGTGGACGAGAGGGTGAAAGGGTTGGGTGCTGTGCTCTCGCAAGGCGTTGGGAAGGAAGAGAGTGCAATGTGTCACACGTTCCGGCTATTACGGAATGCGAGGACAGGTACTCAGTTATCGAAAGGGAGTTACTAGCTTGTGTGTGGGGAATTGACATTTCAGAAGGTATGTGTGGGGTTGATGGTTAGTCATCAGAACAGTTCATAAGCCCTTAGAGGAAGTGCTCACAGTTAAGGGAATGACGAGGGCTACTCCCAGGATTGCCCGCATGAGTCTGAGGGTGCAGGAGTATGATTTCAGGGTGGAGTATGTGCCTGGAGTGCTCAATCGTGTTGCTGATTTTTTGTCAAGGGTGCCTTTAGAAGTGGAGGACACTGGTAATGAGGAGCCGGTCGATGGAGAAGAGGAAATGGTAGTTTTTCTGGAGGAAGTGTGTGTGGACAAATATGTGATTGTTAAGAAGTAGGATTGGAAGAGAGGCATAGAGGAGGCTCGTACCCTCAGCAAAGTGGTACAGTGGACAAAGTCTTGATGGTCGGCCAAGGGGGGAGATGGATGAGTTCAAGGGTCTCTGGGATGTTAGGGACCGGTTTACGCTGGAAGATGGTCTCCAATTGTGGGGAGAGGCAGTGGTAGCGCTGAGGTGCTTAAGGGAGAAGTTGATTAACAAGGCTGACTCAGGTGTTACATGCACCAAAAGGAAGCTGAGAGAGAGGCGCCGGTGGCTTTCTATAGACTGAATGGTTGAGAGAATAGTTAGAGAATGTTTTCAGTCTCTGAATTTTGACAAGGCATTGAAGACACACAGGCAGGAGTTGTCACCTGTGCCGTTACCTTTGAGCGCTTGGTCCCGGGTTGCGGTGGACGTCCTAGGGCCATATGAGATTTTGGGTAAAGAGAGCATGCTCTTGATTGTATTGGTTGACTATTATTCAAAGCGGCCGGAGGTGAAGTGGGTCAGGAATGTCACAAGCAATCAGATGAACTCATTTTTGGAACAAGTTTTTAGGAGAGAGGGTTATCCGTTGGAGGTGATAAGTGACAATGTCACACAATTCAGGAGTGTGGAGATAACCGATTACACTGAAAAAAGGAGATTCAAGTGGAAATTCAGGCCCTTATACCGGCCAGAGTCGAATGGACTTGTGGAGCGTTTTAACAGAGTGCTAGTAGGGGTCGTGGAGCAGGCAGTGAGAAATGGTGTAGATACGGTGGATGCAGTCAAGAAGATGCTTTGGAATGTGCGTGCGTCTCCTAATGGAGTCACTGAAGTAGCACCTTTCGGAGCCATGAGGTAGGGTAGCCAACACAGGGCTCAATCCCGCATGAGTGAGTGTCATAGCTGGTACCGATAAGATAATGAGGAAGTGATATAGAACCTTAGGAGAAGCACTATAAGGGCGCAGGAAAAGTACAGAAGGGTTTAGAACACCAGGTTAGGGAAGAAGACCAAACCACTTGTTGATGTGGTGGTAGGGTCATAGGAGAGAGTCAGGCATGGTGTATATTTGACCAAGGGGAAATCACAGTTTTCTGAGCCTAAGAGAGTTATCAAATTGTTAGCCAATGCAGTAAGAGTGGAAGATGGTGCCATTTGGAACTTGGACAGGGTGGGTGCCTTTGAATGAGCAGGTGTGGAGGGCTCGGTTTACCCAGTGTTGAGGGATCTCTATGGTGAGTTTGATGGGAGTTGGGCAAGGTATTGGTGCAAGGGATGGTGTCCCAAGGAGCACAAGTGTGGAGGAGGCTATGGATAGATCAGGTGGTGGTGGTGGTATGAGCCAGTATGGATGAGGTATTATGTCAGGTAGTGCACCCGTCAGGGGAAGCCGTGTTCTGGCTCTGGATCTTCACTTAGCTCTGTTTAACTTTGTTCTATTCATGTTTTATTCATGTCTTCAATTGTGCATTCTTCTCATGTTATTTCTTGGCCATGTCCTTGCCCATTGTTTCTGATTGATCAGTTCATGCCCTTGTTCTCTTCCCAGTTCTCCCTTCCCCTCCCATTTGTTTTCTTTTTCCATTGTTCCTTTTCTTGTTCTTGTTGTGAGGAAGGGGTGGGTGTAGTGGGCATGCTGTCCGAGCCTTCCCTGGTTTCCAAAGCGAGGATGGAATTGGAACCCGGGAGGACGGATCGGCAGTTGGAGCTGGGAGAGAGAGCTGCAGGACGTTGTGTGGGGCTGTGGGGTCCATTTCAATAAAAACCTGCCTGGGAACTTACCGGTCGATTGACGTCCACCTCAATTACTTATTGACATTTTTTGGTGATGTTATTTGTTTCTTCTTTACTTTAGTTCCCCTTATGTGCTTCGGATTTGTATGCATTGTGGATCTTCATTTGTATTGTTTGTACTAACACATGTCTGTAGTAAGTCTTCAATTGTTAGCTATTTATTCCATGTTTAACATTACTCAAAACTCTGATGAGGTAGCATTTAATGTTTTACTATCCAAAATCACCATATTAAAAATATTGTACTTCTATAGTGCATGCTGGAGCCATTGCCTATGTGTATATATGATTAGGTTCCTGTATTAACAACAACAATACTCCAATATATTGTTTTGTTTTGATGAGTACATTCTTTAATACATTAAGTAGTTCATGATAGGTCTCCCGATCACCCCTGACATCTTGTTACCAACATTATAAACACAACCCCTTTTAGGGACTTTCATCAAAATTTATTTCAATGTGATGTCATCACTGATGTCATCAATGACATTTGTGATGTCATCTTTGATGTCCTGGGTGTTAGTCTTAGCAGTGCACAGTGGTGGCGTGAGTTATGGTTGCTTAGCTTACCATAACTGGTGAATTTATGGGGTTTTCGGTTTTACTTGTAACCATAATGTCCCTTTAACAATGTTTTTTCTGTGAAGTTCATAGGTTTTTATGAGTGCAAATGTTTCGTGATGTTACATCACTGTATATAAGTTATTAATAATTATTCTTTTAACATATGAAGGAACTGTAAACCTCCTTTAACAAACATATTTTTTGCAATGCATAATTATCAGCAACACATGCTGGGGATGCAAGTCATGGTTGAATTGCCTAGGGCATGAGGCTCGACCATGACCCAAGCCCCACCAAAGCATCCCCCTTATCCACTGCACTGAAGTAACGGGGCAATCAATGAGGGAAAATGATCTATATATTTATTCTTGTATAATTATCAGTAACAACAACTGTTTTACTGAGATATAAGTAAAGGTAAGGGGACATGAACTAGGAGCGTCTTCTCTCTCCTTCTTCCTTCCAACCGTCTGTTTCTCTCCCGTATTCCAAACTGGAATCTTTCCTTCTACAGCCTCGCTTCTGCATCACCTGCTATTGTACACTGTCCTCTCGCATGCTATATACAGTGCAGTGAAGACACTGTCCTCTCGCATGCTATATACAGTGCAGTGAAGACACTACACATCCCCCTTCCTTATAGAACACTAATAAATCACACTAGTTCATATAGTCCAAAAGATATCTCGGTCGTCTGTAATTTCTTCCAGCTCTAGATTTCCTCCTGGATTCTTCCGGATGGATATCTGAACAATTTGCCAGGGAAGTACAATAAGAAAACCTGGCCATACCCTGTCTTCTACCATCTTTACTCCATTCACCACCACTGTGTCCGATTCCTTCTCCATACTCATCACCTCTCTTCTTCCTCACATCTATCATTTCAGAGGTATTGCTTTCCCAGCATTCATCTCCTAGGACCATCACTCTCTTGTTATTCCATACCCTGCCATCATTGGTTTTTACAGCGTACGAGTACACCTCCACCACTCTGACCGGTTTTGACCAGTGACATCCATTTTGCCTCAAAGGTGTAGGAAGCTTAATCCTCACTGAACAACCAACTTGTGGTTCCAATCTTTTCCTGAAACTTCTGTTATCATGCATTTATTTGGTTACTCAATTGCCTCTGCATAACGCTCTCTTTCACTCCTTCCAGATTCACCCCATTCCCAGTAACCTCATTCATCCACCCAGGGAAAGGTTTGATATTAGCCTTTCTCCCCCTGCTAAGTTCAAAGGGGGGAAACTCCTGTGGTGCTGTGAGGGGTAAATCTGTGAGCTAACAGTGTCTCTTTAACTACTACTTTCCAATCTTTCCCATTAGCCCACGCTAACTTGATGGCATCTTTAATTACTCTATTGTAACGTTCCACAATGCCGTTGGATTGTGGATGATATATTGCACAACACTTATGGATTATGGACCTTTCACTTAAATATCTCTCCATTACTTTGGATTTAAACTGTGAACCGTTGTCTGTTAGTATTTCTTGGGGATACCCTTCTCGTTCACACAGTTCTTCCATGAGCTCAATAACTTTCTGGGTGGCAACCTGTGGCACAAAAGCAATTTCTACCCACCTGGTTAGCATATCGATGACCACTAAAAAGAAAGTGGAACATCCACCACTCCATATTCGGCCAATCATATCCATTGCAATCTTACTCCACGGACTTTCAGGAACCTCTCTCAAAACCATAGGATAACTAGCCCCCATGCATACTTTATCACTTCTCGAGCAAAGGATACACTTCCTGATCCGTTCCTCTACTTGACGATCACATCCGGGCCACCAGCATGTGTTTCTAATCCTCCTCTTCGTCTTCACTACGCCCTGGTGACCTTCATGGCCCAGCTGCATTATCTTCTGTCACAGTTTAGACAAACTTTATAAAGGATACAGTCGTGTAAAGGATACAGTCAGCATCCACTCTCGGGAAGCCCTTTCCGCTCTGGGGTAGCTTGAACGTGCAGTGAACCAGATTCTTCCGGGACACCTTGCGCGTGATGCTAAACAAGACTTCCCCCCCAAGAGCATAGCCTGTAGGAATTTAATAATAACTAACAGGCCAGGGGCTTGAGTGAAAAGGCAGGAGCAGCGACAACAGAGCTAAGGGAGCAAACAAAACAATGATTCAATAGGATGAACTAGGTTTATCCAAAATGCAGCGACCAGCCACCCACAATTACCCTCTCTTACCTGCTTAGCCAGAAAGATATCCCACAACCTTATGTGAGTCCAAACACACCACGAAAACCAGGTGATGCAGGAAGAAGGTCCCAGTTGGTCGAAGTTAGTGTAGAGGTTCACCTAACCCAAACGGCACGAGGGCGCCGCTAATGTCCAAAAAGAAATCCCTTGTTCAATTCAGCAAAGCGTCCCTGAAGTGATGGTAAGCAATCCAGGTAGCGACCAGTAGAATCAGGAAAGCGTCCATATAGTCACGTTGATGCGTAGAGTGATGTGTCTTATGACGAAATGAAAAGTACCATTAAACAATCCAGAATGCGTAGAATATTGAAGGGGAATTAGGAAGTCCGTGGAGATAGCAGCCAGAGATAAACAAAGCTTAATGTGAAGTTCAGTGATGAGGAAGTAAATCCGAAAACGTCACAACAAACAGGAGCAGGAGAGAGCAATCCGTATACAAAGCCAGGGGTCCGATTACCAAAGGGAAAACAGTCGAGGGTTTTAGCGCCAGAAATGGTAAGGGAGGAGACGTATGGAATAGTCCGTAAAGCAAGAGCCGGGTCCAGGAGATTTCAGAAAACAGGATAACCAGAATCGGGCACTTCAACTAACTGCTTAGTTTTAGGAGCACCCGTGGCATGGACAATCTGAGTTAAATACGAGTCTCTTTCCCAGGACGTGAGACGCGTTGTTGGCGTGTCATGTGACCGCAAAAAGGGGGAATGCTGGGAAATGTAGTGCGGCGTGTCCCGCGGCTTGGAAATAGTCGCCAAGGCAACTTCCACATGGAAACGGATGACCCCAGTCGTCCGTGTGCAGGAACGCGGGGCATGACATCTTCCCTCTGAGATTAGGAGGAGGTATCATCTTATCGCCCTTCATGAGATATCCACTTTGCAAATATAGGTCATCTCTGACATCCCAGAACGCCTTGACACCGGTGCGAGTCATCTCATTTCTTTTCCATTTTCCTTCTTCAACATTCTTCATAACTTCCTTCAGTGTCTCATCTTTCTCCATCTCTTCATTCCACTCCTGTTCAAATATGGCCTGGTCCGATACTACACAGTTTCTTGTTCCTCTGTATCATCATCTACCTCATCGAGACCAGTCATGCATGACAGACAGTCCGCTGTAACGTTCTTTGATTCAGGAATATGTATTACTCTGAAGTTGAACTCTTGGAGTCTAGATACCCATCTCCTGATCCTACTGGAGACCTTATCAAGACATTTGGTGTTGAATATTTATACTAGTGGCTTGTGCTCTGTGTGTATGCTGAACTGTACTCCCCACACAAAACTGCTAAACTTTTCTGTGGCCCATTTTATTGCTAGAGCCTCCTTCTCGATTGTGGCATAATTCTTTTCCGCTCCTTTTAATAGTCTGGACGCAAAGGCAATCACAAATTCTTGTCCATCACGGTATTGTGATAAAGGTGCAGCAAGCCCCACTTCACTCGCATCTGTCGTAATTACAGTTTTCCTTCCTCTCACAAAACTTTGGAGCTCTGGAGCCCTAGCCAGAGCTTCTTTAATGAAACAGTACTCCTTTTCACTTTCCTCGTTCCACACAAATATCCTATTCATTTTCAACAAATTCCTCAGTTCCACCGTGTGGTCATAATAGTTTTCTATGAACTTGGCATAGTATTCTGCAATGCCAAGGAAAGTTCTGAGCTTCTCCTTATTATTTGGGACAATCATCAATCTGATAGAGTCAGCTATATCCTTCTTCGGTCCGATTCCTTCTCCAGAAATCACGTGCCCCAAATCCTCGATCTCTCTTCGGTCTATTTTAGATTTGACTTTACTTAGTACCATTCCCGCGTTGTGTAGTTTCTTGAGTATTCTGTCCAGTCTCAAATTATGTTCATTCTGATCATTGGCATTGACCAATACATCATCTTGAAAAAAATATGACCCCTTCTTCTCCTAGGATCCTCTGCATCACTCTCTGAAAAGCTGAGGCAGCTGAGATTAGGCCAAAAGGCATACTTTGAAATTGATAAAGACCCTCCGGTGTAATAAAGGCCGTCAGATGTTTAGAGTCATCATGTAGTTTTACTTGGTGGTAAGCGGCCGTGAGGTCCAAAGTAGAGAAGACCCTCGCAGGCCGTAGCGTCGATATTAGTTCCTGTATGTTAGGCAAAGGGTGCCTATCTGGGATCACGCACTTGTTCAATTCTCTCGTGTCGACACACAATCTTACTTTCCCTGTCGGTTTTCTTACTATGACCATCGGCGAAACCCACTCTGCAGCATAAATCCTCTCGATTTTTTCTTGACTCTCCAACTTCTAGAATTCCTCCTTGACTTCACCCCTGAGAGCCAGAGGCACGTTCCTGAGTTTTTGGGCTATAGACCTGGAGCTTGACTTGAGTAATATGCAATCCTTTTAAACAACCAATTACATCATCTTTGAATATTTCATCCTTAACATTTCGTATATTCTCTACACTTGTCCCATCAACTTAATATACTGTGTCATCGGCATTAGGGTCCTATCGTACTTTAAGTAGCTTCTGATGGGTCCAACTAAGCAAGGCAGTCTCCCCTTTCTTTGAGACATAGATACGACCAGTTGCCTGTCTGTCCTTAAATTCTATTTTGGCCATAAACCGTCCAATTAAGTCTATCCTGGCTCCACCATAAGCTTTAGGCCTCACGTCCACTTCACGTAGGTATTCTGGTCCACATTTTCTCCACATCTCTTCTGGAATAAGGGTGTATTTGGCACCCGAATCCACCATCATCACTACAGGAAAACCATTCAGGGAAATCTTTGCTCTGGGACTTTCAACTTGTGCGCCTTCATCGGAGACCATGAATACACATTCCTCTTCCCCATCGTTGTCGCCAATCCAGTTAGAGGTATGACCAGCACTTTGGCTGCTCCTACAACACTTGGCTAGGTGTCCTTTACCACCACACCTCCTGCAGATAATCTTCAGAGCTGGACACATTCTACTGTTCACCCAGTGAGATGGACTGCCGCACCTATAACATCCTCTTTGTCTGGTTCTCCCCCTTCCACTTCGGGAAACTTGTCCTTTGTTTTGATGTTCTCCACTAGACATAGACGCTCTGTTTGTCTCGAGTCTATCAGGTTTCCCATTTTCTAGTCTATCAGGTCTCTTCACCGCTGTACGATTCCTGTACAATTCTGATATTCCAGGACTCTTGCGCCGAGAATTGTTGGGATTTGTCGTCAATTTCTTTCTTCCATCTCTTATCACTCCCATTTCTTCATCTTGATCAGACTGTACAGAACCGATTGACGGCTTGACTGACATGTCCTTCACCCTGCTCTCCAAGCACAGTACACATGTTGCTGTGTGCTCAACTTCTTTGGCTAATCTTAAAACTATATCAAGTGAGGGATCGTCTTCGGACCATAGTCTCTCTCCGACTTTACTACTCCTACATTCAAGCATAAATTGATCCCTGATTCGCTCTTCGAGCTGTTGATTGAATTTGCAGTTACGGGGGCCAGCTTCCTCAAGGCAGTGACATATTGTTCCACGGTTTCATCCTGCTCCTGGACCCCCTTGCCAAACTTATATCTTTCAAGTAGGGTACTGACTTTCTTGTCATAGTGCTTATTGAGTTTAGTGATGGCCACTTCGTATTCATTCATATCCCCTATTTCATCATCTAAAAGATCTGGAAGGTCTTCATATTTCTCTTGCCCAGCAGGACCCAAGCAGTGCAGTAACAAAGATTTCTTCCTTTCAATGGTGTAAATTGCCCCACAAACAACATGTGCATAATGTTCAAATGCCTTAAGCCAACATTTCCATGGAAGAATTGGTTCTCCTACTTCTGGTAGGAACATGTGCGGAGGTTGAACTCCCTGCATCGCCATGTCAATTATTTAATGTGTCAAATTTGTTCTGACAATGATTTCAACCGAACTGAGAATTGAAAAGTTGCAACAGTCTTTATAGATTCACTGGGAAGAGGATGAGTATGACGAGTTATGAGGATTATCCGTTCGGCAGTGAATAGGAAAACAGTAGATGTCTTTATTTATTCACTGGGAAGAGGCTGAGTGAGGAGCTATGAGGATTGTTACTGGGAGATATGTGCGTAGTGAAGTAACGAAGGTCGTGGCAGTAACGAAAAACAGAACAGTGGCCCGTTTTGTATTTTATTTATAGGAGGTACACGACTATCTTGCACTCGTTTATGTGCAGTGCGGTGCGGTGTACAATTCCCTCTGTTGTCAACATTCGGTGTGCAGCGCTTCGGCAGCAGCTGTTCCTTTCATCCGCATCAAACGGGTGTATGATTTGTTGGCTAATCACACCTTCTCAAGTGTCATTCATTCTCCGTGTCCATTGAGGAATCTCGACGTACGTGGGAGTCCAGGAGTTAGGTTGTACCTGCCGGGCTTTGCCAATGGGAGACCTTGAAAGAGGCACACCCCTGTTCTTATAGTAGGTAGGCGTGTGGTTTGCTAGTGAGGCCCGCCTCCACTATTTCTTTTTGTCAGCCAACGGGAAAGCTCGACATATGTCAGTGACAGCTCAAACGTTGGGTTGCACAGCTTGTAAATGCTGGTAGCGCGAAATCTGGAAGTGGTTTGCAGCAGGCACAAGCGAACAGAAGATGTGGCGAACGGCAGGGGTAACGCGCCTACCTCTTTCACGGCCGGAGATCCTTCTCAACGGCCATAATGGATTTGGTGACCTTCGTCGCCATTGAAGTAACGGGGCAATCAATGAGGGAAAATGATATATATATTTATTCTTGTATAATTATCAGTAACAACAACTGTTTTACTAAGATATAAGTAAATATAAGGGGACATGAACTAGGAGCGTCTTGTCTTCTCTCTCCTTCTTCCTTCCAACTGTCTCTTTTCTCTCCCGTATTCCAAACTGGAATCTTTCCTTCTACAGCCTCGCTCCTGCATCACGTGCTATTGTACACTGTCCTCTCGCATGCTATATACAGTGCAGTGAAGACACTGTCCTCTCGCATGCTATATACAGTGCAGTGAAGACACTATATGCACCTACCCTGCATCCTAGTTCATGTCCACTTTACCCTCATAATGTGACTAATGCCCAGTGCTGACTTGCAGCCTTGGCCAATCTCCACAAACCATGGGGCATGGGCTTCGGCCATGCCACATTCCCCAATAAGCAAATCAGAGTTGACATTTGTCCTTGCCGAGGGCCAGACCCGCTGCCCAAGCAGCAGAGCTATAGCACTATTTTGTGTACTTACTTTTGACACTTTCAAAAAAGTAAAACACAGGACAGACTTGCAAAAGCATGCTTTCAGGTCTTTGCTGATGCTCCTTGCGAATGTTTGCTGCAGTCCTGTCCAGCACATTGGGCTGTAGCCACGAGCAGAATTTGTTCCCATTCAAACCTATCCCGATTTCGAAAAACTTTACCACAAAGCCAGGCCCTGGGGGCATGCCCACTTTTTTTGGAGGGGTGAGAACTTACTTTATTGGTATTTTTCAACACATACAATACATTCGTGCTGGCACACATTTAACATTAAAAGAAAAAGAAACAGCACAGTGTAGAGAGTGCACCTTTCCCAATCTAGATATGTCTATGCATTAGAGTCAGAAATACAGTACTACATCGTAATATATCTCAAGAAGGTGATGCAGCTTCATATCAACCTGCCATTTCTGTGGTTTTTCCCACCTCACACTTCAAGTAGTCCTATGTAGCATTTCAACCCTCAGTTTATATATTCAGAGAGGCTAGATCAAGTTCTTTCTTACAACGTTTGTGATCGGGCAATCGGGTAGTGGATACAGTGCTCCAGATAAGATTTTGAGGTGAGAGCATTTTACTCTCTATTTTTTTACTTTGAGAGTAGATGTGATTTTAAGAGAGTAAAATGACTTTTCTCCTTTGCAAGAGTAAAATGTATGTGACATCCAGCCGACATGTGCAAAAACTGTATGGAAATCATTACTATGTGGCAGCTTTCTGCATTGTGACAGAATAAACCTTTCATTATTTCTCTAAGGTCTGGCCATTTGATCTTTCCTGTATATATTTAAATGTTGAAAACACAAAAACATAGCCAATTACATGGTATAGCAATGAGTTGTATTGTGCATTTTGAGGTTCGATAACAGAACTGTCTTTTGAGGTTTAATGAAAGTCCTAATTTCCTGGAGCTATAATGGTATGCCAATGTAATTATACAACAGTACAGAGAGGCAAGGACTCCATGCTAAATTCTATAGCTAATCTCATGGTCAAATGGTCATTTATATAGCGCTTTTGACAAAGCGCTGTACATGGAAACTGTTTATCACAATTATTACAAAACCGAAGTCGGTTCTTCTTTATTGACCTTGAAAGGATGAAAGGCTGAGTTGGCCTTGCCAGGATTCGAACATGCACCCTACAGCTCATGCACAGATCGCAGCAACAAGAGTTCAACTGGCTGAACTATCTTATTGGCTAATATCCTTCAGAGGTCGGTAAACTGAGCATCGGCTGAGGTATAATAATCACAGTGCCTAGATGTTGGACAAACCATTTATGAAGCGCTATATAAAAGTTAAATACCCATCTGGATTATCACAGGGACAAGTTTTATAGAGTTTCTATTTCAATTACAAAAATGTAACTTTCATTTGTTTGCTTTTGAACAGTGCTTGCACTTCCTGGAGAGTCAGGTTTTGGATGTTTTAATTGTAGTAAACACCTGTGATTGGTGCAATGACAATCGCTCATCCTTGAACAAAGACTCTGCTGCCACTGACCGTTTATAGTAATGTACCCCATTGGCTGCAAGGTTGAATGGATGTAAACTAGACCATATATGGTCATTAATTTACACACTGTTTTTATAATTGGAGTGTAAATTAAAATATAAGTGTAAAAATGATCTGCCTCTGCATGATTATGCACACAGCACAGGAACTCTGAAAAATACAATTGTGCAATACTGGTTTGCTTTCACTGGAAAAAAGCATAATGTGTTACATTTTAATTCTCAATTGCAACTTAGTTTTCCATTTTTATTAATTTTACAATCCTAAAAATCTAGGAAAATAAATATGCACAGTGCTTCCATTTGCTCCATGAGCAGCAAGACAGCAGAAGCTGAATGGAAATAAACCATTCCTTTTATCAGTGTGCAGTTTCTTTCGTTGAAAGGCTACAGAGAAATACATTCCGTTTCAGAGGCTTTTATCCATGGCTTGCAATTACAACCATGTAGATAAAAATCAAAAGAAGCCTTCTCGTTTCTGTCAAGTAACCGGACCATTGCACTGCCCTCTGCTCTAAACTTGTGGGCAAACATACACAGGAAAATAATAAAGCCGTGGTATTTACAAGATTTTCATGCGTAAAAAGGCCTAGTAAGCACCTTATCTGGAGGCCTTAGTGGATATATGGCCCCCATATATCTCTAGGTTTAGTCTGGAGGTGCGTCAATCGGCTACATTCTGTCTCCATATCATTGCAGGACAAGATATCCGCCAGTCATTGCTCCAGCCTGGGAGACTGGGTCCCTCCCCATACCATTGCCACTCTTCTCTTGGCCAGGAGCAAGAGCAACCCAGTTTGTTTCTACACACTCTTGGGGATATGCTTGGTGTAGCCCAATAATGCAGTTAAAGGCTTTGGTTCTAATCTCACTCACACTATTTCACTAAGTATCTCGAAAATTCCTTCACAAAGGAGAAAATCACTGGGCAACCCCATGCCAAATGTAAAAAATAATGGGCTGACGTGGTACCGCATCTCACACATCTCTAAAAGACTTCTGGAAAGAATCTATACAGTGAAGCTTGTGTGTAATAGAATTGGTATAAATATTCGAAGTGGATCAATTTAAATCTTATATTGAGTGCCACACGCTTAATCTCACCACAGCAATAGTGCCATGTCTGCTCTGATATCATACATCCCAATGAGGCTTCCCGGGAGGTTTACGAAAAACTGAAAAGAGCAGGAAAACTCTAGCCTCTGGACCAGAGTATTACAATGACATCAATAAACAGCAAACATGTGTCCAGTGAAAAATATATTTCTAATGGTGTATCAAAATGTATTTAAAGTGATACAAAAAATTTGAAAATTGGTCAATAAATCACAAATAACTAAACACTAATCATTTAAACATAGCAAAACAGCAACAATAATATGCCTAAAAGCGGCTAAAAAATCATCACACATACTTGCCATTCATGGTGCAACATTCAAACACAACTCATCATACTGTGACATACATCCAAAATGCTAAAAGACAAGAAAACCATACTAGAAATACATGGGGAAAAGGAATTCATAACTGTTCCCCAAAATAACAAACATTATTATTGTGTTCACAAACAATAGAATCAATTAACAACCATCTATTGTCAGGGTGGATCAAATAAAGGATAAGTACAAAGATCGCATCCCTGTAAAATTTATCTCGACCGGTTTCGACGTGTAGTGGTGGTTAACACAAAGTCTTCCTCAGGAGGTGGATGTTACCATTCTGGTAAATACCAAGCTGCTGTAAAGACCAATACCAAGTAGTGAAGTCAGCCTCTCTGGAGGTTTAAAGACTAAATCCTGAAAACCGCCCTCTAGGGCATAGAGAAATCCAGAGCTGCATATGTTGAAAGTAAAAAGAGCAGCAAAACTTTGCCAGAGGGATCAAAGCATCTGTTCATACTGCATGAAACGATTGCCGTGTCTGACAGTGCACAAGTTCAGAGAAACTGTCTCTTCATCCCGCAGTGCATTTAAAATCGGAAACGCTGTGCATGCGTGTAGAGAGCCTAGACGGGAAGGCTGGCTTTCACTTTTACTTTAAGGCACATACCATAGATAACAAAGACCACTCCATCATTATGGGTGCCTTGAAGCATTTGATCAAGTATCGGGCCACTTCCGGTTCCCTTGGGAAGGTCAAGAATACCCGTTTCATGGAGTTTCATACCCTAAAATATACATATATATTCAAGGGTGTGTGTTCCCCCCTATTCCGCATCTCTTCCAGCGTTATAAACTGACCATTCAGGAAGAGGTCGCAAAAGCAAGTCACATTCACTCGTTTCATATATGTAACATAGCTTTTTTCACTAGTCAATGTGATTCCCGGTATATAAATGAGTCTTATTTCTGTGGAGTAAATGACCTCACCTTTAGATTCATGTTCTATTCGGGTACACACGTTGCAGGTCAGTTCTACCATATTCTTTACTTTGGATGTCTTTATCAGGTGCTGTCAAAATAACTGACCGCAGAAGGAATGGCGCCACCAGTGCTCTCTCCAGCTCCACATGTCTTCTATCTATTTGATCCCCATACCAATGGAGGAGGAACCCTGCTTGAGCCACTTCGTAATAAGTTTCAAAGTCTGGTAGCGCCGACCCCCCTTCATTTAATGGCGCAATCAACTTCTCCCCATGAGATTCTAGCCTACTTCCCTGCCCAAATGAACTGCATTTTAACATATGGCAGATCTCAAAGATATTCACTGGGTAACGCCAGAGGGACATTAAGAAACATAAAAACGTGGTAGCAGTACCATTTTTACTAAGGAAATCCTCCCATTGAGGTTAAGTGGTAAATCCATCCACCTATCCATCGTTAGTTTAGGCTGTTCCATTACTCTCCGATAATACAAATCTACTGAAACCTGGGCAACATTTATACCCAGCTATCGAGTGAAGTCCCCCTGCCACTGGAACCCCAACCTGCCTGCATAGCGATTGGTGCCATTCATTAATGGGAACAGGACCGATTTCATAGCATTAATTCTTAGCCCAGAGAAGTCCCCAAATGTCAATACATCTCGCATGATCGGTCAAGGTTACACTTGGGATCAGTAACAAAGAATACCATTTGTCCGCATAAAGGGCGAAAACCACTCTATGCTTACAAAGTTGTATTCCTCTGTGTGACTGGCGATCATCAACTCAGCTAACAGCTCTATCGCCAACGCGAATAGCAGTGGGGATAAAGCGGATCCCTGCCGGGTGCCTCTTTCCAGCATTATGACAGGGGTAAACTGACTGACCCTGACCCTGGTGTTGGGCAATGCATACAACAAGAAGACTAAAGATATAAATTGGTCCCCCATCCACATCCAGCCCAGTATTGCAAATAAAAAGGGCCATTCTACTGAGTCAAACGCCTTAGTTGCGTCCAGCAATGCAGCCACAACCAGGTCATCCTGCTGCACCGCTGACATCAATCCAAACATCCTGCGTAATCCATATGAAGTGGAGCGCCCTGGAATGAACCCTGACTGATCAGCTTTCACTGACCTAAGCATCAGTGGTGCCAACCTAGACGCCAATATTTTGGCCAGAATTTTGTTAAGGTTGATAAGGGATATGGGTCGGTAGGAAGAGAAATCATCTGCCGCTTTGCCTGGTTTTAACTGCACCAGCACCACCGCTTCCCTCATGGAATCCAGTAATCGGCTCGCCCTTCAGGCTTCGGTGGTATGCCCGTAGTAGGTGCGGAAACAATTTCCCGGTAAAGGGTTTATAAAATTCAGCTGTATAGCCATCCGGCCCAGGGGATTTCCCAGACGGGAGAGATTTAATAGACAACAGCACCTCCTTCACTGACAAGGGACGGCCCAACCACTCCCTTTCCTCATCTGTGCACCAATATAATGCTACTTGGTCTAAGCAGTTATTCACCTACAACTGGGAAACCTGCATATGGGAAGAGTACAGTTGACTATAAAGCCAGCAAAATTCATGCATCTCAGAGTCCACAAATCTCTCTTCCCCTCATTCATTCCTTATTCATAAAATCACATCCTTGGGCCCATCTAATCTTGCGGCTCCTGCCAATAGTCTAGCCAGGCGCTGTCCCTCCCTGTATTGTCGCACTGCTGCTTCCCCTAGGATAAATTTCACTTCTCTGTGTGCCAGTTCGATGAACTTCTGTAGGTGCCTTTTAACCTCTACGTGCTCTGTCAGTGTTGGTCTGGCTACCCCAGTTTGCAACCTTTGTAAGTGGGCCTCAGTGTCTGTTAGTTGGCTACGAATTAGCTCCAGCATCCCCGCTTCTTTTGAAATGCACTCCCCTCCGATCACACATTCAAAACTCTCCCATAATGTCACATGCACCTCCACCGACACAACATTTAATTAAAAAAGGGGTCTATGGCCTTGGCTAGCTCCTCACTAAACATCCCAATTGATAACCCCCTCACTCTTAAATACCCAGGGTATCCTTTCCTTTCCACGACCAGACAGCTGTGTGGCCATCAACACTAGAGTGCCATCTGATAGCGCTCATGCCTGAATAGATACCTCGGTTACCTTACTTACGAGTGTGTGGGAGACCAGAAAATAGTCCAGCTGGGATGCAAAATTATGGACAGAGAAGTAAAACCTGTATTCCGCTTTGCCTGCATTTCTAATCCACCGGACATATGCAACCTCCCAGATCCAACACATCTTGGAATTTGCATGTCCCCTGAACCTCTGTAGTGCGATCCCAGTTGGGTTCCATAACCACATTAAAATCCCCCACCCACATGATTTCCCCAGGTAGTGACCCTTCAAGTTGGTGGCTAATCCACTAGTGTTTCCACCGAATCCTGATTAGGACCATAGTAATTGATCAATGTGTACAACCGGCCCTGTATGGTTCCCCTCACTGGTAGTCCCCTTCCCTCTTGATGTTTAGCCATGGTGATTAGGCGGAACCCTACAGAGTTATGTAAAAGGATACACACCCCTCTGGAGTATGAGGAGCAGGATGAGAAGTAACAATGACATCCCCAGTTTTTCCCAAATTTCGTTCTCCACCAGGAGTTAAAAGCATCACTTGAAGGAACGCTACTTCTACGTGATGTCCATGCGTATATAAGGGGACCTTTCTTCACTTGGATGGACAGTTCATGTCCCTTTCCCCGAGCCGCCTTTTGAGATTGATGAACATTTTCCTGAAAGACTGTACTTTGTCCAAGAAGTCGGGGAAAAGTCGGATCTGTGCACCTTGATTTGTCAAAGGGCCTTTTTCCCTAGCTTTGCGTAAAGCCAGGTCCCTGTCCCGGTAATTGAGCAGCCTGGCAATCGATGGTTGAGCGGGTGCTTCCTGCCCCTCGGGATCTGATTAGCCCTTTCCGCAAAAAACACTGCCACAAATTCTTGGTTGCCCAGGGCTTCTCTCAGTAGGCCTTCCACCATAGCTTCCATATTTCGCGGATCCTCCCCTCGGCCCCCCAAAATTTGCAAGTTATTGCACCTGGAGTGAGATTCTAGGTCATCCTGCTCGTCTGTTAGTTCCTTCAGGGCTTGCTTGATGAGAGCTAGTTCTCTCCTGGTGGTGTTGGACTTGTCCTCAGCCATGGACACTAGACCCTCGACTTCATTCAGTCGGCCTCCGTGTTTGTCCAGGCACACCTGCATATGGTCTCCTTTA